>NC_056729.1:132580521-132898021 GCF_019279795.1 Protopterus annectens
TGTCAACATATGTCATAAATAAATGCAGTGCAATACCCAGAGTAAAGGTCAAGCTTATGCTATGTTCATTTTGTTGGATATATGCTGTAGGTTGCAGTTAATAAATGAATAGGGTAAATGTGTAAGGTAATGGAACTCTTACACAGCTATGCATGTGTGAAAATCAAGATTTTAAACAACATACATCAACAAAGTGTAAAATGAGATGTTTCTCTGATAATTTAAGGTTTTCAAATAAAATGTTCAGTATTCCTGTAGTCATTGCTTCTGGGGTCTAATCCAACACCAGACAACTGATAAATGTGAAGTACTAAATAATGTGTCAACATATGTCATCAATAAATGCAATGCAATACCCAGATTAAGGGTCAGCCTTGTGTTCTGCTCATTTTGTTTAATATATGTTGTAGGTTGCACTTGGATAGGGTAAAAATGTAAGGTAACTGTACTCCTACACAGCTAAGCATGTGTGTAAATGCATGTTTGACACAACATGAATCGATAAAAGTTTTAAAGGAGATGGTGGTCCAATAATTTACTTTTTAAAATAAAACATTCAGTATTTATGTAGTCATTGCTTGTGGATACTAATCCCACACCAGCCAACCGATAAATGTTCGGCTGCCTAGTACAATTAGTGTACACAAACATACCTCTCAACTGTCATGATTTTTTTCAGAATGAAATGAATATTGCCCCATATGTCTGATCCTTTGATTTGCAGATATATGACATTACTTGAAATGCAATTTAATGCCAAATCTGTTATCAGAACACCTTGCTACTATTGCATGAGTACACTATGTAAACATGTTCTCTGTCATTGTGCCTTTGTACCACCATCATGTATGGTTTGGCCCATAATGTCCAATGCTAAGAGTTTGAGAGCTATGTACATAGAACATCATATATACAATATAAGAAGTCAGTCTTCTCACAAGTGAAATGTAACATGTCTAGAAGTATGTAGTAGCAGTCTGTGTAGTTATATTATCTGTGAAGTTACTAATGTTCTTATTTTTTCTCTCACCCCACCCCTTCTTTTATTTGTTAATTATATTTATCATTATCATTTGATATTATCATATTATTTGTAATTACTTCTTATATTGTCCTTATGTATAATTTAATATTGCTTTGCCATTAAATACATTTTCAGTTACATTATTTATTGGTGTGTTCCTCATTATGTTATTTTCAGTTTGTTTCCATTACTCATTATTGATTTCTCTTATCGTATTAATTACATTTGTTTTGGTTATGTTTATTTTCTTTATGTTTAGATTACATTTACCACAGTACAACAAGGTAGGCCAGTTCCCAGTGTCCCACCAATCTTGGTTCCCCTGGCTGAGGCACAGAGGCCCAGCACTTCTGGGCTGCAGCCTGGTAGTGCCCTCTCTTCTGCCCTTGCACTACCTCCTCCATTAGGTAGTTCAGCCCCACAGGTTGGGAATGGTCCCCCCTCTGGGAGTGGAGGTGGAGGCGGTGCTCTCTTTAACCAAGAACAACTGCCAGGTATGATGCATAGGCTTGTGCATCAATCTGTTCGTTCCTGCCAATGCTGGATGGAGAGCATGCTGTCCATCCTGGGGGTCAGTCTCGCCGCATGTGGTGGCATTGACCACTGCCTCCACAGGAGCAGTGAAGGTGCAGTGCTCACAGTCTCCTGGACTTGGCTCATACTGCAACTGTATCTCATGTCCATGGGACTGAGATTCCACAACACCCTCCCCAACCAAAGTGTTCACCCTCCTCTTGTGTCACACACTAACCCTGTCTGCTGCTTTGTCTGTCTTGTCTGTTTACAAAAGTTTCTTACCTTCCCAAATTTCTTTCCCCATTCATACCTATGTCCCTTCCCCAACATTCCACTCCCTCCCTAAAAAAAGGGACCTGTCCCAAAAAAAAGTGTCCCATACATAGCTCTCCATTTCTCACATGTGTCCGGTGGGCACACTTAATTTCATCCAATTGGCTTGACAATACACTTATGTTGTCATCACCCCTCTCGCTGGGTGATGCAGTCCAAATTCAGCTAAAAAACTGTTAAAGTGCACAGCTGCTGCCGTTGAAGACATTGATAGCTATGGTTCTTTCGTACACCCATTCTGCACATACCTACGTGCCTTTCACTATGTTTTTTCCCTATGCTTGCACCCCATTTCATCAATGTTCTATCTACCCATTTGTTTCATTTCTTTAGAGAATTTTTGTGCAATGCTGTGCTATGTGAAGCATCACTAAGCTATGCTAAATGGAGGTATATTGATATATGTATGTGAAAGCATAATAATCACATCCAAAAAGTACACATGTGCCCTATTTTGAACACAGTACCATTGCACTGGAACAGCAGTGTATCAACCCATCAAGCCACACACTCAGTTGATTAGCATAGGTGTTTAAAGCAAAATGTAGTAATTGCCATTTTTTTTTCCTGCATTAAGTGTGTTTAAGTGATTATGCGCAATACACTGCATCACATAAATCTGCTAAAAGTTACATGGAAAAATAAGAGATGAACTGGGACTCTGGTACAGAAATGCATCACTATAAATCCATACACATTATAACAGATGTAAGTGTGGTATATAACAGCAGGTGAGTGTTCAATTATATCTACAACATATAAAAATACACCTGCTAAAAGATTAATGGAAAAATAGAAGCTTAACTGGGACTCTGGTAGAGACATACATCACTACAAAACCATACACATAATAATAATAGATGTAAGTGAAGTATGTAACAGCAGGCAGGTGTGCAATTACATCTACAACATGTGAAAATGCAGGTGTTGTAATGGTGACTCAGTAGCTTAATCTGTTAAATGCTCTGAAAACATTCATTTTTGGTCCACATGGTCCTGGGTTCAAATACAGCTGTGTCTAGCATTTTAAATACATGTACATCTACATCACCAGTATAAATTCTGATATGTATGACTGCTTCATCATCTATTCATCTACCCAAAGCAGAACAGATTGAATGTCTGCTTCTAAATAATAAAAGTCAAAGGCCTACAGATAGGACCACATTTCAACTATTCCTATTGCAGCACTAGAAAGTACATAGAATGTCAGGTCATGCATCAGTATGAATTCCCAGAGGATTTTGAAGTATGTAATTCAAATGAGGCCTAGTCATATCAGACTGCAGCCCACAAGGATTTGCTAATGACATTACAGACAATCACAGAAGCACAAGTAACATACATATATAGAGACCGTGCTAGAAGCAAGGGATGTCAGCACACACATCTCAGATGTCTACCATGACATACATGACTTGGCAGTTTTCCATCTGGTGGACATAATGGTTAATGTACCCCTATCTTGTTCTAGGACACACCAAGCATGTTGCCTTTTACTCTGTTAATAATGCCTTTGGCTAACATACTTACCTTTAAACACATACCTTAATTTCCATTGGCATGGGCTCCCTTAATCTGGCTCTTGCTGTACACCAAGGCTGCCACAGGTCCCACTGCTACTCTTAAGTGTGTTTGTCCTGCACATTCTACAGCCTCTCTGACTTCGTCTATTGCCTGCAGCAGCAGCAGCGGCAGCTTAAGCCTGTAGCACACACATCTGTATGTAAAACGTAGCTGCTACAAACAATCTCTCTGTACTGACGTAGTATCTTTACCCCAGTAGTTTTCTACCCCAACATATAAGAAAGGGGATGGAATCTACATTGAGGCCTTATATCCTGGTGAGTAGTTGCATGGGATTGGCTGATTATACTGCAAATCAGTTGTGTAGGCTGATGTAGCATTCCGAACCACAGCTTGGTTCAGAAGTAATCACCTGCTAATGAGAACCATCTTAAAAAGTCAAACTCATAGCTAGGGGAACCATTATGTATGAGAGTTAGTTTGTATGGTCAACTCATTGACACAGTACTACTATAGCTGTATCTTTCAACAGAGGAGTATTGTACTCCAGCAGGTATGTAACCATTTTGTTTCCAACATGATGCATATGTTTAAATATACCTAGAGGGAGTGGGGATTACATCAATAAGCCTTTTTTAGAACTGTACTGTTGACATGCTATTAATCTCCAGCTGTGTTACACCTACAGAGGATACAGAGTACAGCAAGGCTATAATGCTGTGTGTTAACTAGATACACAGGTCTCCTGGATACTTCCTATGTTAGCAGTTGTAATAGTACACTGTTACTTGGTTGCCACTGTTGTTTATACATATGTTAAGGGGGAGAGCTTCCTGCTATGGTGCACACTACAACGGACTCCTGTGTTGGGTGTCTGATCATATGTGAGTATCTGTCATGGCACAAACAGGAGTAGATCACTATTGCTACTATTCTAGTTGCATCCTCAACCTTTCTATGTTTCACACACTGTTGAATATGAGATGTGCAATCATCTGGAGAATACTGATAGCCTTCCTCTATTGCTGTATCTCTACATACTGTACTCTCATGCATGTGATCCTGGGGTCTACCTCAACCCATGGAAAACTCACTTTAATGAATTGCAGATAAATGAGTCGAGTTCACCTAAAGTGCATTTACACAAAAATGCACTTTTGCGAAAAACACATCACCGAACAAAAAAGTAAAACAATAAAAAGAAAAAAAAGAAACAAATACAGCAAACACAATTATGCAGGGGGGCAAGCCTCATTGCACCCCCACGTGGGGGCAATCCCCCACACCCCCAGTACTTATAATATACTAACTCTGAGATCACACTACAGTCGGGAAAAGGGAATATTCCCTTATCCTCACTGTACTGCAATCTATAACAAGTTATCTCAACGTTAAAGGTTCCCCTCCCATACACCATGTAACAGCGAACACTCTTCAGTAATGTGTTTTTCATGAAAGTGCATTTTCTTGTAAATGCACTTTCGCTGAACTGGACTCGTTTATCTGCAATTCATTAACGTGAGTTTTCGATGGGTTGAAGTAGACCTGTGATCCTGACATATGTTCTCATTTATTCCTGTTTCAGGTGATATCATGCATGCAAGATGCCATGCAACTTTCACTGAGGCAGGAAACAACCTCATTATTGAGGTATTGCAACAGCACTACCTAGTCCTGCTGCCCAGAGGGAGGGCAAATAGGCAAGGGTGTGCAGCCTTGTGGGACAAATAGGTGCATAACATTAATGCTGTGGGTCACCAGAATCTCACTTATGAGCAGGTGCAACACCATTCCACAGATATTATCAATTCTGCATGCAGATTTGCAATTGACATGGCCAGGGATCGTCAGGTCACTGGTGGTGGGCCTGGAGCAGAACATCCTCTGTCAGCCACAGAATTCCTGGTGAACCTTGTAACACAGGACAGCTCCCAGGCATCCATCACCCAATATATTGTGGATGTGGATACCACCATTTTTATTCAAGAGGAGCATCCGGGTATGCTTAGTTGGATTAGCATTGGAATACTGTAGCATACAGCAGTTAAGGGTGTGCATAGTTTTACATGGGTGTCAGGTGTTTTATGAGGAGATTGGTTAGCTACAGTTTTAAGCTCATGCACAGATTGCGACCCACATACCTGTTAACATAGCAGCTATTGTAAATGTGAGATATTTGGATGTATTACCCCTGTTATACTACAACATGTGCTGCTGTTTATATTACCTCTCCCTCAAACTTTTTCATGACTGTCAGGAATAGGAAGAGGCCATGCTCCTGATGCTGGTAAGCACAAAAGTGTTTTGTCAGAGATGTAGATTTAGTTCAATATATTCGCTAAAGTGTTATCCCATGGCTGCTGGCTGGATTGATGTACTGTATGCATGATTGCCAATAGCACAGATATTCCCTGACTGCACACAATTTAAACTCATACCTATGCCTTACAAGTGAGTGATTGACAATATTGTCATGACATCACAGACTGACATAACTGTCAGCTGTGCAGAGTTTTGAAGAATGACAATGGTGTAGATTATTTATCATTTGCTCATGAGATTCTTGTTTAAAGAACTTTTATTTCCAAATAATTACAGGAATGGGCTAGAAGATAATGTCGTTATGTCCTACTATATGAGGTTGTGGAGTTTCCAACTGAGTAATACTGACAGTAGTGTATACAACTTAACATATATTGCAACATAGTACTGCAAAGCATAGTAGTACAGGTATTAATGTAATGCTTTCCCTTTCTTATCATAGGTGTCCAGGGAGGTTTGCCTTTGTCCCTTTTAGAACCTGATGTCAGTGTCTCGTCAGACTCTGATGATATGGTGGCTAAAGTGATGCACAGCTGGGTGTTGCAGGGTCTGAATCTGATACAGAGGTTAGCATCCCTCATCTGCCCTCATTATCAATGTACACAGCCAGTTGATGAGGTTCCACACAAGCAGATTGATAGAGGTGCTCATAGGATGCCTACTGTCCCTCCACCACCTGTTATAGGTGTCTCATCACGTGTCACTCGGCGTATGTTTAGGACCATCATAGAGGCACAGGCACATTCAGAAAGGAACTCCCAATGAATGCTCAGAATTGTAGATGCAACACTGTCTGACATTCATGACAGCCTCCACCATGTTGATAATACCCTGGAAATGTTAACGGATGCAGTGAAAAGATGTTGGTCTGAGAAAGACTGCTCACCATCTGCCTTGGAATACACATTGTCTGTGATGGAATGTCTGGTTGGAGTTGAGTGCCAGCCTCATGGAAGTAGGTCAGCAACTGTATCACAGATAGTCAATATGGCCATGCATAATCATGGTCATGTAATGGCAATACATCCAGTGCTCCAGAGGGGAGTGCGATGTCCACACCTAGACCTGGCAGGCTATGGGCTCATGGTCCTGGGTGTTCTCATGGAGGACACTTTCCCAGCAGACAGCAGTCACCCTCAGGTAGTAGCACAGCATCTGGCCTTGGGCATGGAGGTGCCAGTGCAACTCCTGACAGAGCCAGTTCACATGTTTGAGGGTGGAGATGATGCATGGCTCATAGCGGTCCAACATACAGACATGTAGAGCTAGCACTGAGCTTGTCTTTGCTCACACAGATACTCACACACCGCTGTCACATTCAGATCACTTACAGACACACACGCCATATTTTCATGGTCCATCTTGCCTACTTTCCTTCCTGACTCACACACACGCTTGCCAACCTATTGGGTCAGCCTAGGCCTCCTACACCCCCGCACAACACTCTGTGCAAACGATGATACCTGTGCCACATCCCTATCATCTTTCTCATAGATGCAGGGAAATAAAGCTATGTGTCTGATGCACAGGATGACTATCTACATTACTATGAATTTGTTTCATCCATTGTTGATTTTGACATGGTACTTTTACTGGTTATTAACAGATATTGTACATTGCCATTTATAATGAGTATGCCATAATAATGTGTACATTACAATTAATGCTGTTGTAATGGTTGTAGATCAGAGTGTGTATGTTCCTTTAAGAGCTATTCCAGTCAGTGAGCATGTGCATATAAGTACTGAGCACATATAAGCGAGAGTGCCATTTTGTAGTGAGCAGCCAAGGTGTAAGCATGCACGTGTGTATTATATATTTATTTTATTTTATTTTGCATTTCTTTACCAAGAGAGTCCAATAGTAGTCAGTCAGTTTATTTAGTTTAATTTACCTTTCTCCATCCTGATGTGTTTGTATGTAATGAACTACTTAAATAAACACCCAGCCTCATTGACTTATTGAATATACACAAGACGAGCGACAATGGCTGTGTAGTCACACAATGACAGGTGTCTCATGGAAATGTTTACGTTTCATTTTCAGGATTGTGTAGGACACATTTATGGGTAAACATCTACAATCAACCCATCAACATCAGACCACAGGATTTAATGCCAGCACAGAGGAAAAGTATCATCAGAAAGGTAAAACAGTAGGGTATCATGGGTTCATATGTGTTTAACAGGCTAATGAACACAAGGGCTACTTTAAGCCTAACCATGCATCCCTAAACTCTGTCAAAGTCTGACAACCTTGGGAGCTGAAACTTCCACAACTCAGGGTGTAGGAGACAAACCATCCACAGTTTCCCTGTCTCCATTAAAGACATTGGTCATAAACCATGTATGATTGTCCTGTTCCCCATCTAATTGTGCAACTTGCACTTGATTTGCATTAGGGTGGAACTCTGCTTCACATGGATGGAGAGCCTGTTCCATATAGGTTGTATTCTATGGGTTACATACCTGTCTCACTAGCATGTATTATTTATACCACAGGCAAGGTGTATGCCTGTAGAAAGGTAATTCTGATACTAGTTGGTTTGTGGATATGCAGGAAGTCCACAGTGGGGACTGACACCACCCTGTATGGCAGGCATACACCTCCCCTACAAATCATGTAGGAGACAGAATACATGGCTAATGTCTTGACTAAGTCTGCATAGGACATTTTCCATACACCATGTAGTGGTTTAGGGAAGAACCTTTGTGGATGTTACAGTTGTCTGATAGACCTAGTTAGTTGCATACCAAAGGTGGCATTACACTCAATTTTAGGTCTGATGAATGACAAATACAGTGGAACAATGGTTTCCTTGGATTTACATGCCATACCTTTGTTTATAGGTCACACAACATAGAATGACTTCCCCAATATTACAGACACATGACAGTCAAAGGCTAGATCACTATCTATGTGTCCATAAGTCCCTGACTACTGGGTCAACTGTTGGAGGTGTGCTGTCAATACAATAGTTACCATGGGTAGATAACTTCACAAAGGTTAGGATTGTTCATTTCTTGGCATTTACTGTTAGTCCATGGCTGTGAAAACAACTGTACATCTATGTCACCCCCTCCTGGATAACATTTCTGTCAGTATGGGATGCAATGACAGCTCATAATTTGTAATCATCAGCAAACTTAGTCAGCCACAGACCATTGACAATGGCCATGACTGTGGAGAAGTAAATGCCTAAAAGGAGCAGACTGAGGAATGATTTGTGATGGAGTCCACTGATGACTCCCCAATGCTAACTTCCTGGATCCTGTCTGTCAGACACTTGGCTATCCACCGGCTTGCATGCTAGTTTGTACATAACCTCTTAGTTTGGCAACAATGCCTGATGGGGTTATAGTGCCAAATGCCTTGTCAGGCCATGGTAGCTGGAATGAATCAGTTTCCCTATTGATTGTTTTGGTTACCTTCTCAAATAGGTCCACCAGGTTGGGTAGGCATGATCTACACTTAACAAAACCAAACTTGGTTTGGTCCAGTATCTGTAGGTGTACTATATTTCTATTTATCATTTCCATGATGATTCTTTCCATGGCTTTATATATAGTACTACTGACACTTCAAGGTCTGTAGTCTCCAGGGTCTACAGATGGCCCACCTTTGTGTAGAGGGATGACTTTTGCTGTTCTCCATTCATGAGCACCATGCCTATTAAGTGGCTACAGTGAAATACTAATTGCAGACTCTGTGAAAGGTTATCTTTCATGTTGTATAGATGGTCTTATAAAAAGAATCTACAATAGTATTTAGATATGTTACCAACACATGTAACTCCATACAAATTGCAGGAGTCATTACTGGGCACATTGCAGGTGCTGCAAAGAGCACTTTTGGCTGGCATCAAAGATCATAATAATACTTTTTCATGAACTTTAATTATATTTTGACTTAGGGATTGGGGTCCATTCCTGTCATGGTATTAGAAACCCAAAATATTTGGAGGAATTAAAAAAGGCATGCTGGGATATTCTCTTAGCCCATTGTTGCAGAATATTTGTACTTAGAGAGAGCATTAAGGACCTGATCCCAAGTGATATTAGGGGTAATTATATTTGAATGTATTTCCTGAGGGAAGGTTGAGGGGGAGAGATGGGTTAAGGTTGGGGCCCAATTTAAGAGCCAGAATGTTTGCTATATGGTCTGATCTCATTAAAGGTGGTTCCAATTATAATGAGATATGTACACAATTATTTCTTACCTCTGCAATTATGGACATAGCTTAAGTATGTTTTGTGGTTGTCCTTGGCCTGGGAGCTGAAATTTCCATCAAATCTGGCTGTGGTAGACTTCATTTGTCCTCTGATTTATTTGTTTACTTTGGGAGTGTTTTTATCCTGCTGTGTGCTGCACCCCTATGTTTTGCCACGCATTTCTTCCTTCTGCTATACAGCCTATCGACTCTATGATCCAACCAGGGTGGCTTGATTTTGAGTTAGGTCTTTACTACTCTCTGGTGGGTACGGCTGCCTCTGTGCAGCTCATATCATGCTCATACAGAGTTTCTGTGAACACGCCTGCAGGGGCCACAGTGTTCTCAGTGTTTCTGGGGGCTTGAGATTTGGACAGTGTATCATCTAATAGCTGGAGGTCAGGCTTACAGTAGCACCTGAATATTTCATGTGTAGATAGGTGTCCATGTTTTATTTCTACTTCAAAGCAGACCATCTGTGTTTGGACCTTATCAGGGAAGACATTACAGTACAGGGCATGCATGACTCTGCCATATTGCTGAGGCCCACACCCAGTATGGTTGCTCCCCTGGTTGTTGTACTGGCTATCTGGTCCAGGGAGTTATTGTTTACAAAATCCAGGAATCTCTCTTCTGTATGTTTGATGTTGTATAGGATTCCCATTTAATAGTGGGATACTGCAAGTCACCCATCTATATGGTATTGCGTGTAATGGCTAGTATTTCCAATAAGTTTAAATACATCTTTTGGGTTTCCTGATTCATAGAGGAGGGCTAACAGCCTGCATGGATGTAATATTGGATTTCACCTATTGTGATTTGAACCAGCCGCAGCTCAAGTGCATTGTCCTGTTTGACCAGCCTTGAAATATCTTTAGTTTTGATGGACATAGAGACACCTCCCCCTTTACTCCCTGCCAGTGAAGTAGCTGGCCTAACTGTGTGGAAGGCATAATAAACTTGCACTGTCGTTGTGCTCTCTGCATCTTTAACTCATGTGTCAGTGACCACACAGACATCTTCTGAGAGCTCAAATAGTATCTGTAAGTATAGTCCAGGGAGGTATGTCACAGGTCATGTACTCCCACATGGACAATGACTCGGTCATATCATGGGATTATTGGAACTTAGTAAGCTAATGGCCCTGGGGCCCTTACAAGCCTAGCCAAGTTCTACCCTTATTTCCACAATCAGCAACAATTGTCCTTGTCCAAGAGGGACACGGATGGACCCCCCCAGGATGAATTTACAGTTACACATCCAATCATCCAGATTGTGTTTGAAGAGGACCAAAGTGATGTTCTGCTTGACATAAAGTGTGAGTGAATTCCATAGTTGTGGTAAACTCTGGGAGTCAAATCTGACCCTCCAGCATTTTGTATTACTTCACATACCAGTTTAAGGTATATAGAGTGAGTAATCCCTGTATCATTTGATGTGCAGATATGCGACATTTCCAATAATGCCTGATCACATATTGCCTTATATGGAAGGCATAGATCTCCTCTGAGTAGTCTGCATGAAAGTGACAGTGATTTCAGACGAGCCACGTAGGACAGATACTGAAAACCTTGAATTATCCTTGCGAGGAATCTTTGTGATCTCTCCAATTGCTGCAGGTGCTTGCAAAGGTGCATACCAAAAGGGACATTCACTTCCATTATTGGCCTGATGAGGGAGGGTACAGAGAGGTTATAACTACTTTTACTCTTCTGGGTGCAATGGCCTTACTTATGAGATGGGCAATATATAATGCCCACCACTGTGGAGACATAGTGATCAAAGGTACGGTTACTGTCAACCTGTGTGACCAGGTCTCTCACCAGTGAGTGCATACATAGGGTTGTTTTATTGATATGTGCATTAGCAGGAACACTTACTGAGAGGGATGTTAACACAGTTTTGTTGCATTGAGGTTAAGGCAGTGGGTTTGACAGCAATCATTTGTGTGTGTAAGATGCTCTTGTAGGATGTTGTCATCATCTGAAGCTTCTATGACTGCTCCCAGTTTGCAGCCATTAGCAAAATGTGTATTTGTCAGCCACAGACCTTTAATTTTAGCTTGTACGTTGGGGAACTACATTCCAAACAGTATAGGTGCCAGGACAAATCCCTGTGGAACAACACTGGTTACAGGTCTGCTGTTGGAGGCAGATTCCACTACTGTCACTCTAGGTGGAAGACTGTCAATGCCTGAATGAGGGATAGTGTCAAACACCTTGGCTATGTCTAAGTAGATTGTATGCACAGATTTACCCTCATCCAGGTCCTTAGTGACTGTCTCAAATAAGTCTACAGTGTTTCACAGGCATTATTTCCCTTTGACAAATCAAAACTGACTAGGGGCAGATGTTTGGAGCTTACCTATATCTTTGTTGATAATGTCCATTATGATTTACTCCATGGCCTTGCAGATAAGGATAGTCAGGCTAATAGCTCTATATTTCCCAGGGTCAGTGGAAGCACCATCTTTGTGCAAGGCGATAATGGAGCCATTTTCCATTCATCTGTGACAAAGCCATGCTTAGACTATGTTTGAAAGGACCCAATGGTGTCACTAATTCTTGTTGGATGCCATCTAGGATGCAACCTGGGATGTGATCAGGTCCCATAGATACTGTGTGTTTGTCCTTAGAGAGAGTGTTTATAATTTGCTCTTTAGCGATACAAGGTAGGTGATAGGTGGTATGTATGCCATGGGGTACATGTGGCGGGGACAGGGAGGAGTGGTATTCACAGAACCTGTCATCTGACAGGTGAGGTATGTCTACAGGCTCAGTATATGTGCTATAATTAGCTAGCACTTTGGCACAGATCTGGCCCTGTCCTTTTAGGTGACAGATGTAACTAAATAACATCTTTTGGTTATCGTCTGTGGAGGAAGCTAATTTAAATTCATAATTTGCTTGTGAAGACTTCACAAGAACTCTTATTGACTCATTTAAGCTGAGTAAGGAGTGTTTCCAGTTTAGGACTCACTCCCTCTTACTCTTACACAGCTATTTTTCTCCCTTATTGTAAAGACTGTTAATGGAAGTTGTCCACCCGGCAGGTTTGATCTTCCTTTCAGAGCTTGTTTTGGTCCTATCAGGGACAGCCAAGTCAAGGCAGTTAAACAGGTGTTTGTATGACACATTGGTGTAGACCTGGCCATAGTTCCCAGTTCCATCTAGGGGGTGCAATATGGCTATCTATACCATCCTGTACAAGGTAATTATGTGATTTGGGGAAGTGTTTCAGTTTATTTGATGGTGGGGACATGTGATACTCAGTCCACATGTGACTGACTTATGATCAGATCTCACTAGGGTGACCTCATAGATGGGGTGTTAGAGTGGTACCCCATATTAGTAAGCACCAGATCCAGGATGTTGTCACCCCTTGTGGGGGTGTCAACCAGCAGGTCCAATGCACTGGAATGAATTAAGTCGAGGAACTTTTGGGCAAACGAGTTACACCACGAGTAATTTACCTGGTCAATGGATGGGTATTTAAAGTCAATCAAAGCCAGGGTGTTTAGATGCATGTTGATAGACTCAAGTAGATCCAAAGAGGCAGAGTGGTTGTCCTGAACCACAGAGGGGTCATGTAACTGGTAATGACTTGAATAGTTGTCCTACCAACAGTTAATTCCACCTGAAGTATTCCCAGGGAATCCTACTGTGTAACCAGTCTGGATGTGCATTCATCTGTAATGATTATGGAAACACCGCCTCCTTAAATTGTCACACCTTCAGTTTGTTGTCTGAACATGTGGAAGAAGGTGTTGTCCAACATGGTTGGGGTGCTTCCCACAGCTGTGAAACAGGTGACTGTGACTGCACAAATGTGTAAGTCTTCCAAGGTGAGGACTGCTTCCAGTGAGTGCACTTTCATGTTAAGACATGTAGCATTAAGCAGCATTAGCTTGAGGTTGTTGTAATATGGAGTTTTCACATCTGTGATTTTGTCCTTGAGGCACTGCCTAAAAATGTCACTATGGGGGTGGCATTAGCCTTGGCCAGTAGCTAAAATCCAAGAGGTGACAGATGAAGACCATGTCTAGCGAAGCATCAGCATCTACTGATCATGTCATCCCAGCCTGATAGATACTGTATCACCTTAGAATGACACCAGAAACTGAAGTAATTATTGAGGTCAATCATTTTCCATTTGTACTGAAGCATCATCCTAGGTGAAGTTAAAATGAAGCTTAAGGCTAGGGGCATACCTGCCTGTGCCTCTTTTTCCAACAGTTCAGTCATGCCTCTCTACGTATAGTTCAGAGAGATAGATCTCAAGTCATTCACACCAACATGGACTATGACAGAGTCACAATGGTACCTGTTCTGGGATACATGAATGCATGTGTAATATGGAGAATCATGGTCACCTGACTGACAGCTGACCTTGACCTTCTTATCCAGCCTGGTGAGAGGGACATTTGTGTGTCTCACAACGAAATTCCATATGACTAATATGTTTGTTTTACTGTTTTGTCTTAAGGGCTTAACAGGAGAAACTAGAGTGATAACTATCATGTGCGTTGCATTCTGGAGTGAACATATGTGTAGCATGCTTATGTTTGTGTTTGGGAGGTCTCTGGTGTTTATGTATTTTTCTGGTGAGGACCTCTGCATATGTAGGTTTGTGGGATGTAGGTTTGGGATAAGTGAAAGGTGAGGTATGCATGGTGACAATCTGCTCATTTTCATATGTATGGACTGGTGTGAGAGAGCATGTGTTCCAGGCTAATATACTTGTACCTCTGACTTGCTGAATTTGTGTTACTTGTGGTCCAATGACATGAGCGCATACATCATGTGGTGGATCAAAGCCCCTGATAAACAAGTGACCGTGCATTTCCTCTTACTCGGCTTGGTGAGAAGGACATCAGTGTGTGTCACAATGAAGTCTGCGATGACTAGAATGCTGGATTGTGTGTCGGATTGCCTTATAACCTTATAGGTTGCTCCTCCATGAGAAGTACCTGTATGTGTTGCTATGTGTGTTGGTTTTACAGAGTGCATATGGGGCTCCTGAGAATATTTGTTATCTGGACTTTCTCTATGAGATCTTTGTGATTTATGAAGGTTGCATGTCAGTGCCTCAGCTCATGTTTGCTTTGAATTTTGTGTAATGGTTGTGGCGTGTGTATCACTGAGTACCTTATTGACATTAGGTGTAGTTTTATTTGAGAGCTTTGCCTCCAGTGACATTATGTATGTACATCTGTCACATACCATATCAGTTTGCTTGAGAATGAAGTGGTTGTTGGTAAACATGATGCAATTTCTACATTGCCTCAGGATGCCCATATCCACAAGGTAGTAAAGGTCACAGTGAGAAACCTCATATCCATGGCAACATATCCTTTTTATTGATTAAACAGTTGTATTGAGAATATCCCACAATGTCATGAGTATTTGTTCCGCAACTATGGGGACAGTGCTTGCCACTGCATGCTGGTTTGCCTGTGGGCAGTTTGGCATTGGAATTAATTCCATCATGGTTTCCAAGAAAAATGTCAACCAAGGTGTCTGAGTCTGTACATAGCACTACCAAACTCTGGAGGAGAAACTAATACATACACCTTGTACACGTAAGGATGGAGTATTTAGGTAGTTATTCTGAAGTTAGACACTAATCAAGCGGTGTTTACTGAAAACAAACAATTAGCTTGTAAAGACTGCTGAAAAGAGAGGAGTTGCCTGAGTTGTTGCTGCCTGGCTACTACTACTGCTGGTCTCACTGCAGCCTCACTCTGATGGTATACAATGCTCTATTCTTTTTCTTTCACCAGAAGCAAAATGTTAGCACCAAGCTCAAGATAAGAAGCAGGCTACAGCCTGTTTGTTGATCCACACACTTGGCCCAGATGATGCAAGACTCTGTAGGCTTGTTGTAGCCTTTTCCAGGTGGATGCCTTGATTAGCAACCAGACCAGTCTTTTTGACTTTTGCATGTATTATGCCTTGGTTTCTGAGACTCGTAGGATTTCATTAGGGTACTGACTTGATTTGATTAGCAGCACAGCTGCTGCATCACAAAATAATGTTCAATGACAGGTGACATAGATGTCCAAAGTTACTCTAGCAAGCTTCACAGCAGCAGTGATCCATGTTAGGTAACAGTTTCACAGAAATTCATGCAGCATGCCCTTCAACAGCATAACAGTGGTGATCTTAATGACATGGGTGTGAGGCTTACTGCAGAGAAATGGCCATATTTGGGCAATGTTTATGTCCATCCCACATATCCTAGGTATGTCATACTGTACATTTATGTTCCCAGAATACAAAACGGTGTTCCCACATCATTTCACGCAACATCCATTTGCTGTCTGGTTGTTTGATAGGCACTGTAGACTTGCAAGGGCAAAGTACTTACTGCTAAGTTGAACAAGTTTTGTGTGCATGCATGGACATCCACATCTTCACTGCAAAGAGTGCCTGCAGAGAGTGTGTTTGAAACTGTGAATCTCAAGGGTGTAGCAGCATGAGCCTTACTTTGCTGGAGTTGTACATTGTCACATCTGTAAGTATGCTATTGTGACCCTGCCTAATAAAAGGAATATGGTTCATGCAAGTGCCACATGCCTGGCAAAACAGCGTATCAATCTACCATGTTATCCCACACTATCAGGTACTGTTTCACCTTAGAGTGACATCATAAAGTTAAATACATGTTACATTTAAGCATCTGTCAGGCCACTGCCTAACCATGGCCTGTTGTGATGTATACATAAGCAATAATATATTGCTATTTGCATTATCAATGACTGTTGAAGAGATATGGACAGGATCCCCAGCCCTGTACTCCTACTCCACACAAATACAACATGTGAGAGATGCAACTATATAAAAAACCTTGAATCCATGCTCTCTCACACATCAGTCAGGACATATGAAAATAAGCGGGTTGCCAACAGGTAGAGCTCTACTCCTACTCCACCCAAACCCACATCACACATACCCACATATGCAGAGGTCCTTACATAAACATACCTTAACATCACATACCTCACAAACACAAAAAGAAGCATACAACACATAATACTACCTCTGCAGAACATAGTGCACATAATAGCTCACACACCACTGTCTCACTGGTCAAACCCTTAATGCAAAACACAGCATCAAACATATTAGTCATAGATGATTACATCATGAGACACATTGATGTCCCTCTCACCAGGCTACATAAGGAAAACATCACAGTAAGCTGTCTGTGAGGTGCCAGGCTATGCCATATCACAAATGCACTCAAGTCTGTCAACAATAGGTACTGGTATGACTACATCATAGTTCCTGTTGGTATGTACGACGTGAGACATATCTCTCTGGACTGTATGAAGAGAGACATGAATGAGCTCTTGGACTATGTGTCTCAGGCAGGTATGCCCTTGGCTTCATCTGCAGTTTACCTTCACTTAGGATGCTGCCTCAGTACAAACATAAAATGATTGACTTCAATAATTGGCTTAGCATCTGGTGTCATTCTAAGGGGATCCACTATCTATCAGCCTGTGATGACATGCTTAACAGACCTCAAGACCTCAATGCTTTGCCAGAGATGGTCTTCAACTGTAACCTTGGCATTTTGACTACTGGACAAGGCTCTTGCCATCCCCATACTGCCCTTTTAGGTGGTGTCTCAAGGATAAAATTTCCAATGCAAAACTCCACGTGCAAACAAAATCAAGGTCATGCTGCTAAACACTAGGATTGTCAACACAAAATTGCACTCAGTGGGAGCTATTCTCACCTTGGAAGATGCAGACATTTGTGCAGTCACAGAGACCTGTTTCAAGGCTGTGGAAGAGCACCAAAGCCATAGCAGGCTACACCTCCTTCCATGTGTTCAGAACGTGAACTAAAAGCATGCAAACTAAAGAAGACAGTGTATAAATATTCCTTAAGGATAAATACACATCCAGATTGGTTAAATCCATATGATTTCCTGGGTAGACTTCAGGTGCTATTGAATGTTTGTAGGGCAACTATTCAAGTCACTGCCAGCTACAGGAGCCCCTCCATGAATTAGGACACCCACTCTGGTTATTTGGATCTACTCAAGTCTACCAAGGTACAGCCAAACACCACAGTTGTGGGTGACTTTACCCATCAAATGGGTAGATTACTCATGGTCAAACTCACTTGCCCAAAGGCTACTCAACTTTGTTAACTCCAGTGCCCTGGACCAGCTGGTTGACACCCCCACAAGGGTATTCAACATACTGGATTGGGTGCTTAACAATATGGGGGACCACTGTAGCACCCCCACTGTGAGGTCCTCATTGGTAATATCTAACTACAAATCGGTCACATTCAAAGTAAGTATCACACCCAAAAAACCCTCCTTGCAAGAAATAAACTAAAAACTTCACCAAAGCAGATTATTGCCTCATTTTGGGTGATATAGCTTCACTGCACCTCCTGTCACAGACAGAACTGGCAGCCTTGCTGAGCTCTACACCAATACTTTATACAAACACTTGTACAACTGCATTCACCTGGCTTTACCTGATAGGAGCAAAACAAGCTCCTCATGGAAGAACAAACCTGCCTGGTGGACAACTGCCATTAACAGGCTTTACAATAAGAGGAAGATATTGCTTTGTAAGATTAGGAGGGAAAGAGCCCCCCAAACTGGAAACAATCCATCCTCGGCTTAAACAAGCAAATAATAGTTGTTGTGAAGTCCTCCAAAACAAAGTATGGGTCCAAATTAGCCTCCTCCACAAAAGTCAGCCACAAGGCATTCTATGGTTACATCTGTAACCTAAAAGTAAAGGCCCAGATTTGTGCCAAACTCTTAGTTAATGATACCACATATACTTTGCCTGTAGACATAGGTAACCTGTTGGCCAACAGTTTCTGTGACAACTTCACTCCCCTGTCCTCACCAGACATACTCTATGACATCCCTAACACTTGTCCCCTACCTTGTATCTTTAAAGGGCATGTGAAAATTGTCCTCACTAAGGACAAAGACACAGCATCTGCAGAACCTGATAACATCCCAGGCTGCTTCCTACATGGGCTTCAACATGGATTAATAACATAATTGGAACTCTTTGCAATCAGAGTGTAACCACTGGCTTCATCCCAGCTGACTGGACTGGAAAACAGCAACTTTTATTTCCTTGTACAGAGGTGGTGCATCCTCTGACCCTGGGGACTATAGACCTACTGGCCTGACTAACCATATCTGCAAGGCCATTGGGCAAATCATCAAGGATCTTATCAACACAGGTGTTGGCAATCTTCAAACACTTACCCCTACACAGTTTGGATTTGTCAAAGGAGATCATGCCTGTTAAACATTGTGGACGTCCTTGAGACAGCCGCCAAGGACCTAGATGATGGGAAATCTATGCATACACCCAACCTGGACTTAGCCAATGCATTTGACACTACCACCCACTCAGGCATCATTGATAAACTCACCCAACTAGGCAGCAACCCTTGTATCATTACAGGGGTCAATAACTTGCTCACTGATAGAACTCATATAGTCAAAATAGGGGAATCCATATCCAACAGCAGAGCTGTAACCAGTGATGTTCAACAGGGTTTAATCCTGGGTCATCTACTGTTTGGAATCCATTTCTCTGTTGTACAAGCAAAAAGTAAATGTCTGTGGCTGACAAGGTTTGCTGATGCCTTCAAACTGGGAATGGTCACAGAATCTCCAAATTATGTCAACATCCTACAAGGGGGTCTTACATGAACCAATAATTGTTGCCAAAGTCATGGCCTTAAACTAAATGCAAATATATATATATATATATATATATATATATATATATATATATATATATATATTCCTTTCTATAACAGTGATGTTCCTGCTAAGTACCACATCAATAGGAACACCAGAGGTACATACACAGGGGTGATAGTCCTGGGCACACAGGTTGAGAGCTACCTTACCTTATATCACTATGTCTCCATAGTGTTAAGAAGGGCATTCAATCTTGCTCATGTCATAAGTGAGGGTACTGTCTCCAGAAAAAGAAGAAGTTATAACCTTTATGTACTCTTCCCTCATTAGACCAATATTTGAATGCAACAACCCTTTTGATATGTACCTTTCCAAGCACCTCTGGCAGCTGAACTGACCACAGAGTTTCTTCAAAAGGGAAATTCAGATCTTCAGAATCTGTCATGTGGGGATCATCTGAAATCACTGTCACTTTACTATGTGTCATACCAACTACTCAGAGGTGATCTCTGCCTTGCATACAAGGCAATCTGTGACTCTGCTTTATGGGAAATGTTGCATACCCGTAAGTCAAATTGTACATGGGTTACTCACTGTTAAGACCTTAACCTGGTATATGAATTTAATACAATCTGCTGCAGGGGTGGATTTGTCTAGCAGAGTTTAGCACACCTTTGGAAAAGACTCCCACATAATGTCAAACAGAGCACCTCTTTGACCCTCTACAGATGCAATCTGTATGATTTGATGGGTGACTGCAATTTAACCATGGGGGTTCCACATGTGTCCTTCTTGGACAGGGGCAATAGGCACTAATCATGTAAATAAGAGTAAGAACTGAGCTAGGATTGTAAGGGCCCTTTGGGTCATTAGCCTAGTAAATTACAATGATCTTATTATCTCATAGGCTGATGTAAACTGCTCTGACTAACATCCACACACACTGACTTGAATGCAGTGAAAATAGTACCACTACTCATTTATGTTTACATTACACTGCACAGCACACACAGTTGACTGGAGTGAGATTAGAACACCTATCTGCTTAGTCTTGCACACTACAGATCACAGTACTTAATGCATACACCACAGCTTAAGCTTGACAATAACATAACTTTAGGTACACTTATGGTAGATGACATCAGCAGGCCTTGTGGAGGACGAAAATTTAGAAGCCTGCATCACCTGCAAGGGCCAAAAAGTATTAAACAATGCCAGTTTCCCAGTTCTGAAGTCAGTGTGGTATTCACACTTGCTCCTTGTATCTATCTCTCTCTCTCTCTCTCTCTATATATATATATATATATATATATATATATATATAGATAGATAGATACACACACACACACACACACATGTGTGTGTGTGTTTGTGTGCGTGTGCGTGTGTGTGTGTGTGTGTGTGTGTGTGTGTGTGTGTGTGCATGTGTGCATGTGTGTGTGTGTGTGTGTGTGTGTGTGTGGGGGGGGTATGTGTGTATACACCAAGTGGGCTGGAGTAAGATGAGAACCCCTACCTATTTAGTCTTACACACTAAGAGATCACAGTACTAAATGCACACACCACAGGTTAAGTGTGACATTAAAATGGCTTTAGGTACTCTTATGGTAGATCACATCAGCAGGCCCTGTGGAGGACAGGAGTTTGGAGGCCTGCATCATCTACAAGGACCAGCAAGTACAAAACAATGCCAGTTCTGAAGTCAGTGTGGTATTCACACTTACTCTTTGGTGAGATACACACACACACACACACACACACACACACACACACACACACACACACACACACACACACACACACACACACACACCCTAAGTGGGCTGGGATGAGATTAGAGCCCTTACCTATCTCGTTTTATACACTACAGATCACAGTACTTAATGTGCACACCGCAGCTCAAATCTGCTTTATAAATGACTGCAGATGAAGTAATGCTAGAGAAAATATGCAAGCCCTGTGTTAAACAGCTTTGGAGGCCTGCAGAGTCACATTGCTTCCTCTTGCTCTGCAGCTAGTAGCCTAACAGTCTGAAAACTGTTTTGTAGCCTAGCTATGTAACAACAGCACCCATCTTGCGCAAATGTGTCTGTTTGTATTTTGATGGGCAAGCCTGTGACAAAACTAAATTAGCCCTGTCAATGAGTGTGAACACAACATAATAAATTACACAACTTGTTCAGTTGCTGATGTATGTGTGGTGAAATCCAGCAGACACAGGGGGCTGTAGTGAATGTGGGTATTGTTGCTGCCATAGATACAAACATATGGCTTGACAATATTTGACAATATATGTACGTATTCATATATGATGTCATACATTTGCATGGTATCCACATGCTATCTTAAGGAGTCATGGTATGACTTACCACTGTCCAGATGTTTGCAACAAGTACACAGGTTTGACTCATAGTTATGCGTGTTTCACATGAAATTGTGGTTTGCTGTCAAATATGGTATCATTTACACATGATGTGAGCGAAGACTGCCAGAACTCTGAACTTCAGATATCCCAGTAGTGCTCCAGTTGCAACACATGTTATTCTCCACACTTCCACATGTTTTGTAAGTGCATTATCTAATGTTGAGATCTTCCTTTTGGTCCTTTGTCCAACATTATAAGTATTGTAGTGCAGCTTTACTCTCCATGATCTGGGTATGTAGGATGATACAGGCATACACACACACACCTATACATGTATATATATGAATATAATCTTATATATATATATATATATATATATATATATATATATATATATATATACACATATATATATTTAAAACTTTTTAAAATAAAATTGAATGAGAAGCTACGGATTTGCACTGCGCTTAACTAAGTTTATGGGCATGCACAGTTGCATTTTTGGCTTGTTTGCCCATTGCAGCAAGCAAATGGGTGGTGCATTGCTTACATCACAGACTTACTGTTCCATAAACTGATTCCAATCCATATCTAGATGTATGCCAGGCTAGGATTATGATTAGAAAAACTGAAAACTGGATCTACCTATATACTCAGGTCCCTAAATGAATCTACAGTTTTTATCACCGTGTGCTGTATGTAATATTCACTTTTCTGTTTATGTCTTTCAAATCTCATATGCTTAATTTTTTTATGTATTTATCATGGTATTATACTCCTGTGCTCAAATGATCAATTTAATTAAGCTATTAAGCAGACATGCCCCACCTCTAACACATGTAATTAGCATACCCAAGTTAATTCATCTGCATACAGATGGTGGAATAACACAGATGAAAAGGATAGGTCTAAATCTAAACAAGTTTAGCCCTAGGATAAAGCTCTGTGGAATACCCTGACTATAACCAAGAATTTCACTTGCCAATTGCTGTATGGTACTTGTCATGTCCTATATGTAAACCATGCAGCTATCCATCTTATCATGAGTGCATCAATATCTAGTTGTTTAATTTATTAATCAATGTTTTGTGAATGGCCCTGTAAAATCTATATAAATGGCATCACAGCACAATTTTTCATTCATAGCTGTTATTATATTGTTATAGTACACCATGTTGCCGGTGGTACTAAAACTATTTTCAACATATGCATGCTGATATATGGTTTCAAGTCCCAACCTTTAAAATTCTGATAATATCCAATATTACCTAAGACTTTTTAAACAGGTCTTAGATATGAGGTGCAGATTCAAATGTGTATTTGATATGTGAAACATGTTAATACTAGTACAGCACACAAATAGTTACAGTCTGTAAAACAATGCTTATTACTCCTTAACATGCCAAATACTGTATCTGGATATCTCAGGATTAGAACCCTAAAAACCATCACACAAACTAACTGCCTTAGCAATTTAAGCTACAGAGGCTGCTTGACAGGCAGGGGATCATTCATCACACCATCACCTGCATAAATATGTAGTTTGGAATTCTCAGTTGACTAACACATAATATGTAAGCTCAAATTGTACATTACTGTTCTGATGCTGTGTGGCATCCTAACTGTGTGAAATGCTTATACAGCATAGATGATTTAATGTTATGGCAGTTAGAAGGGGACACTGCTGTTTTGAGGGGTGGGGGAAGAAACGCCCATGTTCTTCTAGGACATGTACTAGTTAGACTATCATTTAACCTCACTTTCTAACATGTCCCTTGAATGAAGTACTAGTAATGTGTTGCAGTAGGATTGCATGAATATTCAATGCATGAGGCCTACCGAATTAAAATGGTGACATGTTAGTGGAATGGATGTCTGTACTTCCATGTGAATGTAATTTCTGCCCAAATAGCCCAGTATAGTTCCCTGCATAATGTGCACGCTCCATAGCTACAATGACATAACAAGCAAAACAATTCACTATGCTACTGTGTAAGCTATGGACTTACCTTGCAGGCCCAGCAGTTGAAACAACTATAATTCAGAGATGGCTCTCTCTGATGTGAGTAGTACACAGCCAATACATGGATAGGTACATGATGTGTGATTTGATTGGCATCAGTTTTAATATCTGTACGAAAGTAGGAGCAAGGTGCTAGTCCCTAGGTCCCTAGGTTGTCAGTGAATGTGCTATGCGTTGTTTCTTAGCCAAAGCTAGGGTGTACTAAGCATGCCTGCATCTGCCTATAGGGACATCAACAGGGGGTTCCTCTTCTGAGTCCTCCTCTGCCTGTAGCTGTGGTGATCTAGGCACTGGTGGGGGGCTGTGTATCCCTTCCCTTTGCTGATCCCGCTACAGCTGTTTCCACAGGATCAAACTGTGTAGCATAGCACATACTGTGACTGTCTGTGCACATGTAGCTGGAGTATACTGCAGGGCTCCACCAGATATATCAAGACACAGGAACTGTGACTTCAGAAGCTCAAACACACACTCTATGATGTTTCTAGTTTGTGCATGTGCCTCATTATACCATTCTTCAGTGGGTGGGTGTGCATTTCTGATGGGTGTCATCATCCATGGTTCCAGGGCATAGCCAGCATTCCCCAGTAAATGGCCCTGTGAGATGTCCCCCTTAACAAACATGCTGTACAGTTGTGATGTGTGCCAGATATGAGAGTCATGATAACTGCCAGGGTTGCCAGCACTCACATTCATCATAATCCCCTGGGCATTGCACATGACTTGGCAGTTGAAGGAGTGGCATCCCTTGTGGTTAACATAGATTTTAACCTGCTCAGAAGGTGGTGACTTGATGTGTACATAAGTGCAGTCTCTGTCACCCAGTACTTTAGGGTAGTGTACTACATTGTAGAAGCATTGCATATTGCCGGCGCTCGCTTCAGGATCAAAGGGAAAAGATATGTGCTCACTGGCTTGTGGGAGCATAGCATACAGAAACTGGTGGAGTATCCTGGATGCAGATGCCTGTGATACCCCTATCATCTCCCCATCTGGTCTTTGAAAAGTACCTGTAGCTAGTAATCTAAGCTCTATTCATACCTTAATTTCCACTGAGATAGGCTACCCTTTGTTAGCTCTGGCTCTGAGTTGAGGGCAGCAGAGCTCACTGAGCTCTTGTAATATGCCCCTGTCCACCTTGTAGTGCTATACAATCTCCAGCTCATGTAGCTCCTGGAAGGTTACCCTGGGCCTGACCACTCTTCTACTTCTCAGCATAGGCCTATTGTCAGCAGCTCCTGCAGCACTGACTTCAGCATCTAGCACATACAGATGAAGAATAGCTGCAGCAGCCTCTAGCATTATCTCAGTTAAAATTTCCAAGTCTCTACTCCAATGGTTCAGAGTACTGAGGGAAAATCAAAATGTACAGAATGTAGGGTGTATGCATATTTTATACAGTTTTGCTGTAGGTCCACCATGTGGGATTGGCTAATTATGATGAAGTTCACCTGCCAAGAATGTAATTGACATGATTTAAGGGCCCTGCTTTATTGGTCAACACAGTGTGCAGCATCACTTATACAAAAGTATATATTATTAATTGAATATATTCAGTTTTAATTGATAGCGGCCTACATAATTACTGTCAAATGGGTAGTCTGTTCGCATGAACACCCTAAGCTATGCAACACATCACGCAAACACACATGCTGAGCACTAAAATATCAGAAAAGTAACAGGACACACCCCCCTGTTGTCATCCACATCCAGTGGGAATATCAACACTGTGTAGGAGCCTACACAGGGTAGACATGCTGACATGGTTGCTCCTTTTACCAATTCAACAAAAAACCTCATTTGCATAAATATTCATGCAGACAGCCTGGAAACTACACAGTTCTTAGCTATGAAAGCTGGGTAACAGCATGGATGTACCACTGTATGGACTCGATGCAAGGTCCTAAAGTACATTTGTGTAAACTACATTATATATGTTATTTTATAATTACTTTTTATTTTTTTTTGTTAAACATATTTGCACAATGTGGTGAATAGTGCAAATATATGAAAATTATTTTAAAAAATATTATTAACTTTACATATTTCCTTCCTTTTTCAGACATCCACAATGTATGTTTAGCACACTTATGTATGTGATATAATATTTTCAGGGGAGGTATGTCCATATTTCTGGACTTTTACATCCCTTTCTGTCCATCTAGACTCCTGTATGTGGAAATTTTCTGTGTACACTATGAACACAAGCACAGAGTCTCCCTCTATGCCTTTTGGCTTGTTGGATGGCTCCACATACTAATTTGCATAAGATTTCCCCTGCCTATGCAGAAATTTGCATTGCATGGAAGTTTCCCTGTTTACACGTGCTTGCGTGCTGCTAAATGATGTTTACTGAATCTAAAAATGTCCACGCTGTTGTACACATCGCGCTGCGATGTGTACATGAAAAAAAAATTGTGTAGACTTTACTGAATTCCCACTATGATCTCTGAGACAGAGCGGTTAAGTTAGGTGTAATAAGAGCAGCTACTAGAATGAGTGTTGGAAAAACTGAATTGCAGATCTAGGGTTGAAAAGCAATTTAGTAAGTTGTACTTGACAAGAAGTGAAGTAAAAAGAAATAAGAATACAGGAGATAAAGCGATTTGACACAATTAATGCCTGTGGTGGCCAGTGGCTTTAAAGCATGGGGCTGCAAGAAGTAAAAGAATGGGTGGAGCCAAATACAGTGGAGCTGGTCAATAACCATTTGCTATGATCAGCCATAGACTGCTTTAGTACAAACCCCATCTTTATAGCCACTTTACTGACTATATTCACCTTAGATGTCTAGCCATAAGCAACACTCCATCGATCCCCTATTATCCACTATTCTCCCCTAGGCTTCCCCAGTACCCTACTATGTTTTCCTCTAATCCTAGCCTCACCCTATCCAGGCAAATTACCTCCTTATTGCATTTCTGTCTTGCTTTTTACCCCCTCCCCCCATGCTTTTAACACTCTGTAACTGTCCTAGACTCCACTATAATTTGTCTGGAGGAAGTAACTGTATTAAGTCGGGGGTCTGTCAGGATCCCAGAAGTCATAAAGCTGTAGATGCGCTAAGTGAATATTAGTTTTTTTTTAACTAACTTTTGACTTGTTGACCTGAACCAAAATTTATGAACAAGGAAATATATTCAGTCCTGCTGGGAATAGTGCCTGCTTTCCTACTTCTTCAAAAAGAGTTATCTGCTGTGTACCATTCTGTTGTTTGATTGGGATGAAAAGTGAAAGAACAAGTGGTCAGAGGCATATATTATACTGCTGAGCATCTGGTAGAAGAAACCAAAGCACATGGATACAATCAAGAAAGAGAAAAAGATTTCATATGGAAGAAATGAGCAGCCAACAACTCAACAGGAGAATCAAGTGTTGTAATATCACAACTCCATGCAATGTAGAACTTTGCCAAAGATCAGTAGCTGTTACATACATCCTGTCCAGACCAACACAGGCAGCTACTTACTGAGTGCAATACTGATGCTTTATTGTTACAGAAAGTGACAAAAAAGTAAAAACATATGCACAATATTTCTGAAAAGCCAGAATATTAAATGATTATTTTAAACAAATAACAATAGTGTCAGTCACTTTTATCCACAAACAGCCCATGACTGACTGTATCTCAGACATCAAAATGCAATAAAATAGAAACAGCAACAACTGGACAAAATAATATATGGGAATTGTGGGAACAATACATGCAGAATAATGTTTTGGAGGAGGAATGAGATTTAAGAGAAGGCGGAAATTGAGTGAGCTATGTAGTGTTTGATTAACAATGACTGTACAGAGTGTGCTGATTATATGTGCTGTATAATGTTGTAACTAAGAATATGTCAATATGTTTTTTTTTATATATAAATGTATGATTGCATATGTCATAAGTGTTAAATCAGTAAAGATGTTAAAAAAACTAATTTAATTTAACCTCCCCCCACATACAGATATGATTATCATTTACTTCTCCTAATTACCTCTTCAGTAGTTTGTCCATGTACGCACCAGTACTTAAATTAAACATTTTCCCCATCCCCTTCAGTAGTTTATCCATATATGTACAAGCACTTCACTAACACCAAAATGAAATATTTTCCCCAACAATCCCTTCAGTAGTTTGCCCATGTATACACAAGCCCTTTAATGGCACCAAAATGAAACATTTTCAGAAGGACCCCTTCAGTATTTTGTCCATGTATACACTAGCTCTTCACTGACACCAAAATTAAACATTTCCCCAATGACTCCTTCAGAATTTGTCCATGTATGCACACTCACATACACATGCACTCATAGACACGCACTTTAATTATTTACCTTCTTCCCACATTCTGGCAGTAGCACACATAGTACCTGAAAAAATGCTCTAAAATAAATAAAAAAAAATAAAAAACCTTTTCCTGCACTCATGCTTCCTCTTCCACATTAACTGCTTCCTTCTTCAAACCTGATTGATAATCAGGAAGCCTAATGCTAGTCTGTTTTCAAAACAGTCCAGTAATTGTAAAAACAGAATTTATATGTGGAGTTCCAAGAACCTGGGACACAACAGGAAGTCAGCTACGTTTCTTTCTTTTTTATCTCTTTTTAGCTGGGGAAGGGGGTGCTGCCCAGTAGTCAGTACCACCCGCCACCCCTTGTTAATGCTGTGAGTGAAGAAAGAGAAAAAGGTAGAAAGAGCAGCTATGAATTGTGTAGTAGATAACGTAAGAGAATGAGGAGGTGTTCAGGCTCTGATGTCAGAGACTGCTGATAGGGTTTGGGTATGAGCTGATATGGTGTAGTACTAAAAACGTAATAATAACTGGGGTAGGACGAATGGGGGTAGAGTGTTCTTTTACATTGTTGTTTTTGTGCCAATGCAACAGAAGAGCATTTAACAGCTTTTGAAGCTGTTAACTTCTCACACTGTCCTGTGTCAGTTAGCAATAGCCACTGTTATGCGTTAATCTGAGACTTAAAATTTCTATGAATGTTATTTTCTCTACAGGCTGTAGAATCCTCACGTGCTGTAGGCTGAAACATTTTAAGTTAGTGTAGAAGCCATCACTACTTACCCATGGATACAAACATAAAAGTTTTCATTTGTACTATACTCTGCTACAAAGCATTGGTTGTGCAGTGTTTCATTTATTCATATCTCTCAACTGTCCTCAGTTCTAGAGAATATCTCTACACTTTCCTTATAGTTTGGGTCTGTTTCTTATAAAATTTGTGATATTCTGGCAAACTGTTGAGAGTTTCAGTTATTTACGTAATGACAGACATTTCAGTGTCATACTTCATATCTTTCAGAAAATGCATGTAAAAGCGTAGCATTCTAGCAACTTTCTATGTCGATAGTAATAATATTTAAAATCTGTGCCTGACTTTGGACTATTGTCTGTCCATTATTTTTGGCTTCCACCTTGATCAATGCTAGGAGCCTAAACAGGAAACTCTACTCCCCCAAGCCCTTCTCACTCTGGAGGCCTTAGATGTCTGTGTAGTGACTGAGACATGGTTTAAAATAGAAAGTAGCACTTACATGTTTAGACCAGCTACTGTGCAGGAACTAAGGTGGAGGTGTCTCAATTTTTATCAAGAAGAGAATTACATCAAGGCTGGTAAAGCAGCATGATTCAATAGCATTTCTTCTTATCCAAACAACTATTAGATTGGTCCCATATCATATATTAGTTAGTTATCAAACTCCTTGTATGATGGAAGAAAGCCATAATGCCTATGTAAGAGAAATGGAATCACTCAGTATTAAACCCAATAACACTTTCCTAGATGATCTAATCTATCTAACTATAGAGTGGGAAACCTATACCACCAGTAGAGCAAAAGCAAAGAGATTTCTGGACTTAGTCAATACAAACACCCTGCAACAGTTAGTCAGAGCACCCACAAGGGGGAACAACATCTTCGATCTTGTCCTTACTGATATGGAAGCATTTTGTACCATCCCTTGCATATTTTCTTTATTTGCAAGGTCTGACCATCAGGCCATCTCCTTTAAGATAAAACTGAAACCAAAGACCCCTTCCAACCAAGGTACCTTTAGAAATTTATCTAATACAAACTATCTGCTCCTAAGTAATACATTGGCAAGCTACAAATCTCCACCAATCCCAGTTAACTCCACTGAAAATGTGAAAACATACACCACTACACTATACCAGCCTGTAAACGGTTATAAAGAAGCAGCTTTACTGTGTAGGAACAAGTGCAAGGCAAACCCCAGAACCGAACAAGAGCAAGGCAAACCCCAGAAACAAACAAGAGCAACAAACACATATGGTGGAACCATAATATAAGCAACCTTTACAATAAATGGGAGAGAATTTTGACCAAGAGTAAGCAGAGTAATTGCCATAAAGCTAGAACCCTCATCATTGGTATAAGTAAACAAGTCATGAACTTAATAAAATCCACAGAACCAGGTTTGAGGCTAAAACAGCTACCTAAGTAAAAGAGAATCACAAGGCCTTTTCAAGTTATTTTCGTGTTCTCAGAAGCACAGTGCATGCATGCACTGAGCTGATTGAAAAGGATGTTACCTATGCTGAGGCTGAAGATATGGCAAACCTACCAGCCAATAAATTCAGCTCGAAATTCATCCCTCTCTCGTCTCTTTCTGCTCCACAACATGCACCTGAAACTGGCTTGCCTGCAGCTATCACACAAGAGCACGTCATAAAAGCCACTATCCAAAGTTAAAATTACTGCATTGATGGATCCAAAAATATCCCTGGATGCATCTTAAATGGCATGAAGCACAATTTAGCCTACCCCCAACAAAACAGTCCATCGTCATCCTCCAAACAGGTTTTGTACCAGGGGAATAGAGAACAGCAACTGTCATTCCCCTGCATAAGGAACAACCTTCCACAAACGCAGGTAATTACAGACCCAGAAGTCTGATTAGCCCTATATGCAAAGCCATAGAAAAACTTATCATGGAACTAATCAATAAAAATACAGAGAATCTCCAAACACTGGAACCATCTCAGCATGGACATGTCAAGGGCAAGTCATGCTTACTCAACCCTGTGGACTTTTTTGAAAAGGTCACCAAAGCAATTGATGAAGGTAAAATGGTACACACTACATGCCTTGACCTTGTCAAAGCTTTAGACACAATTCCCCACCAATGCATTGTACAAAAGCTAAATAAACTGGGAATAAACCCCTACGTCATCTGCTAGATTGCCAGCTGGCTCACAGATAGGATGAAGGAGATCAAAATAGAGGAAGCTACCACCACAAAAAAAGACCAGTCATCGGCGGAGTCCCTCATTATTCAGTGCTGGGACCCCTCCTGTTTGACTCCAAAGTAAAAAACAATACCACAGGCTCTTACTGACTAAGTCTGCAGATTACTTCAATTCAAATGTAGTCATTGAATCCTTAAATGATTTAGCCTTCATGCAGGAAGTGTTGTCCCAAATAAATAACTGTTGCCAATTTGTGGACTGAAACTAAATGACAAAAAATGCATTATTATATCCTTCGGGAACTACCACATTGACAATATGCATCTAAGAGTTGACCCAGTTATTTGAGATTTGGAAGATTATGTGGAGAGTGACCTAACTTTCAACTATTGTGTCCACTGTCATAAAAACATCCTATATTTTGCAGCTTATAAACAAAGGGGTTTTTGTCTAGATCTAGAGATGTCATTATCCCCCTTTACTCAGTCCTCATTAGGCCTGTGATTGAATATAATGCCTTCTTTGGCATGTATCTGTCCAGGCATATGCTACAACTGGAATACCAACAGAGATACCTTAATGAAAGGATATAGGGCCTAAACAATATGTCCTACATTGACCTTCTCAAAGCCCTATTCTTGTGCTTGGCAATTGAGAGCTATTCTATTGTGCACTAACAATCATCTCTTTTAAAGTATGTATAATGATCCTTGAAAATTCTGCATAGCTGATGCATTACAAAGACTGCAACATAGGAACTAGGAGGAGCAGAAGCTGACTGAAAGGCTGTCCTGAAAGCAAACTTGGACAGATGTTGCTTTAGCTGATTTGCTGCTAAGGACATCTGTGCTGCAGTAAAAGAAGCACTGAGTGAATAACAACATAAAGACTGTTTTGTGAGTATGTAGTCTACCAGCTCCAACAATTTCATAATGCTTTTAAAAATGAAATGATATGATTCCGTGATGCATCTTTATCAACTAGTTATCACATTACATTTGTCAGATCATGCATCAGAACACCAGATTTGTCAGGGCAACCATATAAGTAAATGAAAATAGAAGCTATATTTAAAATGTATGAAATGTCATTTTTCTACATAGATGTATTTTTTGTCTAATTATTCTATGCATACAAAAGCAGGATGTTTAAAGACACCTGGAAACAGAGTGCTGCAGTCCAGACACATTATATAAGGAGAGTTAGGTTGGTAGTAGCATTGTTGGTGTGACTTGGATACACACAGAAATGATGCTATATGTGATGACATCTAGTGTTATTGTTTATATTTTCCAAAATTATTCTGAGATTGAGAGACGGTAGCTTTACTGAAATCTGATAGTTACAGGTGTGTGATATGTGATGTTTTTGCTAGGTAGAGAGTACTCTAAACCTTTCCTGATCAGATTGAAATTTAGATTATTTCCACTGAGACCAAGCCTCACCTCCAATTTTAAGTATTTTTCTTTTCATTTCTGGGGAGATCTGGATGCTAATCTTTAGTTTAAGTGGCTTAGTAATAAATGGAAAGTAACTGTTTTGCAGTTTTATGTGAAATAAATTAGCTTTCTGAGTGAGCTACTATGTTTACTGCTTAACGGGTGTTGGGAGCAAGAAAAAACAAAACTGAGTGTATGCTCCTCAAGTGACTTCTAAATACTTACAGCATTTTAATTTGTATCTGGCATCAAATATTTCATAGAACATTGGATAAGCTGTTTGTTCTAATAAGGAAGGCATAACATGTTTCCAGTGATGGATGACTCACTCTTAATCCCCCTCCCACTCTTTTTTCACTAAGGACATTCTTATATAGTTAGTTAAGATTTACTTTGCTCAAATATATTATATACTCCTTCTACGGTGTCTATTTCCTTTATTTACTTCTCCCCATTCTCTGTTTCCCTTCCTATGTTTATTCTGCTTGTATATTACCAACCGTCTACTTCATCTCTCATAGTTGTTCCACCTGAGAAGGCCGTGTCTAGCCATTTCAGTTCTTTACAATCTATATTACTAAACTACTATCTAACCAGCTTACTGATAGTTTTTTTCCTGGTATTTATGATCTTGGCGCAACCCACTCTGTTCACCCTTGCTATGCTCAGGCTCACTCCGCTCCCCTACTCTACCCCTACATTTATCCCTAGATCTAAACACACCCCACTACATCACCCAGTCACCGTATATCTTAAACTTGTCAATCAAACACCTCACATAATTAATTCCTACCCCCTAACACTTTTCTAACACTTAACCCTTCCATTTCCTGAGCTTATTCTATCTTCTGATATTCTACCTTACTTAGCGCTCTTATTATGAAATACATTATTACATTCCCTACAGTCTATCCCCTCTTTTTATTTCATATTTTATTATTCTTAACATTCCACCTCACTTCTTACAGTCATGAGCATGTAAACTGCTTACACTCTCCCACCATATTTCTTATAACACCACATTTACCATCTACAAACTACATCTCTCCATACCTACTCAATAACTCTATCTACATTTACTCATTTAAATATAAACAAACAAATTTAACATCTCGTTTATGACACAGACATGTCAAATGCCTTCTTAGACTTTCAATCCAACACCAAATTTATGTTCCCAAATTAAACTAACTGATGATATCCATTCCAATCTAGGCCCTAATGATATACAAAACAGAATTCTCATTTCCCACATATCTAAACTCTGTCTTAATAATGACACTCTACTTATTTTAAGTATAAACTTAAGAAGTATACTCAACAAAATTCCTGACTTTCATGCTACTCTTTCTCAATACTCCCCAGAAATTGTCATAATAACAGAAATCTGGATGAAACTTCACATAAAACATATTGAAATACTAATACAAGGATATAACATCTATAGATTTGATAGACTTCACAAAAGGGGTGATGGCATAGCTATACATTTTAAACATAATCTCTACCTAGAACGTCAAACAATAAATTACGCAGCCAACAACAATCTACAAATAATTTTAACCTAGCTGAAACCTAATCCTAACAAATCCGTTGTCCTCATAGCAACTTACATACACCCTGGAACCAATCCAAACAATTTAGAAGACTTTCTTAGCTGGGTAGCCTCTACATATAACAGAAACAAAAAAGAAGTCCACTGTCGTAGACTGTGCTCGATAATAATCCAATTCAACAGCAACTCAATAACCGAGCAGATAGAAACGTTTGATGGTTCTATGGTTTTATTAAAACAATCAAAATCAGCAAAGCTTTCAGGATATGCCTTCTTCAGGGCTTTCTAAAGAAACATTTTGACATAGTCAAGTAAGTTAGACAGGTTCTTAGGGAAGGAAACCTAATGGAAATAATGAAATAAATCTGAATATATGACAGATACATATCAAGTGAGGCACAGATTGATGGCAAAATGTTTAAGGTGCTCATTTCACAGAAACCTCACAGAAACAAGGTACAATGTTTGAGCCTAACCTCAGGCCAGTGCTTGTGTGGACTATTCATGTTCTCTCTTTGTCTTCTTGGGGGCTCCCCCTCCGAAAAACATGCTGGGTATTTTCAGACAAACTCAGCCCAAAGCTTTATGAAATCATGGACATCACAACAAGCTCTAGATGATGTCTACCAAGGGAAGAATTCTATTGACCAGACAATTTAGGCATCAACTGTGGTGCACAATTTCCTAGATAGGAAAACACACATCAGACTAGCTACTAGACAGTGTAAAAAATTAGCTGTAGGTGGTCATATTGACTAATGTCACCAAAAAATGAGCATTTGCTGGTGATAAGTAGATTGAGGACCTGGCCTTCTCTGACCTATTCCATGGACCCATGCTGATGATAGAAAGAGTCCATGTGCCTCTGTGTGCTATTACTGGCCAGTGTATGGCTGCCATAAAGCACAACAGCCCTGAGTCAAGCTACTGGCAAGCCATTGTTCAATTACCCAGCCTGGCCTGAGTTACCAGTGACAGCTCTGGTGAGTCAAAGGTGGGCATAAACCCAATCAATCTGCCCAAAATAAATGAATGATTGTTACATTCAGTATAGGTTCACCAACAGACTGCAGCTTAGACGTGGATGGCATGATAGTAAGGAGGCTGAACCAGGAGACAGAACTTAAGGTCAGTGCACTAAAATTACTTGGCTTGGGATCCTGAGGACAAACTGTGTGGGAGGTGTGGTGAAGGAAAGTCTTCAAAAGACTGTAAGGGATATCACCAGAATTAGAGGTAGACTTATCGCAATCAGACTCCAGTGCAAAGACAAGGCAGTAGCCATAATTTCAGCCTATGCTACACATCAGGTTTGTGATAACAAAGAAAAGAGTGCTTTCAGGCAGCAGGTGCAGGGCCTAATCAATAAAGCAGGACAAAATAAGTAGGTGTTGGTGTTGATAACATGGACCTGAATACTCATACTGAGACAGAACAGAATATGAGGACTGCCCGGGTACACATGGGTGGAGGACAGGAATAAAGAAGGAGAAGACATTCTAAACTTCTGCCTGAAAAATGGCTTGAAGAAGGCCAACACATGGTTCATCATAAAGAAACTCTATCAGGGCAAATACACGGTGATAAAGAAGCTAGGTTATCAGACACCCTACATAAGGGATGACAAAAAAATACAACCTGCTGGCCAACGCATGGTTTAGCAAGATAGACAGCCACACAATCACATACAAGAGTGGCCAACATACAGCTCAGGTAGGCTTCCTTCTATTAATTCAAGGGTACTGAGGTAGAGTCAGAGATTAAAAAGTCATCCCTAGAGAAACTGTCGGCCCACAGCATGAACAACTGGTGGCACCAATCAGTCTCAAGTAGTGGCCAGAGAAGTTTCTAGGGTCAACAGAGAATAGGCTGAAGACCTGGAAGTTAACTGGAATGAAAGCATAAGAATTCAAGGAAAAACTCAGGGCCTCAGAGAGAAGAGGAAAAGGCGGCATTGAAGAAGAATGGCAGCATCTCAAAACAGGATGTGTGAAGGCTATAGAACACATATGCAGCTGAGCCAGGTATGGAAATAAGGCACATAAGGAAAGCTAAAGGTGGAATGCAGAAGTCCAGGAAGTTATGAAAAGAAAGGGGCAAAGGTAGAGTGGGAGATGAAAAAAATGGATCAGACTATGAAGGAGTAAAGGTTGGCTAAGAAAGAGGCAAAGAGAACAGTCACAACAGAAAGAATAATGCATTAGAGGCTCTCTGTCTCCTGCTGGAAAGTGATTCAGTAGTTGGCACAAATAAACTATATTAGGTTGCGAGGCAAAGACATAAAGATAAAGAAGATAGTCGTTAGCCACTCTTCATAATGGATAATAAAAAAAAAACATGCTTACCAATTCACAGAACATCAAGGGAAGATGAAAGGAGTAAAGGAAAGCAGAAGACTCAGATGAGGTGACAGTCAGCATGATCAAGATGGGTGAATTAGGGAAGAAATGGCTCCAGTGGGTAGCCATAGTAGGATCGAGAATAACTAACAGGGTTATTAATAAATGAATACACAGAGCACTAGAAAGTAAGAAAGTCAGTTTGAAATGAGATCAGGATGTGGTACAACTAGCCAGATGTTTGCTGTAAGACAGATAGATAGTGGAGAAGAAAAGAGTCCAATGGGACAGTCATAGACTTGGAGACAACATATGCAAGGTCCCAAGAGAGCTGATTTGGGTAGTCCTACAGTGGTTCCAAGGCCAAGAAATATTAGTAGAATTAGTGTAAGTTATGTGCACGGATCCAATGACACAAGTATGAACTGTGTTTCTGTACTCACAGATAGCTTCCTATGGGACTGGATGTGCATCAGGGTACACCTTTGAGCCGCCTACTGCTGCTGGATATTAGAAAATGGGTCACAGCGACAGATTGGCAAAGTAGTTGTATATGGATGATATGGTATTACAAGCAGACTCTGAACAAGAACTTCAGGAAATTATAAGAGAATGGAATGCAAAACTGAAGGCACATGGGATGAAACTGTGTACATACAAGACATTTGTTACGGCAGCAAATGGGAAAATCAAATGAAGCTAAACATTGAGCTAGAAGGTAAAATACTGGAACAGGTTAAAATCTTAAGGTATCTTGGAGGAGTAATTGAAAAAAATGGAAGTCTGGATATGGGGATTAAAACTAGAATCAGTGGATCTCATGCCAACTGACACATTTTGTCAGGGCTAGTATGCAACAGAAGAATGCAGAAGAAGCTGAAAAGTCAGTTGTGTAGAATAGTGGTGGGCAGTGAAGGCAAAGCAATTGAGGATGCTAGAGACGATGGATATGAAGTGTTTGTGATGGGTGGTAGGATGGACACTGTGGGACAGAGGAAGAAATGAGGATATCAGAGCAAAACTAAAAGTATCTCCAATTACAGAAAAATCAAGAAGGACAGATTATGATGGATCTGGCACATGTGTAGTAAAGCAGAAAACAATCTAGTGAATAATAAGACTTGTGAGAAACAAAAAGAAGCTAAGAGGAATCAAAGACATCTAGCAACAAAATGGATGGACTGCTAAAAGAAAATCTGCAAAAGTCAGGCATGACCACTGAAAAAAGTAACATAATTGCATTCATTTGCAAAAGATGGTAACAGTTGAGACAACACCATGATCCCAGATAGAAAAACTGGAAAATGTGGGTTGATGATGATGATTGTTGATGATTATTGATGATGATGATGATGATTGTTGTCTGGCAGTTGGCTCAGAGGCTAAGATCACCAGCTGTAGTTTGTGTAGTTCAAGGTTTGATTCCTTCAGCCCACATTTACTTACTGTGTATCCTTGAGTAAGTCACCTGGTTAACAAACAGAATTATTATGATGACACATATCAAATCCGGCAATAGTAAGACTTACATTATGTGTGCAAGAAGAGAAAACAATGATAAGGGGTGTATGTGGGGTCACTATAAATGGAAGGAAAAAGAAAACAAGGAAACAATGCGAGGCTTAATAAATGAGTCAGTATGAGACAATACAAAACACAGGAACAAACTGGAAGTGTGCTGGTGGGAAGGGATCATTGTCACTGTCAAGGTTAAATGATCAGCACAAAAGGAAAAAAGAGAAGGGGGTGATTGAGAAACTATAGGGAGAGAAAGCTAAAGGTGGTAGGAAAGGAAGCTAGGATAAATAAAAGTAGAAGGAAAGGACTACAGATAAGAGAAAAAATAACAATAGAATTAAAGAGTAAAGTTGCTACAGAGCAAAAAAATCCACAATGGGGAGGCACAAGGAAAACATTTAGCCAGGAAACACAACTCAAAGCAGAGAGAGAGAGAGAGAGAGAGGTACCGAAGATAATTAGAAGAGATGGAAAATACTTAGAAGAAGATGAGCGAATCAGGGACAGGGAGATTTACAAACAACTTGAAGTGACAGAAGTCTCAGAATGAAATTGAGGAGAGAATGTAGAAGGATACACAATGAAAAATGATCAAAGAGACAAGAGGGTTACAAAAGAAGAGAAAAGGAAAGCCACATACAAGCCAGAAGAGAGGAAATCTGGAGGGCCAGATGGATTCCATTAGAATTCCACAAATGGAGAGAAGAGGAAATGTGACAGCCTGGAAGAAGAATTCAAGAAAAAGAAAACAGGACTCAGGCAAAATATCTAAAAGTATGTAGACAGACAGGATAACCATGACACCACAAGAGGTAGAAGAAAGTGGGTATGTAGAAAATTATAGTCCTATCTCTTTGATCAAAGTACACATACAGATTTTTGGATGTTTGCATAAAGACTGGGAGAAGTATTGCCAATCATAATATAAGTGGGGCAAAATGTCTCTGTGAAGGCATGGAAGGTGGAACAATAGTGGAATTAGCTGCAATTTATGGACAGGTACAGAAGAATAAAGGAAAAAGGTGAGATTTTGCTCTTTGACCTGCAGAAAGCATTTTGTATGGTGAGATTGGAATTTTCTATGGAAGACACCGCAGCAAAGATGGATAGGGGGAAAATTTTTATGTTGGATATGCAGTAATTTATATACAAAGATCCAGACATTGTAATATTCATAAATTGAGGGATATCTGAGGAGATAAGGATGGGGGGGGGGCACATAGATAGGGGGAGGGGAGGCTATTGCCAGGCCTGTTCATGACTGCGGTCAAGTTGCTGGGAGTGGAATTCCGATACAATTTGGAAATCCATGAAGTGAAGGAAGGAATAAAATCTCAGTTTCTATTATATACAGATGACCAAATGTTAATCTCTGAGGCTGTGGCTGCATCAATGCAAGCTACAAGAGAGACATTGAGAAGTTTAGGGAAATGGATGGACAAGGTGCACCAACAAAAAGACAGTGGTATTAGGATTAGAAAAATGGAAGGGAGGAATATGCAGGATAAATGAGGGAGAGTTCTCCAAGAACATAGGGATCTTTGTTGAGAACATGATGAGATTGGAAAGCAAGAGGAAGTTGGACAACAGGTAAGGGGTACTCTCCAGTGGGGCTGGATGAGAAGACGTTTAAATTGTCTGGGAGTATTAATGCAGTAAGGGTGATGATACTACCAGTATCCCCCCCCCCACCAACACACTGCAATAGACAAACAGACCCTATGGAAAAAGGCTACCACAAATGCAAAAAGACATGGAGGACTGGGTGAATGAAGGTGAGGGAAAAAGAATTAGCATGGCAAAAATAAATTGAATAGGAAAAGGGGGACTGGGGCTTCCGCATAACCCTCATACTCTCTAACGTGTAACTTCATTCATTGGTTAGAAACAGAAGAGAAGGTGGTTAAGCAAAAGAGATTAAGAGAGAGAGGGAGACATTAAGAAGCTTACTAAAGCATAGGAATAAGCATCACTAAAAGAACTGAGATGCATGAAATGAAGTGAAGGAGACCTAAAAAAAACTATGAGGAGCAAAAGGGTGGATGGCAAAGACTGGGAAGAAAAATAAAAAAAAAATCTGGAGGAAAAAGTGTGGTAGCTAAAGAGGCAAGTTTGGTATGAAGAAAAAAATGAAGCTGGAGAAAGATTTAAAACAAAGGAGGAACTGATACAGAAATACAGAATACCAGAGGCCCAGTTGTGGCACTACTTGGTCTCAAAGAGACCTGGAAATAGAGAGAGAGAGAGAGAGAGAGAGAGAGAGAGAGAGAGAGAGAGAGAGAGAGAGCAACAAGAGAGAGAAACACACAGGAAGCTAAGGAAAACCAAGAGTGGATCACACCCTGGAAGAAGTGGAAAAGGTTAGAAAGGCAAAGGACCAATCAGATCTATGAAACTCTAAAGGAAAAGAGGGACAATGATGAAGAAAAAATGAGAAAGAAAATGGCAAAGGGAGAAAAATGGAAGGGAGCTGGAAGATACTGGCAGAAGACAAATGAGGCAATGAGGCACATGCAGAAAGTACATTAAGCAGAAGATCGAAGCTTTATAATATGGAGTTGAAAGCATCAAACTGCCATGAGATCAGTAAAGGAAGACATAAAGGAGGGCATGAGATGCTGAAAATGTCAGAATGAAGAGGTAGGAATAAAACACATGCTATGGGAGTGTGAGTGGGCACAAAAACTCTGGAAGTAGGGACAAAAGGATTGGCAAGACATATTTCGAAAGTAACCAGAGTATACTTTTGAATTTTATATATGGGACATAAAACACAGGATAATATTTGAAAAAAAAAATAGAAATGAACATAATCAGACTGCTTAGTACCAAAGTTAAAACTATCATCTTTCAAAACAGAAATGGGACAAAAAAGTATGAGTGCATGAATTACATAAAAAGGTTACTGGACATGTGGAGGAAAAAGTTGGAAGAAAGTGACTGTAATGAGGAAAGGAGGGGGATAAAAAGTAATAGAGGTTTTAGAATATAAAAGAGTGAAAAGTATGACAGGAGGAAGGACAGAAGAGCACAAAATGAAAAAGACATGGAAAACAGGGATAGAGTAGTAAATGAAGCAGCCAGCTGAGATATTTTGTACCATGCATAGAGTTTCAGTGTGAATATAAAATAATGTATGGAGCTAATAAAATTTAAAAAAAATGATCACTTGGACCTTGGTAATGCCCACCCTCAAACTATACTTCCCTTCTCAGTAAGTGCAAATCATGGCAGTCCTGGAGTAAATTTAATGGTACCCATCCAATCATTAGTGATGAACTTGAAGGATGCTGAGGTGTCAATTTGTTGGATGTTCAGGGGAAGTCTGTTTTAGAGATGACACAGTCACTGAGTGATGCATTTGTTTCTCAGGTGCATTCTCTTTTATGTGTTCATTGAGATTTCACTTCCTAGCTCTGTTGTTAATGGAGCTATATGATTTGTGGAGTTACAAAAGATCTATGAGGACAGGTTCCTTAATGCTACATAATGTACACCATAGATCACCCAATGAGATCCTTTAAGAATCCAAGTAAATGAATAGCATTTCAAGTCTTTAATGGTTTCTCAGAAACTTTAGACCAACAATCATCTTGGTTAGGAACCTTTGGGGGTCTTTCCAGTTGCTTAATACATAGAAAATGCACCATAAAGAAATATAGAAATATATATATATATATATATATATATATATATATATATATATACATATATACATATATATATATAGAGGGAGAGAGAGAGATGTAGAAAGATACATCTTAAAGGGGGTATTTTACCCAGTAATTAGTTTGCTTACTTCCTGATTTCTAGTTTAGGGATCATAGAAGCAAATTTTGAAAAGGAGGTGTCCCACAACTGAGCTGTGGGGCAAATCATTAGCTACCCTCATACCTTCTATAGAGGCACCTGCTACTTTAACTATGTAGGTTCCAACTTTCAGCAGGTTAGCTAGCTACTTCACCATGTAAGAATCTGATTTAGGCACTTAGCTTTTTAACAAAGCCAACATGAGGATAGTGCTAAATACTTTGGCCAAACCCAAATAAGATGTATGAACAGAATGACATTTGTCTAAATCATGTGCGATCTTCTTTAAGAACTTAACTAAACTGAGTAGGCAGGATATCATTTTGAAGAAGTCAGCTTGATGTGGATCTAGCCTGATATGTTTTTTTTTCAAATATTTTTTTATTTTCCAAATAATATAATGTTTAACAATACATTCATCAATAAACAAGTATTATAAATCTTTCTATACACTATGTACAATTGACCTGAACAAAGGAGGGGAAAAATTTAATAAAATATATGAAATTAGTAACAACAATTTATAATATTCACACATTAATTATTTAGGGTTCATTTTAATGCCTCAATAAGAGTTAAAATTGTTTCCCAAGGATTGTTTGTCCATGTTTTAGGTGAAATTCTCGATTCCTTCACCTTGATTTCTAATGTCACTGTTTCTTCCATCAATCGCAAGAATTCTTCCAGAGTAGGTTCTTGTGAAGATTTCCACTTTTTAGTTATACATTCCCTTGCCACAGCTAGTATGGACCAAAGTAGGTATAGGTAATTTTTATTCTTTCCAATAGTATCATTAACATTTAAGAGGACTAAAGATTTGGTTAAAATAAAGGTATCTGTGAATATAGCTTGGAGAAAAACAGTAATTTCTTACCAGAATTTTTTTATATTAATACAATCAAAAAATATATGAGACCAATCAACTTTACAGTTTGAAGAACATCTCCAAGAAATAGATTTTTCATTTGAATTGAATTTGGCTAGTTTATCAGGTGTAATAAATGCCCTGTGAATATATTTCCATGTAAATATTTTCCATACTTGTAAATGAAATGCTAAGTTAACAGAACATAAAAGACTTGTTTTACTCTCAATTGATAGATTAGTGTGATATCCTTTTGCTATGAAATTCCAATATCTTGCATTAGGATTAGTTTTATTTATCAATATTTTGTATAATTTTGAAATTAGATTTGTCCAATTATAATTGTCGTAAATAACTTCAGATATTAGACTTATCAAATTTGGACTAGTTTTATAAGGAGAATTAATAATTTTATTGTTAAGATCCTTAACATATGATATGTTTTGTAGTATCAACAAATCTGCTGATGGAATCTCATATTTATTCTGAATTTGTTGAATATCTAATACTACTTGATTCTCTATACAATGTTGTCAAGTGAAGTTTTTCCCCTCCCATCTAGTTAAAATAACATTATGAATTTTATTGAAGAAATTCTTTGTAGAACTAAAGGGTATTATCAAGTCTAGCCAAATCTTAATATCCATGTTAGTATATATAAATCTTCTGAATAAATTGTAAATATTATTTATATAATTTAGGTTTGTTGGTTTTGTTATATTATATTGAATATTAACAGTCAATATGTGCCACATCTTATTTTGTTCACTTAATATACACTTTTTAATTATTTTATTTTCATTTAGAAAAATAATAGTGTGCAATGTTTTCCATGTTGAAGAATAATTAGGATCTATCCAATTAATGATAGTTCTTAATATGGAAGCGTTTATGTATGATTCTAGATCTGGAAGTTTAAATCCACCCATTTCCCAAGATCTAATATGATGTGTATAGGCTATTCTATTTCTTTTTGGATACCAAAGAAAGTTTAATAAACTTTTTTTTTTCTTTCAAGATTTTCTTGTTAGGTACTATAGGAATAGCTTGTGCAATATAATAAATTTTTGGAAGTATTGCCATTTTTATTATTTGTAATCTGTCTTCAAATCTTAAGAACATTTTATTCCAGCTTACTATTAACATTTTTATTTTATTAATCATGTTGCTATAATTTGTGGCTAGCGTAAATTCCAAATTATCACATAGTGTTATTCCTAAATATTTTCCTATCACAAAATGTGTAGTTAAGGTAAATTCTCTCTTTCGATTCAAATGTATATAATTAGATTTTCCCTTGTTAAATCTAAGACCAGAAATATGATAAAACCTTTCCACTATTTCATCTAGTTTTTGTTCTGATTTCTCCAAGACAGATAACGTGAGTAAAATATCAGCAAATAACATCATTTTTTAATTGAATTGAGTTGACCATATACATCTTTGTTTTATATATTAGAGTTGTGACATACTAATGAGGTAAATAATTCAATTCCTAAGGCAAACAGGATGGGAGACATCGGACATCCCTGCTTTGTACCTTTGGTTATTTCAATAGCCTTCAAGGTAAATGGCCCAAGTTTTACATAAGCCATATTGTTTTTATAGATATTCTTTATTAGCATAATAAAATTTGTAGGAAATTCAAACAATTCTAAAGCCTTAAAAAGAAAATCCCAGCTCAACAAATTAAAGGCTTTTTCTATATCCAAAGCTACTATTAAAGCTTCTTGGTTGTTTCTATTTAGAAAATCTATGAGTGTTAGAATTCTTTGTATATTGTCATGTGTGTGCCTTTTATAAATGAATCCTGTTTGATCCTCATTTATTATGTGTGTCAATGCTTTTTTTAATTCTACTGATTAATATTGATTTGAAGATTTTATAATCATTGTTAAGTAAAGATATTAGCCTATAAGGTTTACACTGTGAAGGGTCTTTGTTTTCTTTTATAATGGGTATAATTAAGGAGTATCTCCATGAATTGGAGTTGTGTTTTGTGCTAGAATTTCATTTAATGTTTTGTGAAACAATAATATTACTGAAGATGGAAATGTCTTATACAATTCATTAATTATTCTATCAATTCCCGCTGTTTTATTACTTTTACTTTCCTTGATTTTTTGTGTAATTTCTTTTACAGATATTTGTTTTTGAATGTTAACTTTAACTTTTCTGGTATTGCCTTTACCTTTACTAATTCCAGGTCTAAGTTTGATGTATTAGTTATATGTGAAGTATAATTATAATGGTCAGGGAAACAATGTTTAAATGCATCTAGTATATCATTTATATCTGAAACCTTTTTGTTTTTTTCCCTCCTTCATGTATAATACTTGTAATATTATTTTCAATTGAATTTATTTTAATCTTATTGCTAAATTATGCAGATGTTTGGGTGATACTGCATAGGAACTAAGTTTTAACCTTTCTACAGTTATATTAGTTTGGTGAGTAAGGATTTCATTATATCTTCCAATGCTTTTTTATGATTATTTTGTGTGTAAGTAGATGAATTACTAGTGAGATCTGTAATTTGTTTTCGGATGTTACATAATTATGATTCCCACTCTTTTAGCTTGTTTTTATACCATGAACAAATTTTTCTATTTAGATAGGCTTTCAAGGTATCCCAAAGATTAATTACATTTATTTCAGTATTGTAGTTTATATCTAAAAAATAAGTGTACTTCTGAATCTAACCAAGGTTTAATTTTTTTTTATTTTGTAATGTAAACTGGAATCCTTGACATAAAAGTTAATTTCTTATAATCTGTATGTATTTTGAGAATTAATGAATTATGGTCTAAAAAGGGACAAGGGATTATGGAAAATTTTATTATTTTTGAATTTAGCTCTTGAGATATGAAGATTTTTATCAATTCTTGTATGTGTCCCAAATCTGTGGTCTTGATGTGAAAATAATAACGAATTGTTCTCTTTATAACTAAATGTATCAATTAGATTTAAACGTTCTTCCCATTTCTTAAGCAGCTTCCCTATAGAACTTACACATAAATTTATTTTTCTAGTAGTCTCTGATTTATCCAATATACAATTAAAGTCACCTCCCAATATTAAATTTCCTTTATATACTCTAGTTATTAGATCCATGCATTTTCTTATTGTCCCAACCCCAATACCTGGAAACCAATATATATTTATTAATGTCCAGAGTCTATTGTTATATTTTACTATTACTATGGCAAGGAGTCCACCTTTATCTTCATATTTCTAAATGATTTGAGGCATAGTGACATTTTTTTCCATAAAATTAAAGTTCCTATAGTCTTTTTCTTATATGAAGAGTGAGATATGATCATATATTCATTAGGATTTCAGCTAAAAGTATAATTTATTTTGAAGTGAGTCTTTTGAAAAATACTACTTGCACTTTATTTAATTTCATATATCTTAATAAAGTAGATATTTTCCTTGGATTGTTTAAACCGTTAGTGTTTAAGGATAAAATAATCAAGTCCATTCTCAGTATTTAACTTTACATTATATTTGCTTTGTATTATATTTTGTAATACCATACCAAATGTAAAATGTGTAACTACTGGGTTAATAATTCTCATTGTAGAAAAAGAGAAATTAAAAGCACACCACGACAATCAAAGCCATCTTAAATAGCTGACATATCCTTTATTGTAAAAAGTAAGCGCTTTCACACCTCATAGGGCGCTTCTTCAGACTTTAATGAAAACAAATAGTAAAAATTCATTATATCTCTACCCAACCCTTTCATAAGCCAATGAAATCTCTAAAAGCTAATTAACTAATTAATTCAAATTTTCAGCATACAATTTCCATGACTTAGAAAATTCTTTATAATAAACAGTTGTTGGCTAATAAAATTATCTTTATAGTGAGCAGTTATTGAATAATAAAATTATTAGTCTGCTGAAAGCATCCCTAAAGTTCTAACAATATAAAACATATTCATACACCTAATATGCTTTTATACAAACAAACATACATATATATGTCAAATTCAATATAAAAATATATATCTATATATGTATATTTATGCCTCTATATGCCTCTATATAATGTGTAAACATATATAAAGAATAATAAATAATAAATAATAAATACGTAATACAATAATATATATATGTAATTAATAAACATTTTTATATGTGTATAAGAATGTAAGTTAAGAATGCATGTATAAAAATATGTATACATATATATATATATATATATATATATATATATATATATATATAAAAATTCTCTAAAAAATATATATATGTATGTATATGTATAAGTATTTATATTTATTAAAATAAGTGTTAAAATGTGTGAATTAGATGCAATATGTATATTTAAGTGAGAAATGCAGTACTTATGTATGTGAATGAGGAACTACTTGGAAAGAGCAGTGTTGTTAGTGTCTCAATGGTCTGTCTTTTAGAAAGTGTTTTAAAGAAACTCTATCACTGAGACCATGTCTAATATCAGCTTGTAATCTGATTATCCATTTGTTCTCTTCTTTTTCAGTAAAGTTACTGGTGTTTCCTAGCCTTGTGGTGGTGTGTATCAGTTCTAGAACCATGAACTTAAATTTATGTGTGGTGTCATTATGAATCACATGTTTAGCTAGGGCGTTGGTCTCATTCTCTTTACTTATGGCATATAGGTGTTCCCTAATTCTTTCTCTTAATGTTCTATTTGTTTTACCAACATAATACATATTGCATTTTTGACAAACACCTAAATAAACAACATTTCTGGAAGCACAACTGGCATAAAAATCAAACTCATAACATACTTGTGTGTCAGGATGTATAAAAATATTTCTATTATATATGTATTGACACTGGTTACAATTGTAGCAAGGAAAAGTTCCCTTACTGAAAATGTTCTTATCTGTTTGTGCTCATAACATAGAAGTCTCTTCAAAGATCTAGTGTTTTTATAACTGAAACTCAGATGTTGACCTACTGTCTTACTAATCTCCTCATCTAAGGTCAAAATTCCCCATTTTTTTCTAATAACATCTGTTATCATTCTATTACAGTTTGTATAAGGAATACTAACTCTTTTTCCAATCTTATTATTTTTTTCTTTTCTGGTGAACTATCATGTTATTACTCTGTTGTTCAGCACCTTCTATGTATGGACGTCATTTACCTGTTCGATCCACATGATTTCGATTCTCTAAATCTTTTTTACTATAGCCCCTGTCTGATAAATCCTTTTCTCTATCCATTAGGGCCTTTTCAAAAGTTTCCTGTTTACTAGTTAATCTTGAGCATCTTAGTGCCTGGTTCTTTACCACATTTTTATATATATATGTGGGGGATGCATACTAGTTCTGTGTAAGAAAGCATTTCTTCGACAGAGTTTCCTTTACATAGATGTATGTATCTTGTCTCTATCTTTTGAAATCAATACATCTAGAAACTCTATAGAGTCTTTTGAGCAGTTACTGGTTAATGTTAGGAAGCTCGTGGTGCCATTTATGTAAGTAATAAAGTCATTAAGTGATTCATAGTTTCCTCCCCAAATCAAAAAGAGGTCATCCACAAATCTCTTCTAAAGTCTAATGTATTTAGAAAGGCCAGTATGTTGTAGAATATATGTATGCTCCCAGTAGGCAAGTACTAAATTTGCATATGAGTTGGCACATGGAGTACCCATTGCCACTCCTGTTGTTTGCAAGAAATACTTATCAGCAAATATGAAAACATTATTATTCAAAATTATTTCTAATAACATTATAATCTTAATTACTTCATCTCTTGTAATATCTTTCTGTATTAGATACAACCTTAAATATTCTAAACCTACATCATTGGGTATACATGTAAATAAGGATTTCACATCCAAGGTTACTAGATAATCTGTTTCCATCAAGAGTCCATTATTATTTAATATAGTTAGTGCTTCTAAAAACTGTTGTGCGTCCCTAAGAATAGGTGTAGTTATTTGTACAACAGGTTTCAGCTGTTTCTCTATATAAATAGAGATGCTCTCAGTTAACCATCCTTTACCTGAGACTATAGGTCTCAGAGGTGTTTTTTGTAAGTTCTTATGAATCTTCGGTAGGCCTCTAAACATAGGAACTAGTGGTCTCTCGATGAGAAAATATTTGTAAAGATCATTATCTATAATAGAGCACATTAGCATGTCATATAAATCTGTATATACATTCTTAATTAAAACATTCAATTCCATAGGAGTTAGACACTTATAAGTAGACTGTTCAGATAACATATCAGTTATTTCTTTTTCATAAAAATCCTTGTCTAATATCACAGTAGCACCTCCCTTATCAGCAGGCCTAATCACAATATTTTCATTATGCTGTAAGTCATTTAAAGCTTGTCTTTCTTCACTAGTTAAATTAAAGAACTGCATTTTTGGCTTACAAGATCTATCATTAAACAGTGCTAACAAGTCTACAGTACATGCTTTTTCAAAACATTCTAAATAAGTATGTAGTGGAGGTATAAAAGTAGATGGTTTGGAAAATATACTGGCATTGTTATTCATTGAACCTTGATCATTATTATATAGTAAGCCTAATGCTACATTTCTAGTAAAACACTTAAGGTCTATTATGATATTAGTTACATCAACAGACTGTGAGGGAATAAATGATAATCCTCTATTCAAAACAGATACCTCTATTGATGTCAATGTATATTTCGATAAGTTCACTATTAAATCCTTTGTGCTGGCTTCAGAATTTTCTTCTGGAATTCGTATGGCTCCTCGGACGTCTTCCTCTTGTGCCCCTTGTAATACAGACTCCATTCTTGTCTGTTTATGGGTTTGAACGATAGGGGAAAATGGAGCTCATCATTTAATTCCTCTATGGTGTCTGTTGCTGTCGTCGTTGTTAGCAACGTTCTGGGTCGAACGACCAGTGGAGGATTCTCATTAGATAAAACGACCGGCTCAGCGTGTATCTCCACTGCTACCTCTTTCTCGGTTCGGACGCTAGTAGCCGGAAGTGATGCAATAGAACCGGTAGTGGTAGTAGGAGCAGTAACTCGATCATGCTGTGTTACTGCTTTCTCAGTGTGAGAAAGGGTTTCAGCATTTCTAGTCCGGATGGATTCCTTCGGCCAGGAGAAGACGTTCCCCTTGGCGAAATTATGTTGGTAAAATTAATAGAACATTAAGAGAAAGAATTAGGGAACACCTATATGCCATAAGTAAAGAGAATGAGACCAACGCCCTAGCTAAACATGTGATTCATAATGACACCACACATAAATTTAAGTTCATGGTTCTAGAACTGATACACACCACCACAAGGCTAGGAAACACCAGTAACTTTACTGAAAAAGAAGAGAACAAATGGATAATCAGATTACAAGCTGATATTAGACATGGTCTCAATGATAGAGTTTCTTTAAAACCCTTTCTAAAAGACAGACCATTGAGACACTAACAACACTGCTCTTTCCAAGTAGTTCCTCATTCACATACATAAGTACTGCATTTCTCACTTAAATATACATATTGCATCTAATTCACACATTTTTAACACTTATTTTAATAAATATAAATACTTATACATATACATACATATATATATTTTTTAGAGAATTTTTTATATACATATATATATATATATATACATATATATTTTTATACATATTTTTATACATGCATTCTTAACTTACATTCTTATACACATATAAAAATGTTTATTAATTACATATATATATTATTGTATTACATATTTATTATTTATTATTTATTATTCTTTATATATGTTTACACATTATATAGAGGCATATAGAGGCATAAATATACATATATAGATATATATTTTATATTGAATTTGACATATATATGTATGTTTGTTTGTATAAAAGCACATTAGGTGTATGAATATGTTTTATATTGTTAGAACTTTAGGGATGCTTTCAGCAGACTAATAATTTTATTAGTCAATAACTGCTCACTATAAAGATAATTTTATTAGCCAACAACTGTTTATTATAAAGAATTTTCTAAGTCATGGAAATTGTATGCTGAAAATTTGAGTTAATTAGTTAATTAGCTTTTAGAGATTTCATTGGCTTATGAAAGGGTTGGGTAGAGATATAATGAATTTTTACTATTTGTTTTCATTAAAGTCTGAAGAAGCGCCCTGTGAGGCATGAAAGCACTTACTTTTTACAATAAAGGATATATCAACTATTTAAGTTGGCTTCAATTGTCGTGGTGTGCTTCTAATTTCTCTCTTTCTCTACTGGACTTTTGACCTTATTTTGGAGGCACTTAACCCCTTAAGTACACATTTTCTTTCATAAGTCTCATTGTAGTCAATGTTTTAATTTTGGTCAAATAACTTAAAATAGAGTTTAGTTCAGGCCAATAAAAAAAAAGAAAAATTCCAAAATTACTTGTATAACAACAAGTATATAAATATTTTTGTAAACCTTCTAATGTACATGAAGTGAAATACACTTCCAATCTGCTAGATGAGAAGAAATCTAACAGATTGCCTACCATAACTTCCCTCATGAAAAAAGAAAGAAAAAAAAACTAACCCCTTTCAAGCTCCAGTACACCTTTTCTCTTATCTTGGAGATTTAACAATATTAGTTATTATTTTCCCTATATAACTATTAATAATGAATTAACTTAATGTATGGAAATGAGCATTGATTTGGTAATACAATTTAATTTTAGATTAGATTAGACTTATTTTTCAGAATATAATCATCCAGTCATGCACTACTTAAACATTCATAAAGTAAAATCTCATTTATAACACAGTAAATGTTGCTTAACATTAGTTCTCTTTTGCCCGAGAGTAGTATATATACATATTAATAGTCCCCAATATTCTGATATGACCAATATACTAATCAATATGTCAGATAAACACTCTCCTACATTCTAAAAATATATTATAACTGAGTGAAGTAGATTTAGAAATGTATAAAAAAGTGAAGATAAATACGGACAAGTCTATTCAGAACACTTGAATCATACTACAAAAACTATGTAGTCCATAGAATAAACCCTTAGAGTTGTGTTCACTAGAGATGATAATGCAAATATGTTTGAGTGAACAATACATGTCATAAATCTCTACGTATCACTCACATGCTTTCAGTTTGAGACAAATGAAAGCATAACCAGATTCAGTTTATTTTATATCCACCCATGAATGTAGTTGTGACAAATTAAAAGAAAAAAATGAAGAAAAACAACATTAGACCATAGTGATCACTCATTGATGATGAACAGAAGCAATTTGCCCTGATAAGTGGCCATGTGAGTGAGCAATTTATAAACTTCTTAATACTAATGCATAGTTATAATATCAATTCATATTATGAGAATGTCATCACAAAGTATTGAAAAAAATGTTATTCAAGACAGAGCATTACTGAAGCTGGTCTGCACAGCCACAGTTCCTTAGAACCTTTATAATAGAGTGTTTATCAAAGACTGTGTCATGCAGCAAGATACAAGAGTAGGCAGACTCCCTACTTAGGAATTAAATTGTTAAAAGTAATGACACTCTAAAAAATGCAAAGCTATTAAGCTGAACAGTGCCTTAAGAAATCTCTCTATCTCATATCTATTTAATTAGTGTTCTACTTGAATTTCTCATCAAGAATTTCAATTTACAAATCTGTCTTATTTTATTACTTGACGCAGTAGCAAAAGCAGACCATGAAGACATTTTCTCATGGGCCCTTTACTTTAAAGAAATAAAGATGAAATTCCAAGGTGAACTCATTTTACCAACCATCTGACTAAGAAACTGATAACCTTATTATTTAAACATACAGAGATTTAAAAAAAGGGTTACCGCTCAGGGTCAAACCATGAACACACAGTCCAAGCAAAACTCAGTCACTAGTCAAGTCTTATTCAGACCTTACGTTGAATAAAAGCTCCAAAAAGGTAATCAGAACTAACATGAAAATGTCTATTCAGATCTTTAGGCAATCTTCCAAGAAGAAAAGTAATTCCAAGTAATTCCAAATCAGAGAATAAAGTTGATAAAACCTTTATTTGAACAAGATACGGTAAGCGCTTTCACTATACAGCTTTTTCAAACCTTAAATCAGTATCAAACATGCCTATTTTATAGGTCTTTCTAAATACCCTAATAAAACAATTAACTAGCTAATTAACCAGATAAAGTAATACACATACATATTGCATAAAATAGTAAAGCGACTTTAAATTAATAATGAATAATATATATATATATATATATATATATATATATATATATATAAAATAAAACTTTAATACATCCTAAACCTTTGTTTGAGTTGAATAAATATTCAATGTACTCATTAGTATATTCAAAAAGCACTGATAAATAATTAATATTTAATTCTTCTATTTTTAAGTGCTGGCTTCAGTGGAATTCTGTCATTGAGCCCAGGAAAAATATGTGCTTGCAATCTAATAATCCAACTGACTTCTGTTTGTTCAGTTTGATTTCTTAGATCGCCCCCTCTAATACTAGGTATATTAATATGTATAACTGAAAATTTAAAACAATGACTAGCGCTGTTTTCTAAGACATGCTTAGAGAGAGCATTAATCTAGGACTTAATACGAATTTGATATAGGTGTTCTCTAATTCTTTCTTTTAATTTTCTGTCAGTTTTACCAACGTAACATGCGCTACAGGACATGCAGGTAACAATATACACAACATGCTCCGGATTGCAATTAGCATTGACATTAAAAGTGAACACCCGAGAAGTGACAGGATGTACAAATATGTTCGTATCAGATATATAAGACCAGAAGTTACACCTGTGGCATGGCTGTGTGCCATTATAAAAGACAGTTACAGATGAGTGCACTTGACTTGGGAAACACAGTAACCTATGCAAGTTCTTCTTATTTTTAAAGACAAACTGTGGATGATTGCCTACTAAGTTCCTGATCTCTGGATCAACTGTCAGTATGTCCCAATGTTTTGCTATTACTTCTTTAATCGATTGTACATCCTGTGTGTAGTACAGAGCAACTTTTTGTTGTCTACCTAAGGTCTCAGAAGTATTAATTTTATCAGTCCTATAAATCTTGTTCCCTCTTTCAGAGAAAATAGGACTTGCTCTATCTATTCTGATATTATGGGTGTAAGAAAATCCTTTTTCTATTTCTATTGTTTTATATTTCCTTGCAAGCAGGTTTTCACCCAATTCACACAATTCTGCTTCATAATTCCTTTGTATGGGATTCAACCTTGACACTCTAATTGCTTGTCCTTTAACAATGTTTGTAAAAATATGCCTAGGGTGCATACTCTCCCTATGTAGCAGTGTATTTTTATAGCAAGTTTTTCTATGTACGCCTGTGTTGAGTTTACCATTTTCTAAGCGCTGAATAGAGACATCCAAACTGATAATTTTCCTTTTATCATGGTGACCATGGATGTCAAATCTTTATTCACCAATATACCCAATGAGTCAGGTTTGGAAAACATTCAGATTTATTTGATCAAACATTCTGATATGCTACCTAATAGGATAGAACTTATTTGCTTATTATTAGAAATGGTGTTGGAAAATAACATTTTTATGTTTAATCAAGATTTATTTTTGCAGAAGGATGGCGTAGCTATGGGCACTTCGTGTGCCAATAGCTACGCCAACCTAGTTATGGCACTATGGGAAGAAAAGAAGTTGTTTCAGTTAGATTCATATCAGAGATATGCGTATTTTTATAAACGTTTTGTTGATGATTTATTCTTTCTTTGGACAGTTAACATGGAGGATTTGGATAAATTTGAACAGGACATAAATTAATTGACACCTTTCTGAAATTTACCATGAATAGGTCCAGGGATAGTATAGCTTTTTTGGATGTCTCTATTCAGTGCTTAAAAAATGGTAAACTCAACACAGGCGTACATAGAAAAACTTGCTATAAAAATACTCTGCTATATAGGGAGATATGCACCCTAGGCATATTTTTACAAACATTGTTAAAGGACAAGCAATTAGAGCATCAAGGTTGAATCCCATACAAAGGAATTATGAAGCAGAATTGTGTGAATTGGGTTAAAAACTGCTTGCAAGGAAATATAAAACAATAGAAATAGAAAAAGGATTTTCTTACACCCATAATATCAGAATAGATAGAGCAAGTCCTATTTTCTCTGAAAGAGGGAGCGAGATTTATAGGACTGATAAAATTAATACTTCTGAGACCTTAGGTAGAAAACAAAAAGTTGCTCTGCACTACACACAGGATGTACAATCGATTAAAGAAGTAATAGCAAAACATTGGGACATACTGACAGTTGATCCAGAGATCAGGAACCTAGTAGGCAATCATCCACAGTTTGTCTTTAAAAATAAGAAGAACTTGCATAGGTTACTGTGTTTCCCAAGTCAAATGCATCCATCTGTAACTGTCTTTTATAATGGCACACAGCCATGCCACAGGTGTAACTTCTGGTCTTATATATCTGATACGAACATGTTTGTACATCCAGTCACTTCTCAGGTGTTCACTTTTAATGTCAATGCTAATTGTAATATGGAGCATGTTGTGTATATTTCTACCTGCATGTCCTGTAGCACATTTTACATCTGTAAAACTGACAGAAAATTAAAAGAAAGAATTAGAGAACACCTATATCAAATTCGTATTAAGTCCCAGATTAATGCTCTCTCTCTAAGCATGTCTTAGAAAACAGCGCTAGTCATTGTTTTAAATTTTCAGTTATACATATTAATATACCTAGTATTAGAGGGGGCGATCTAAGAAATCAAACTGAACAAGCAGAAGTCAGTTGGATTATTAGATTGCAAGCACATATTTTTCCTGGGCTCAATAACAGAATTCCACTGAAGCCAGCACTTAAAAATAGAAGAATTAAATATTAATTATCAGTGCTTTTTGAATATACTAATGAGTAGATTGAATATTTATTCAACTCAAACAAAGGTGTAGGATGTATTAAAGTTTTATTTTATATATATATATATATGTTTTTTTTATTTTTATTATTATTCATTATTTATTATTAATTTAAAGTCGTTTTACTATTTTATGCAATACTTATGTGTATTACTTTATCTGGTTAATTAGCTTGTTAATTGTTTTATTAGGGTATTTAGAAAGACCTATAAAATAGGCATGTGTGATACTGGTTTGTTAAGGTTTGAAAAAGCTGTATAGCGAAAGTGCTTACCGTATCTTGTTCAAATAAAGGTTCTATCAACTTTATTCTCTGATTTGGAATTACTTGGAATTACTTTTCTTCTTGGAAGATTGCCTAAAGGTCTGAATAGACATTCTCATGTTTCTTTTTGGAGCTTTTATTCAACGTAAGGTCGGAATAAGACTTGACTAGTGACTGAGTTTCACTTGGACTTTGTGTTGCATGGTTTGACCCTGAGTGGTAACCCTTTTTTACATATTTGTATGCTGAAATCTTTTTATTACCTGCTCGGAGTCATTCATTTGCTTGTGGTACTGTGTTTTATTCAATATATTTATTATTTAAACAATTGTCAATATTCAGTAAAAATATCAGCTGCATAATAATCAGCTATACAACTAATGTATGAAGGATTAAAGGTAGTTTATGTTATAAATCCCTGCCTTAACCAGATGTGTAGCATACAGAATATCATTTAGGATTTGCGTTTCTTAGGAAACTATGTCTGTAAATGTGTAATTCAAACAATTTTTGGTAGAATGAATGACATCTAAACTACTTTATTATGCTAATTTATGTGCAATTTTACTATAGGTTTCCCAATACTTCCCCGTCATCAAGGCAACTCCCACAATACATCAACAGGCACTCACAAGACTGCCTGAGATGCCAGTTTTATGAGTTACTGAACCATGACTTAAAGTTTTGCTGGGAATAAATCAACTGTTCATTATAGTAAATGAGTACACATGCCCACACAATTTAATAGTGCAGTTAAGCAACTACTTGCATGTTGGTGTAAGAATGTTGGCTAATTACCAGCATCTCTGCCACTTTACTGAAAGTTGAACCCCAGTTAACAAGGATTAGAAAGCATTAAAGGGTGAGGAGAGTAATCAGTAATTTACTATCTGCTGTATTCACTATTTATTTGGTTAATACTTAATCAATTCAATTGAACATGTCTAGGCAGTGTGAGCAGAGGAAAATAACACTGCACAGTACAGGGTTTATTATGTTATCTAATAAAGCAATGAGCACATTATATCTAAATAAGCAGAAGTTATAAGTACAAGGTAATAAGTCCCTTTGTGGCTTCTGAAATTAGATGATTTCTGTTACCAGGTTAATGAAGTATTCAGTATAATATGTCTAAAACCTGTCTTAATTTTACTTATTATGTGCACAGAAGTATGTCACAACTGCAGCTGATGTGTGCATCTCACACACATATTTTCCTATGTACACTTGCAACGATGTAACAGATGCGTACAAAACTATCAGACATGTCATTTTACTGGATCACCATAGCATAGTGTATCTTATAGCCTAGGTAGGAATAATTCAGAAGTAAGAAAGGACTGTGTTTACTTCAAGTGTAACAATGTAGTCTGTAATGCTTCTATTACTTTTACAATTGGATGTTATTCAATGTTACTGTAAATTCTTCTTTTTTGTGTTACCTACGTGAAAAACAGCTACTCTTTCACTGATTTCACACCTATTCTTTTTATTTATTTAAAAGAAGTCATGGTTTGTAGATTTTAATAATCCAAAGACCATGTTAAATGAGCTTAAAATATACTGCTTGTGCAACTGATATCACACTACAAGCACTAACTTAGCAACAGACAAGCAGGAGATTCCTTAACTATTTCCACCTTAAATCTTTCATAGCAGACAAGGGAAGCTCTAACTAGTGCACGAGAATGTTTCAAATAACAGCACTGTCAGAACCCGGAAACAGAACTCTGTTTATACTGACTCTGTTTCTTCCACATTTAAAGATATGGATATCTATGTTACTTTAAAATGGGAATTTGAAGTGTAGTGAAGTCAGTAAGCTACAGAAACTATGACTGAAATTTTTCAGTTCCTATTTTGCAACAATGAGGTGAACTAAATATACTATTAATAAAAAGGGAGATGAGAAAAAAACATTTGTGTAAAGGTTGTCTCTGTTCTTCCTTTACATATAACTAATTATACTAAAGAGAAAGATAACATTTGAATCTGGTTTTCCTCACTGCCTATGAATGAGATGTAACTATATTTTTAGAAGTGCTCTAAGTTATAAAACCATTTAAAAAGCTATACCCATGACCAGACACAACCACTAGACTTGTGACGAGTTTGTTGCATAAAGTATAAGTTTAAGAAAAAGTATAAATGTCTCAGAGTATATAAGGTAATATAACAGATAAAATACATACATATTGAGGTAAAGTCCAGAAGTGTATATCTTTGCTGATTCTTTGAGAGATTTGGAAGACTGTGTAGTTTTAGAATCAGTTCTTTGTTTCTTTTTCCTTACATCAGACCAAGTATTTTTTTCTGGAGATATTTTCAAGTTGGTGGAAACAGTCCAGTCCATTTCTTCAGGAATTGTAATGATATTAGGGTCTATAGTAAAAGCACAAATGTTTACTTACCCGAATACCTAAACGCTGACACATATTCCGTGAACCGCAATTACACCAAACGCCCTAAACCACAAAATTCAAAAACTCGAAATGTCATAGTTGTCCCATCTCACCGCCTACTACATACTACCTACACAAACAAACTAAATAAACCACATACATACACTAACCAAAACCCTACTTCTAACCCTAAACTAAACCTTACTTCTAACCCTATACTAAATCATGCATATACCACCATGTATGCACTTAACTTAACCCGCACCCTAACCCTAAGGTCCTTAACTATCGCACACTTACCTTAAAAAGCTATATCCAAACAAGCTAAATAATCCACACACATGCACTTAATAAAACCCTACTTCTAACCCTACACTAAATCTAGCATACATTACCATCTATGCACTTGCCTTAACCCGTACCCTAACCCTAAGGTCCGTAACTATCGCACACTTGCCTTACAGAGCTATACCACAGAAGGGCTAACCATGACGATTTGATGTTTCAGATTTCGCACTTCAGGACGATTGATGTTTTCACGGTTCGATGAAGACATGTCAGCATTTAGGTATTCAGGTAAGTAAACGTTTGTTCTTTTAATATAGACCCTGACATTATTATTCTTGATGAAGGTAGAAGCTTCTTCAATGTTGTCAAAGGTTCTAAAGTCATTTGAATAGAAAATTCTGATTCTAGCAGGATATACCATCTGCACTTTTATTTTATATTGTTTGAGAAGTTTCACTAATGGACAAGTTTTTTTCCTTGTTTCTAACACTTTTGCAGAATAATCATTGTCAAATCTGATCTGACTCTGTTTACATGTTATGGGACTTTTTCTCCAGGCTGTTTTTAAAATGAGCTCTTTATCCAAGAAGGACAGGACTTTTACCACAATTGATCTTAGTGGTGCATTAGTTGAAGAGGGTATAGATTTTCCTATGGCTCTGTGAGCTCTTTCTATTCCATTTGATAATCCCTCTTTTAAATCAAACACTTCAAGAAGCCAGGAATTCAGAAAGGTGATGATGTCTTCTCCCTCAGTTTTTTCTGGAAGGCCAAATATTCTTATATTAGTTCTCCTCTCCCTATTCTCTAAATCATCCACTTTATTAAGTAGCCAGTTATTTTGTTGAAGTAAGAATTCTGTCTGATTTTCCTCTTCTTGAGTCTTCCATCTATGTCATTTAGTGATGTCTCCATATCAAGTAATTTACTTTGTTGTTGCTGCAGTATTTCTTTTAATACATCTGTTTGCTTTTGGCAGTTTTCCTTGAGACTTTCCAAATTATCAGTGAATCTATCCATTTTCAATGACAGTTCATGTAATGTGGAAGACATCAATTGTATCTCCTTCTTCAGAGTGGTTTCTGAGTGAGAATTCTTTAAACTGGCCATTAGCAAACAGCTGTGTTATTCTCCAGAATATTTTGACAGGTAAAACTCAATAATATTTCTTGAAATTTGGTAGAGTTGTAGTTCTTAAGTTCCTTAATATTTTTTTCTATTTCTGGTTAATGAAAATAATTATTCCCTGTTTTCTAGTACTATTTTGTGGAGCTCTAAAAAATGCTGCTTATCTGTTTGCCATCTAGGCTCCGCCCCCCTAGCCTGATATGTTGTTTGATATAGATAACAAAGTCAGATATGATGCATTCTGTGACTCTGCAAAGCATATCAGTTAGATTATTGAGTCTAAATTTCATGTTTTCATGGTTGGGCCACCCTTGTGCAGGGATATCATCCCTGTGGTTCACCATACTCTGGGGATAAATCCTATAGTTAATCTCAGGTCAAACATTTTAAGAGGAATTCCCCATGGGCATGTTTGATGCTATTTATTAGTCATCCAGATAAATAATCATTATATCAATATTTTTGTTTTACAGAGCACCTTAAGTACATGCTCCTTTAAGATAATAGGAAATGTAAGGTTTTTGTAAATCTGTAAAAGTAAGATACTTGTTTCAGAGTTAAAGTTTGTACTTAATTTGTCTTCTCATATATTTGTTATGTCTACCAAGTCTGAATGGGTGGTACCATTTTGTATAAGTTCAAAACACTGATGGGTATTATTTCTTATTTTCCTAATGTAACTAAACATCAGCTCTTAATTATTATTGGCTCCAGAAACTAATGTAAGTTCAGGATTTGCCTTCCTTGCCCTGATAACAGCTATAAGCATATTACTAATATTCTTGATATGGTATTTAATATGAGGAATTTTAGCTCTGATGAATCAGTTAAGAGGTTTTTTTCCCTTCTTGTTATAGAATGTACTAGGCTTGAGGATAACCAGGGTGCTTTTTATTTAACTTGCCATTGTATTTGATTCTAGTAAGGATGGCCAGGTCTAGGCATTTATCTATGTGGAAATACAAATATAAAAAATAAAATGGCAAAAATAGGCTCAAAAATGGTACTTTAACTTTTTATTAGTTAAAAAGTAACAACCGGTAAATGCTTTCATTCATAAAGAACTTCATCAGACCTAGTTGTAAAAACACATCATGCTTCTTATAAACCATTAAACTGATCAAATGATTCAAAAACATCAATGCTTTAACCCTTTCCTGTTTAAAACAACTTTAAAATTCTCTCTGTCATTCATGCCTGGATCTGAAACTGTATTAAGTCTAACTTGCCAACAGTATGCCTTCCAGTTTAAGTCATCTTTGGCATCCCATATTGTTTCATAATTTGAAACTTGATCTATAACTGAAAATTTTAAATCAACTTTAACATTTTTATGCAACAATGCCACGTACCTTGCTAGGGCATTCCTCATATCCAATTTTTCAGCCACTTTTAAATGCTCATAGATTCTATAATAAAAACTATGAACAGTTCTCCCTATATAGAATGCCTGACATAAACTGCAAAAAACTATATAAACTACAAACATTGACTTACAGCTAAAATTACGTAATAATTTGATAATATAATCCCTGGCCTTAACATGAACTTCTTTCCCCACCAAACTATATTTGCTATAATGACACATATTACACTTATACATGCCCTTGAATAAAATGTTACTCTTTTGTTTGATGGCATGTAATAAATCTTTTAAACTACTCTCCTTTCTTGTAACAAAGACTGGTTTATCCCCAATTACTTTGCTAGTATCTTGAAAATTCTTTAAAAATGTCCAATTCTCATTAATAATCTTCTTAATGCCAAATTCATCTACCAAATTTTCTAGAATGCAGGCCATACCAACATTTTCATCTTTCTTCTTCATAGCAAAGCTATTCACAAAGCCTGAATTTCTTTTTACTATTATATTTGACATTGCTTCCTCCATTACACAAGTAAGATAACCTCTTCTCAAAATTTATTTTTCAAAACTTTGCGTTCCTCTAAAAATAACAATTCTCATCTGTAAGTCTATTTATTATATCAAGTTGACTGTTGACTATGTTCCTTTTCAACTTCATATTCTCCATACTATTATATTTTAAATAACTATTACTCTGTACATTTTTGTTATGTATTTTCACCATAACCTTATTATCTTTTTATATACAGTCAGATCGAAGTAATTCAGACAGACTTTGTCTTTATTAAACACAGATTTCAAAAACTGTGATATAGAATTGAAATAATCAAAAAATTCAATTAACTCATTCTCAGACCCACTCCATGACAAAATCAAATCATCTATAAAATGTTTATAAAAAGTAATGCATTTAGCATATCTGGAATGCAAAATATGTTGTCTCTCCCAGCTAGTCATGAATAAATTGGCATAGCTGGGGGCTATAGCAGCCCCCATTGCTACCCCACTTAATTGTCTGCACATTTTATTATCAAAAGTAAGAACTCAACTGAAGCAAACAGTGCAGCAACCATAAAAGTTCAACTAGAAAAGAAAATACAGCAAATGCACTGCGTGCAAAATTCCATCTCTGTGTCTTGGAAATTCATCTCTATTCAATGCTCATAACAGTCCACAACACCTTCAATGAAACCAGGTAGAAGTGAATAAAAGTTTATTGTAATGCCAACAAACAAAGAATGGTTAAACGCTTTCACTTGAATACAACAAGCTTCCTCAGAACACCATAGCTTGCATCACAGTTGTTTAAATAACTTTTTTGGCGCCAAAATTCAGTTTGAAATTTTAAAGCTATACACACATCCTATAACCATTGTTCTCTGTTCATAAAATCTTAAATAATATTCGTATTATTTCTGAAATCAATGTTACATATGATATATATTGATAAAATGAACAAGTTACAAAACTGAAAAAATGTTAACAAAGGCATTTACATCTAGATCATATCAAAACATGTTTGAAAAACATATAACAATGTACCTTATAAATAGTTTATTTTAAGGCCAGTAGTGGTTTGACAGATACAGTGTCATTTAAACCTGGTATAGTCGAAGCATCCGTGTGTATTTGCCACCAAAATTCTTTATATAATAATAAATTATTAAAGTCACCTCCTCTGTTATTGGTGTGCACAATGTCCACTATACCAAAATTAAAATAATGTTTGTCACCATGTTGTTTAACATGTTTATACAAAGCATTTTTTTCATCCTTCCTTCTGATGCTATAAAGGTGAGAATATATACGTTTATTTAAACTCCTTTGAGTCTTACCTATATAGAATCCTGAACATGTTCTACAGATGGCAATATACACCACCATTTTAGTTGTACAGTTGCCCCCACAGAATTTAATTCTAGTCTGTTTGTAATTATCCAATTTCACACTGTCTCCCTGAAATATGGTGTGACATTGTTTACATGCCCCACATTTTGCAGTTTTCATGTATTCTGTCTTCTTAATAAAGATACCCTTCTCTAAAATGGATTTTATGTTGGCCCCTACCTTGTAAACAAACCTTGGGCATTCACCTAATGTGGGTGCTATATCTTGATCAGCAGATATTATATGCCAGTTATTCATCAGAATCTCCTTGACTTTACCTGAATATATGCCAAATTCCAAAATGCAAGATTTACCAAAACTGCAAGTTTCAGACTTCATATCATGCAATATATCCACAGTAGAAACAGTAGCTGTCCTATATTTTCACCCAACAAAGGCTTGTACTGATTACCCCATTTCCTCACAACATAATTACTTACATTTTCCATGACTTTAACGTCATACCCTCTTTCCTTGAATAAGGACGTTATAAATTTCACCTCATCCAACATGTCCTCATACCGTGAGGTCATCCTAACTGCTCTAATAAGCTGACCCTTATATATATTCGTGAATTGTTTCTTCGGATGGAAGCTAGAATATTCCAAATAACTATTCGAAAAAGTGTTCTTTCTATAAATTTTGGATTTAAACTCATCCCCTGTTTTTGACACAAATGTGTCTAGATAAGCCACACCTTCGTGAGTGCTAGAGGAGGTAAATTTTAAAAAATTACTGCTACTGTTAATGTATTGTAAAAATAGTGCTAGCTGTTGTTCTCCACCATCCCAAATCAAATATAAATCATCAAGGTATCCGACGTAATATTTTATATATGTCATAAAGTGACTGTCTAAAATAGTCCTCTCTTCCCATTCAAGCATGACCAAGTTGGCGTATATGGGATCACAAGCTGCTCCCATAGCTACGCCTTTGGTCTGCTTGTAATATTCTCCCAAAAATATAATGTAATTATGCTCGAGAACCAGGGACATCATATCCGTGAGAAGACAGATGGTGTCCCATTGGATATCTGTATGTTTTCTTATACTCGTAGCAAAAGCTGATAGACCATCTTCTTTGGGTATACAAGAAAATAAGTCTATGACATCAATAGTCACAAATATCAGATCTGAACTAGATAGGTAAATAGGATACTGTTTCAGAAAATCCCATGAATCCTTAGCTGTATGTGGAATAGTGGCGTATATGTGTTTCAAGTAGGTATCAATAACCTTACCTATATTGAACGTCTTAGACCTACTCCCTGATATAATGGGTCTAAAGGGCGGTTCATCTATATTCTTGTGAATTTTAGGAATACCCCCTATAGAAGCTAATACAGGATGTTCAACCTTGATATAAGTATAGATGTCATTATTGATCCTGTTATCTAGTAAGTATTCTTCAATACATGTGTCTATTTTTCTATACCCTATGTTGATCTCATTCAAGGACAACATAGAATAATTTCCAGAATTGTGTAGTAATTCATGTATCTTACAAGTGTATAAAAAACTGTCATAGATGACTGCGCCCCCCCCCTTATCTGGTTTCATGATTCTGATGTTACTAGCACATCTTAATTACTGTAGTACCCTGCTCTCTTCTTTTGTTAGATTGGAACTAATCTGATGTCCATCGATTTGTCTATCCAACTTGTAAATCTGTTTAGTCACTACTTTATCAAAGATAGAAATGGTGGGGTGCATGGGGGGTATATATTTACTTTTCTTTTTGACTACTGGAATGAACGGCTCTGCATGAGAAATGTCACCCACTGTTTATTTATCTTTAAATAAAATAGCCAGGTTAAGCTTTCTCACATATCTTTTTATTTCACAAATACAGTCCACTAGATTGAATCTTTTAGTGGGAATAAATTTAATCCCCTTAGATAGTAAATCAAAGTGTTCAGTATTTAAAATATAGTTAGTGTAGTTGTATATATTAAAGTTCCTATAGGTGTAAGTGACACCATCCTGTAGGATGCCTACATTATTATTACTGGACTCCCCTATTGTCTCAGTAACAACTGAACCAGAATTTAACGTGGGGTCCTTGGATATGGATGGTAGTGAGAATCTCTTCTGTAACCCCTCGTCCACTTTCTCTCCCTCCCCTTGTGTTCTCCGTATAAAAAATCAGAGTTAGCATTTCCATCAGAACTAGATTGTTTGTATGTATTTACAATTACTGTCTTTTGGTCCCCCCTCACATACTTAGGGTACTTACTGTGATCTTTTTCCCATAAATAAGCTGTGCCTCTTTTGTATTGGTCCAAGTCCCTATATAGTTTTTTCATCTTACGTTCATATATTTTTGAAATATTAGATTCAGCATAGGAGAATTGTTTGACATACAAATTCTCCCAGTGAGGAAAAAGTAAGTAATTTTTAATCAAAGTGTTTAATTCTTCCACCTTTTTAATTAAATAAACCAGCTTCTCATCATTAAATTTCATCAACACAGACATATACTTAAAACCACATTGGTCAAATAAACTATTAAAATCTGACTTAATATTTTCAGTAATATTCACACCCATAGGTAATTTAAAAAATCTGAGTCCCATTGGGACTACTTTTAGCTCTATACATCTGGAAAGATAGGCATTGTCCAGTTTAATACTATTTATTAGAACCAACTTTTTACCCAAATCATATATAAAATCCTTTAAAGTACCTTTAGACTTCTCTTTTGTTGCATGTCTTTTGTCACTGATCTCTGCAGTCAGATCAGTATCAAAGTAACAGTTCTTTTCAATAAATGTTTTAAACAGATCTGAGTTTACATGTTTCAAATGTTTACTTTTGCTGTTACTACTAACATCAGTATTGTCCATCATACCATTGTCAACAGTGTCAATATTAGTGTCCATACACTTAGCTGTAGTACCATCTGTATTCAAACCCTTTGCTGTAGTACCATAAGTAAAATGTGACTTCATTCTTTTAGGCTTAGTGCCTATACGATAAGCTTCTTCATTAACATCACCAAATGAGAAATCGAATGTGAAGTCAGGAGTACCAATTTTACTACTACTCCTTTGAGAGCCTGCTAAAGAGACAGGAGGTATATCCAAAGAAATAATATTTGTACTCACAGTATTTGCCATAACAGTACTTTTACAGGAACCCTGTCCATTAGCAATGGTTGTTGAATATGTCGACAAATTAGACAGTCTTAAAACATCTTCTTCACAGTTAGTATTCCCTCGACCAGTATCAGTAATACAATGCTTGTTGTCATGGCTGTGTTCTACCTCTGAACTGTGGCAGTTATTTTTCCCTTTATAAATATCTAAGAAGGAGCTGCTTAGTTGATTAAGTAGGGTAGTAAGCTTGCTTACCTCTCCCCTCAGTTCAGTCAATTCAGCTTTCACCGACTGATAATCCTGGTGTGCAGTCAATTCAGCTTTTCCCAACTGAAAATCCTGGTGTACAGGACTGTGTAATGAATCCAATGAGGTTTCCCGATCAGACTCCATGAGACCCAACTCAGAACTCAACTGAAGCAAACAGTGCAGCAACCATAAAAGTTCAACTATTAAAGAAAAAACAGCAAATGCACTGTGTGCAAAATTCCGTCTCTGTGTCTTGGAAATTCACCTCTATTCAATGCTCATAACAGTCCACAACACCTTCAATGAAACCAGGTAGAAGTGAATAAAAGTTTATTGTAATGCCAACAAACAAAGAATGGTTAAGCGCTTTCACTTGAATACAACAAGCTTCCTCAGAACACCATAGCTTGCATCACAGTTGTTTAAATAACTTTTTGGCGCCAAAATTCAGTTTGAAATTTTAAAGCTATACACACATCCTATAACCATTGTTCTCTGTTCATAAAATCTTAAATAATATTCGTATTATTTCTAAAATCAATGTTACATATGATATATATTGATAAAATGAACAAGTTAAAAAACTGAAAAAATGTTAACAAAGGTATTTACATCTAGATCATATCAAAACATGTTTGAAAAACATATAACAATGTACCTTATAAATAGTTCATTTTAAGGCCAGTAGTGGTTTGACAGATACAGTGTCATTTAAACCTGGTATAGTCGAAGCATCCGTGTGTATTTGCCACCAAAATTCTTTATATAATAATAAATTATTAAAGTCACCTCCTCTGTCATTGGTGTGCACAATGTCCACTATACCAAAATTAAAATAATGTTTGTCACCATGTTGTTTAATATGTTTATACAAAGCATTTTTGTCATCCTTCCTTCTGATGCTATAAAGGTGAGAATATATACGTTTATTTAAATTCCTTTGAGTCTTACCTATATAGAATCCTGAACATGTTCTACAGATGGCAATATACACCACCATTTTAGTTGTACAGTTGCCCCCACAAAGCTGCACTGTTTGCTTCAGTTGAGTTCTGAGTTGGGTCTCATGGAGTCTGATCGGGAAACCTCATTGGATTCATTACACAGTCCTGTACACCAGGATTTTCAGTTGGGAAAAGCTGAATTGACTGCACACCAGGATTATCAGTCGGTGAAAGCTGAATTGACTGAACTGAAGGGAGAGGTAAGTAAGCTTACTACCCTACTTAATCAACTAAGCAGCTCCTTCTTAGATATTTATAAAGGGAAAAATAACTGCCACAGTTCAGAGGTAGAACACAGCCATGACAACAAGCATTGTATTACTGATACTGGTCGAGGGAATACTAACTGTGAAGAAGATGTTTTAAGACTGTCTAATTTGTTGACATATTCAACAACCATTGCTAACGGACAGGGTTCCTGTAAAAGTACTGTTATGGCAAATACTGTGAGTACAAATATTATTTCTTTGGATATACCTCCTGTCTCTTTAGCAGGCTCTCAAAGGAGTAGTAGTAAAATTGGTACTCTTGACTTCACATTCGATTTCTCATTTGGTGATGTTAATGAAGAAGCTTATCATATAGGCACTAAGCCTAAAAGAATGAAGTCACATTTTACTTATGGTACTACAGCAAAGGGTTTGAATACAGATGGTACTACAGCTAAGCGTATGGACACTAATATTGACACTGTTGACAATGGTATGATGGACAATATTGATGTTAGTAGTAACAGCAAAAGTAAACATTTGAAACATGTAAACTTAGATCTGTTTAAAACATTTATTGAAAAGAACTGTTACTTTGATACTGATCTGACTGCAGAGATCAGTGACAAAAGACATACAACAAAGGAGAAGTCTAAAGGTACTTTAAAGGATTTTATATATGATTTGGGTAAAAAGTTGGTTCTAATAAATAGTATTAAACTGGACAATGCCTATCTTTCCAGATGTATAGAGCTAAAAGTAGTCCCGATGGGACTCAGATTTTTTAAATTACTTATGGGTGTGAATATTACTGAAAATGTTAAGTCAGATTTTAATAGTTTATTTGACCAATGTGGTTTTAAGTATATGTCTGTGTTGATGAAATTTAATGATGAGAAGCTGGTTTATTTAATTAAGGAGGTGGAAGAATTAAACACTTTGATTAAAAATTACTTACTTTTTCCTCAGTGGGAGAATGTGTATGTCAAACAATTCTCCTATGCTGAATCTAATATTTCAAAAATATATGAACGTAAGATGAAAAAACTATATAGGGACTTGGACCAATACAAAAGAGGCACAGCTTATTTATGGGAAAAAAATCACAGTAAGTACCCTAAGTATGTGAGGGGGGACCAAAAGACAGGAATTGTAAATACATACAAACAATCTAGTTCTGATGGAAATGCTAACTCTGATTTTTTATACGGAGAACACAAGGGGAGGGAGAGAAAGTGGACAAGGGGTTACAGAAGAGATTCTCACTACCATCCATATCCAAGGACCCCACGTTAAATTCTGGTTCAGTTGTTACTGAGACAATAGGGGAGTCAAGTAATAATAATGTAGGCATCCTACAGGATGGTGTCACTTACACCTATAGGAACTTTAATATATACAACTACACTAACTATATTTTAAATACTGGACACTTTGATTTACTATCTAAGGGGATTAAATTTATTCCCACTAAAAGATTCAATCTAGTGGACTGTATTTGTGAAATAAAAAGATATGTGAGAAAGCTTAACCTGGCTATTTTATTTAAAGATAAAAAAAACAGTGGGTGACATTTCTCATGCAGAGCCATTCATTCCAGTAGTCAAAAAGAAAAGTACATATATACCCCCCATGCACCCCACCATTTCTATCTTTAATAAAGTAGTGACTAAACAGATTTACAAGTTGGATAGACAAATCGATGGACATCAGATTAGTTCCAATCTAACAAAAGAAGAGAGCAGGTTACTACAGGAATTAAGATGTGCTAGTAACATCAGAATCATGAAACCAGATAAGGGGGGGGGCGCAGTCATCTATGACAGTTATTTATACACTTGTAAGATACATGAATTACTACACAATTCTGGAAATTATTCTATGTTGTCCTTGAATGAGATCAACATAGGGTATAGAAAAATAGACACATGTATTGAAGAATACTTACTAGATAACAGGATCAATAATGACATCTATACTCATATCAAGGTTGAACATCCTGTATTAGCTTCTATAGTGGGTATTTCTAAAATTCACAAGAATATAGATGAACCGCCCTTTAGACCCATTATATCAGGGAGTAGGTCTAAGACGTTCAATATAGGTAAGGTTATTGATACCTACTTGAAACACATATACGCCACTATTCCACATATAGCTAAGGATTCATGGGATTTTCTGAAACAGTATCCTATTTACCTATCTAGTTCAGATCTGATATTTGTGACTATTGATGTCATAGACTTATTTTCTTGTATACCCAAAGAAGATGGTCTATCAGCTTTTGCTACGAGTATAAGAAAACATACAGATATCCAATGGGACACCATCTGTCCTCTCATGGATATGATGTCCCTGGTTCTCGAGCATAATTACATTATATTTGAGGGAGAATATTACAAGCAGACCAAAGGCGTAGCTATGGGAGCAGCTTGTGCTCCCATATATGCCAACTTGGTCATGCTTGAATGGGAAGAGAGGACTATTTTAGACAGTCACTTTATGACATACATAAAATATTACGTCAGATACCTTGATGATTTATATTTGATTTGGGATGGTGGAGAACAACAGCTAGCACTATTTTTACAATACATTAACAGTAGCAGTAATTTTTTAAAATTTACCTCCTCTAGTAGTCACGAAGGTGTGGCTTATCTAGACACATTTGTATCAAAAACAGGGGATGAGTTTAAATCCAAAATTTATAGAAAGAACACTTTTTCGAATAGTTATTTAGAATATTCTAGCTACCATCCGAAGAAACAATTCATGAATATATATAAGGGTCAGCTTATTAGAGCAGTTAGGATGACCTCACGGTATGAGGACATGTTGGATGAGGTGAAATTTATAACGTCCTTATTCAAGGAAAGAGGGTATGACGTTAAAGTCATGGAAAATGTAAGTAATTATGTTGTGAGAAATGGGGTAATCAGTACAAGCCTTTGTTGGGTGAAAAATATAGGACAGCTACTGTTTCTACTGTGGATATATTGCATGATATGAAGTCTGAAACTTGCAGTTTTGGTAAATCTTGCATTTTGGAGTTTGGCATATATTCAGGTAAAGTCAAGAAGATTCTGATGAATAACTGCCATATAATATCTGCTGATCAAGATATAGCACCCACATTAGGTGAATGCCCAAGGTTTGGTTACAAGGTAGGGGCCAACATAAAATCCATTTTAGAGAAGGGTATCTTTATTAAGAAGACAGAATACATGAAAACTGCAAAATGTGGGGCATGTAAACAATGTCACACCATATTTCAGGGAGACAGTGTGAAATTGGATAATTACAAACACACTAGAATTAAATTCTGTGGCGGCAACTGTACAACTAAAATGGTGGTGTATATTGCCATCTGTAGAACATGTTCAGGATTCTATATAGGTAAGACTCAAAGGAGTTTAAATAAACGTATATATTCTCACCTTTATAGCATCAGAGGGAAGGATGAAAAAAATGCTTTGTATAAACATATTAAACAACATGGTGACAAACATTATTTTAATTTTGGTATAGTGGACATTGTGCACACCAATAACAGAGGAGGTGACTTTAATAATTTATTATTATATAAAGAATTTTGGTGGCAAATACACACGGATGCTTCGACTATACCAGGTTTAAATGACACTGTATCTGTCAAACCACTACTGGCCTTAAAATAAACTATTTATAAGGTACATTGTTATATGTTTTTCAAACATGTTTTGATATGATCTAGATGTAAATGCCTTTGCTAACATTTTTTCAGTTTTTTAACTTGTTCATTTTATCAATATATATCATATGTAACATTGATTTTAGAAATAATACGAATATTATTTAAGATTTTATGAACAGAGAACAATGGTTATAGGATGTGTGTATAGCTTTAAAATTTCAAACTGAATTTTGGTGCCAAAAAAGTTATTTAAACAACTGTGATGCAAGCTATGGTGTTCTGAGGAAGCTTGTTGTATTCAAGTGAAAGCGCTTAACCATTCTTTGTTTGTTGGCATTACAATAAACTTTTATTCACTTCTACCTGGTTTCATTGAAGGTGTTGTGGACTGTTATGAGCATTGAATAGAGGTGAATTTCCAAGACACAGAGACGGAATTTTGCACACAGTGCATTTGCTGTTTTTTCTTTTCTAGTTGAACTTTTATTATCAAAAGTAAAATAATTGTAAGATAAATGTATATCTAATATTTCATAAAATAGATTTATTTAATCTGATGAATAGTCTGAGCACTTGGTTAAAACTTTGTTTACCCTTTCAATTCCCTCTTCCTTGGTAAAAACTGTATACAAAGAACACACATCAGCAGTAACCAACCAAAATCTCATCATTTACTGTTATTCCTTTTACACTTTTCAGAAAATCAAAAGAATCTTTCACATAAGATTCAGCTGTAATCACTGCTTTTTGTAAATATTTTTCTATGAATATGGCCATGGATTCAGTTTTACTTTCCCCACTAGCCACAATAAGCTTAATAGTCGGTTTATCTATATTTTTATGTATCTTAGAGAGGCCAAAAAACTCCCACATTTTGGCTTCGTTATATTAAAATACTCCACCAAATCCATATTTATTCTACTTTCTAGAAGCCATTCCTCAATGAGCGAATCTATAAGACCATAGGCATATTTAATTTCAGCCCAATTCACTTCCACGTAGGAACTGGTATCACTCAAAATATTGATAATGCTTTCTTTGTAAAAACTGTAGTCCAGGACCACAACAGTATTTCCCTTATCTGCCTTTATTATATAAATGTTTTTGTCTTTTCTGAGCATCTCTAAGGCATTTCTATCCTGCATTGACACATTATAAAATACATTTTCACTTCTATTATTTAATACATTTCTAACTTCTTTTTCACAGGTCAACAAAAAAGCCTCTACCTCTTGCTTTAATGGTGGATTAATAAACACTTTTAAATTGAAAGTGCTTAACTGTAGCCCCATGAAAAAACATTTTAAATTCAACTTCCTCACAAAATCTCTTACTGCATTAATAGTAAACACAATATTAGCCCTAGAGGAAGGCACAACATTTAAACCTTTACTAAGCATATTAATTTGATCTACACTTAGTATTACAGTTGAAAGATCCACTATCTTGAAATTTAAATTGACAGTACCTTTATTCACTTCCAGAACTGCTGATTTCCATATTTCCCTCTGCTCTGAGCATACAATCCTTGTGTTGTCTGATGACAACAACAGCAATTCTTATTGTCCTTCATATAAACGTTTCTGTTGTTGTTCTTGTTGTAAAACTGCTTCCGACCAAAAAACTGATTTGGCTGAGTTTTCTGTCCAAAACGGAGTTTCTTTGCTGCTACCTGGGCCCAAGTTCTTTTGCCAGTGCTGTCTTGATATACCTCTACTTGCTGAAAACCCTGTTTGCTTGTCTCCTTCTTCATTGGAAAAGCATTGGCCCCCTCATTATATGCTGAATTTGAATGTCCTGTATCCCTTCTTGGCCTCTTTGGTGCTCTATTGTTAGATTCTTGATCCATTTCAATATTCTCCGCCACAGTGTTATTCAACCCTTGTGGTTCCTCATTGTCACACACATACAGCCCCTTGTTGTAATCATCTTCATCCTGCCAGAACTTCTTCATTCTTCATTCAATAAAAATATGTTTAAATATCGGTTATGGCATTGTTGTCTCTGGTGATGTTACAAGTGAACCTTGATAGCTCACAGTGGAGTTTGAGGAGTTTTGTCCATCTGAAATCCTTGAATTCAGAATTACTAACTGCTGCATTTTTATAGATTTTGAAGGAGAAGATTACACGTTTATGTTCAGACATAAACAGGGATGGAGAAATTAGAGGGTTGGTGCATAAAGTGCCTATATTAATTAGGACTGGGTCATGTATATCACATCCTCTAATTTGCTTGTTAGCAATCTCCTACAGGGAATTGTTATTTAATATGTCTAAGAATCTCAACTCTGGAGGTACGAATTCCCCAGTTTATTGATGGGTAGTTGAAATATCTCTTTATATAAACATTTTTCCAACAGACAGTTCCCTGAATACATTTAGAAATCCTATATGGTCATCAGGGAAAATGGTTGGAGTCTTATAGCAGGCTGCAAGTTGATAGTTTTTCTTGATCAAGTAAAGTTAGAGTTCAATTACTTCATTTTGTGGGTCTCTAGGAATCTGTTTTGAGATGATTTGATCACTGACAAATATGGATGGACTACCACAGTTCCCAACATGACTGAATGGTAGGCATAAATCCCAAGAATGGAGGGAGTGCTAGCTTTACAATGAAAACAACTGTCAGTGACTACACAAGTGTGTATGTGTTCAAGTTGCAGGAGAGACTCAATGTCAGACAATTAGTTGTTAAGACTACTGGCCTTGAGAAGAGCCACCTTTATATAGTCTGTATGGCTATCCATAAATTCAATGTAAAGTGCCACCAACAAATGTTAGAAAAAATGCAGAGAACACACATTATATAGATAGATATAAACATGTATACACATACATATATTTATTTAAATAACAGTTTATTTGTCATTTATCTATTTTCACAATTTTCTTTGTTTAACAGTTCCCACATAAGCAGCGGATTTTATGAAATCATGCTTAATCTCACTTGTCTTATTTATTTTTCTCTTCTTATTTTTATGTACTAAGGTATTCTTTCTATCAGTGCCCAACATAACAAGTGTGTAAACTTCCTCATTAATTCCATGCTTTATATAATTTGCTTTAATATAGTAAGGTGGAAACAATAACAGTTACATACACTTGTCTTCTTTTGGCCCAGTTCACTGATTGTTTTCTGTCCTACAACATTCTGAGCAGGTGGAAGCTGCTCTGTTTGCCCACCGCTCCACTTGAGCTTGCTCTGCTCCCCTACCCTAGCCCCTTTTCCCAACCACCCCATTTTCTCTAAATTTAAACACCCCTATCTCCACCCATTTCAAAGCACAACCAATCCCAGCCTGTAATATCTGCACACATAAACTACTTGCATTCCCTCCCATACTTCATTCAATAGTCCCCCACTCTCCAGCTCTCCCTTCTGTTCTGTATATAATAACATACTCACATACACCTTACTTACCAACACTTTAACACCATGTTATTTCCAAATACAACACATCACCCTGGATTTCCACTCCTCCCCTATACTTAAACATGTCAAAATATCATCCTACAATAAACCACCATGATTTCAATCTTCATACTAACTCTCACGTCTCCTACTATTCACCCATGTAACACCTTTGCCTTTACAATTCCACACAACCCATCACCATCATCTTAGATGCACTATCCAATATGCTGCAGCATACTCAACCATTAATTCTCCTAAGATAACACTCAATTATATGCTCCCAATAAGATACAATCCATCACCATCATCCTAGTTGTAGTAGCCAGCATGCTGCAGCACACTCAAACCTTAATTCACCCAAGACAAAATCCACCTTATACTCTCCCAATACCACACATCCCATCAACATAATCCTAGTTGTACTATACAACATGGTGCAGCATACTCAACCCACAACTGACCCAAGGTAACACCCACCTTATACTCTCCTGTACCACACATTAAATCACAATCATCCTAGTTGTACTATCCAACATGCTGCAGAATACCCAACCTAAAAGTGACCCAAGATAACATCTACCTTATACTCTCCCAAAACCATACAGCCTATCACCATCATCCTAGTTGTACTATCCAACATGCTGCAGCACACTCAACCCTTAATTCACCTTAGATAATACCCACCATATACCTTCCCAATAACACGCAACCCATCATCATCATCCTAGATGTACTATCCACATACTGCACTATACCCAATCATTAATTCACCCAAGATAATATCAACATTATACTCTCCCAGTGCCACACATCCCATCACCATTATCCTAGTTTACTATCCAACAAGCTGCAGCATTCTCAGCCCTTAATTACACAGGATAACATACATCTTATACTCTCTCAATACCACACAGCCCATCACCATCATCCTAGCTGTACCTTTCAACATGCTGCAGCATACCCGCCCCTTAATACACTCAAGATAACACCTACCTTATATACTCAAATACCACACCACCCAACACCAATATCCTAGTAGTACCATCCAACATGCTGCAGCCATGCTCAACCCTTAATTCACCCAGGATAACATCCACCATATACTCTTCCAATACCACACAGCCCATCACCACCATCCTAGCTGTACTATTCAACATGCTGCAGCATACCCACCCCTTAATACACTCAAGATGACACCTAGCTTATATCCTACAAATACCACACCACCCAACACCAACATCCTAGTAGTAGCAACAAAAAAGAGAGCGGATTTGTAGACCTAAACTCCTTTATTGGTAAGCACTTTCGTTGGCAAAAGGTAAGCCAACTTCTTCAGACCATCAAAAAACATACAAGATACAAGGTATCTTGTATGTTTTTTGATGGTCTGAAGAAGTTGGCTTAACTTTTGCCAACAAAAGCGCTTACCAATAAAGGAGTTTAGTTCTACAAATCCGCTCTTTTTTATTTTCACTAGTTTTGTTTTTTTGTCAGTATCCTAGTAGTAGCATCCAACATGCTGCAGCCATGGTCAACCCTTAATTTACCCAGGATAACATCCACCTTATACTCTACCAATATTACACAGCCCATTACCATCATCCTGGCTGTACTATCCAACATGCTGCAGGATACGCAAACCTTCATTCACCCAGGATAACATCCACCTTATACTCTACCAATATTACACAGCCCATTACCATCATCCTGGCTGTACTATCCAACATGCTGCAGGACACGCAAACCTTCATTCACCCAGGATAACATCCACCTTATACTCTACCAATATTACACAGCCCATTACCATCATCCTGGCTGTACTATCCAACATGCTGCAGGACACGCAACCTTCATTCACCCAGGATAACATCCACCTTATACTCTACCAATATTACACAGCCCATTACCATCATCCTGGCTGTACTATCCAACATGCTGCAGGACACGCAACCTTCATTCACCCAGGATAACATCCACCTTATACTCTACCAATATTACACAGCCCATTACCATCATCCTGGCTGTACTATCCAACATGCTGCAGGACACGCAAACCTTCATTCACCCAGGATAACATCCACCTTATACTCTACCAATATTACACAGCCCATTACCATCATCCTGGCTGTACTATCCAACATGCTGCAGGACACGCAACCTTCATTCACCCAGGATAACATCCACCTTATACTCTACCAATATTACACAGCCCATTACCATCATCCTGGCTGTACTATCCAACATGCTGCAGGACACGCAAACCTTCATTCACCCAGGATAACATCCACCTTATACTCTACCAATATTACACAGCCCATTACCATCATCCTGGCTGTACTATCCAACATGCTGCAGGACACGCAAACCTTCATTCACCCAGGATAACATCCACCTTATACTCTACCAATATTACACAGCCCATTACCATCATCCTGGCTGTACTATCCAACATGCTGCAGGACACGAAACCTTCATTCACACAGGATAACATCCACCTTATACTCTTCCAATATTACAGCCCATTACCATCATCCTGGCTGTACTATCCAACATGCTGCAGGACACCAAACCTTCATTCACCCAGGATAACATCCACCTTATACTCTACCAATATTACACAGCCCATTACCATCATCCTGGCTGTACTATCCAACATGCTGCAGGACAAACTAAACCTTCATTCACCCAGGATAACATCCACCTTATACTCTACCAATATTACACAGCCCATTACCATCATCCTGGCTGTACTATCCAACATGCTGCAGGACACGCAAACCTTCATTCACCCAGGATAACATCCACCTTATACTCTACCAATATTACACAGCCCATTACCATCATCCTGGCTGTACTATCCAACATGCTGCAGGACACGCAAACCTTCATTCACCCAGGATAACATCCACCTTATACTCTACCAATATTACACAGCCCATTACCATCATCCTGGCTGTACTATCCAACATGCTGCAGGACACGCAACCTTCATTCACACAGGATAACATCCACCTTATACTCTTCCAATACCACACAGCCCATCACCATCATCCTAGTTGTACTATTCAACATGCTGCAGGACACGCAAACCTTCATTCACCCAGGATAACATCCACCTTATACTCTACCAATATTACACAGCCCATTACCATCATCCTGGCTGTACTATCCAACATGCTGCAGGACACGCAAACCTTCATTCACCCAGGATAACATCCACCTTATACTCTACCAATATTACACAGCCCATTACCATCATCCTGGCTGTACTATCCAACATGCTGCAGGACACGCAAACCTTCATTCACCCAGGATAACATCCACCTTATACTCTACCAATATTACACAGCCCATTACCATCATCCTGGCTGTACTATCCAACATGCTGCTGCATGCTCAACCATTATTTCACACAGGATAACACCCACCTTATAATCTCACAATACCACACAGCCCACCACCATCATTCTAGTTCTACTATCCAAAATGCTGCAGCATACTCAGACCTTAATTCACCCAAGATAACACCCATCTTATTCTCTCTCAATACCAGACAACCCATCACCATCATCCTAGTTGTACTATCCAACATGCTGCAACATTTTCAATTCTAAATGTACCAAGGATAACACTCACCTTACATTCTCCCCGTATCACACAGCCCATCACCATCATCCTAGTTGTACTACCAACTTGCTATAACATACTCAACCATTAATTCACCCAGAATAACATCCACCTTATACTCTCCCAGTACCACACAGCCCATCATCCTAGTTGTACTATCCAACATGCTGCAACATACTCAACTCTAAATTCACAAAGGATAACACTCACCTTATACTCTGCCAGTATCACACAGCCCATCACCATCATCCTAGCTGTACTTTCCAACATGCTGCAGCATACTCAACCCTTAATTTACACAGGATAATATCCACATTATACTCTCCCAATAGCACACAGCCCATCACCATCATCCTAGCTGTACTATCAGACATGCTGCAGCATTCATAACGCTTAATTCACCCACAATAATATCTACCTTATACACTCCCAATACCACACAGCCCATCACCATCATCCTAGTTGTACTATCCCACATGCTGCAGAATATTCAAACCTTAATTCACCCAGGATAACATCTACCTTATTCTCTCCCAATGCCACACAGTCCATCACCATCATCCTAGTTGAACTATCCAACATGCTGCAGAATAATCACCAGTTAATACACCCAAGATAACACCCACCTTATACTCTCCCAATACCATACCGCCCATCACCATTATCCTAGTAGTACCATCCAACATGGTTATCAACCACTTATGATTGATCACTTGCAATTCATCATTTTAAATATGTACATACATTCATGGTGCTGCGGTAGCGTTGTCGCCTCACAGTAAGACGTCCTGTTTGTTTCTCAGCTAGAGCGTCCTCTGTGTGGAGACATGCGTGAAGGGTGTACCTTCGTTGAAGGTTGTGTGTCAGGGCGGGCAACTCGGCACGTAAAAATCTACTGCCAATCATTAGCAGACTGGAGTTCTGCTGTGGCGACCCCTAACTGGGAAAAGCCGAAAGACACAACAACAACAACATACATTCAAACAATTTGAATGCTAAATACATTTAGAAATTTGCAGCATAAACTCAGCATAATTCTACTAGAAGTTTTACTTGCCACATAGGTAAAGAAATCACCCACTAAATAAAGCACAAGTTTAAATTTTGAACAAAATTAAAAAGGAAAGGCACATTTAAATCTGAACTAAGAACTTCTAAATCATCCCAAATGCTTCTATTTTCTTCATATCACAGCCAACTGCCAAATGATATTACACAGTCATTAAATAAAAATATATCACTCTGAATTACAAGTGAAAGTATTAAATACATAATTTAAAGTTAATGTCCATTCAAATGCAAAACATAATAAAATGACTCTGCATACCAAACAACTGTTTGCATTTTTTACAACTAAACTAGTATAAAACATAGAAATGATCATATACACAGCTGTAATTCTTATAAAAAGTTGTTTGCAATCGAAATCTGGCCAAATGTTTTACATAAAAAAAAATGTGTGTGTCAAACAAAATGCCTTTTTTTTGTACTTAGTTACTTGTTCATGTGGCATATTTTATAGTAAAATTTTGCAGAATTTTTAAGAAAGAAAAGACTTCAGTTTAATTGGAAATTGCGTTTTATTTACTATTTTACCCAAGCATGTGGCAGCAAAAAGGATTGATACAGTTTAAATTTTTTGGAACACAATCTCTGAGTATTTGGTTGTCTGTAGAGATGCATTTAAACTGTTGTTAAAATAAGATGATACACAGCAGAGTATGATACATGCACTTGATGTGTGGACCAACTATTTTTAGTTTTGATTATTTATTTATTTATTTATTTTAATTGGACCAACTTTTGAACATTTAAAATAATCTATTTAATGAATAATTTTGGATCACTTAGAATTTAAAAATTGTTGATAATTGACTTGTGTGAATTTCTTTCATCTTAAATAGCACTGTGATAATTGTGGTGTGAGATTTACATTGATTTGTCAATGATATATTTTAATAATAACTTACATTAATTTATTTATGACTATGATCTCTGTGCTGTCTTCTAAGTTATATACATTTTAGTATTTTAATGAGTTTTAATGCAACCTATTTTGTGTAAAACCAGACTGAAAAAGAGATTGTGTTACTGATCTCTTTGAATGCAATACAAGAAAATATCTTAACTATGAAGGTCTATAATGCTCAAATGTATTCATTCTGTTTTAGGCTTGAATACTGAAAAAGTAGCCAGCTGAAACTGATCTGGCTGATGTTATTTTATTCTCTGTCCTCCTCAAGGCTGGCCTATCTTCAACTTCTGTAATGTATTTTCCATACAGTCATATTTGCTACTTAGAAATGTGCTTCTGTGAAGAAAAGACAAATAATTATCAATACACATAGCCAGAAGGGGTAACATCATACGACATTATAAAAAGTTATAAAACATACCAAGATTTAGTGGCTACAATGAATAACATTTCCTTCTTTTCAAAGTGAAGTAAATCCAGAGGTAAATCTGACATTTAATTAGCCTAGCAGCATGTGCATCTCAACATTTCCATCAACTGATACTTAATACTTAACAATTTGCAAACAATTAAAGATATTTGATTTTCAGTGAGACTTATTCATTTTAGATGGACCTCTGAGATTGCAGTGTGTTTGAGCAGCTATCAGAGTGAAGGTATAGTTAACAGAGAATATTTAGGTCATTCAGGAATTGCTGGACCACATTAAAAAGTTATCTAGAGCTTCTAAAAGTCAACTGTTTATCAAATTGATCTATTTATTTCTAAATTCTTGACCAGTTATTAATTTTGTTGATGTAATTCTTCCTTGAGATATTTAGCAAGGCTGTATACCAAGTGAATTTTATAATCCATTAATTTAAAAAAGTCATAAGGACATTTCAAAATGCATTCATTCAAAGAGCAATGACATATTACTTGACCTGTTCAGACTAGCAAAAATGTTTCCACTCCTGCTGAAAGAAGACTAAAGAAGTTTACATTTTGTTAATGTCTTTATTCTCCATTGTCTTGCTTTTTTCATATGTTAAAGAAAGTGATGTTGCCATTTCTCTTAAAAAAGCTGTCACAATCAAATAACCAAGTAAAATGCAATTAAAGCAACTTAGATTTATCAAAGAAATAAAACAGAGAGGTCATAAACAAGGCAACTAAGGAGTAAAAAATAAAACAAAATTAGTGGCAAATTTAAGGACTTGCTATTGCTTTTGTGTCCATCCAAGACACTTCATCAGACAAGCTCAGACTTATGTTCACCAGTAAATAGAAAAATTAATAAATAAATAATAGCAAAATCATATAAAAATCTCCCTTTTTTTTTTCAAAAACATTTATTGATCAAAATAAGAATAACACAATGTTGAAAAGCAGAAAAAACTCAATCAGTAGCAATATATATAAACTGACATAAACTGATATATAGCCCTGATTATTTAAAAGTATATGTTATTCAACTCACCAGTTATGCATATGGGTAAAATGTTAAAAGTAGAATTAAAAAAAAAATGATCAAACTGATTCAATAGTTTGGCACAACTTCTAATAACAAAGTTTAACACAGAGTATTACTTCCATTAAAATATGAGTCTTTCAAAATATCAAACTTTTCCCCTACACTTCCCCATATCCCACCAAACATTATACTTTGTTGATGTACCCTTAATTGGGAGGGTGGAAATAAAGGCATATTACCCTTCTTGGTTTCTATAACATCCAGCATAATTTGTCACACTATTCAGTAGGTGGTGCACTGGTTAGCATTGTGGCCTCATAGCAAAAGGTTATCTTGTTCAATTCTCAGTTGAGGTGCCTTCTATGTGGAGTCTGTATGTCCCCCCCTGCATTCATATGGGTTTCCTCTGGGTGCTCCAGTTTCCCCCACATTTAAAAGACATGCTTCTGGAGCATTTCTCCCTGGGCCTCTGCTGAAAATGGGATATGACCCAGTCAGACTTTCCCAGTAAACAAATGTTAAATAAATAAACTGATCAGATCTCTTAATATATGAGAATAATAAATTATCCACAGCCTCTGTAGCCTTTTCAAAGAAGCTTACTAGGTTCAAGAGGCAAGACCTGGCCTTCTCAAAAGCAAACTAACCAGGGCTTATTAAATTGAAGTTGCCAATGTCTGCATAAATAAGCTCTCCCACAGTGCACTCCAAGGCTTTGTATATAAGGCCCATGAGGCTGATGCAACTAAAATTATCTGGGTCAGTAGGGGGGATACCCTTGCATATTGGAGTTACAAGGGTTATCCTCCAGGCATCAGTCACAAACCCTGTGGACAGGCCAAAGATAAACTGTCAGATAGTCCACACTTTGCAGTGATGATAATGCAACCTGACATGTCCGGTCCCCTGAAACAGTGTTTTAGATCTAAATGTATATGCTAATATACTGGTGTTATCCTTCAGATTCGAGTGTGTGATATTATTATGACTGAACTCAGTGCATTGTTGAACATTATTCCTTAATTTTTCTAATATAGCTGAAGAATGATTTGTAGTTTCTTTTGATTCCTTTAAAAGGAGTCAGTTAGAATTGTGTCAGTTTAGGCACTAGTAAAGAAGAATACATGTCTATGACACTGATGTCAATCCTAGTAGCTGCAGGGTGGAAGAACATTCAAGCAAGTGTAGGGTATACAATTCTCCCTTAGTAGTGCAGTTACTCACATTAGTCATTAGGGGCAGGATTGGGCTCCTAAAAGAAGTGACATGGTGCTGGGATTCTTGACAGTCCCTCTGGTCTAATCTCACTCCTATAGCTGTGATACCCAGTACAAAGAAATGAATGAATGGGAATCTTGATGTCTAGTCAGTCAGCAGATATAGAGCAAACAAGAAATGAATAATAATAATAATGAAGACAATAATAATAATAGTATTAATAATAATAATAATAATAATAATAATAATAATAATAATAATAAACTGTGTAAGAACTTTGATCTTACAAGAGAATAAACCAACTGGTTATTTCTCAAGAGCATATGTAATGATGTGCAACAGAAATTGCCGCCAAAAAAGCAGTACTTCTAGATAAAAAAAACTACTACTGCCATTTACAACAAACTAACCAACATAATCCACAAAAGTCCTGGGCATGAATAAATAATCTCTTAAAACCTGGCCACTCTGACACCCCTAGCCCCATAGGCACTTCCCAAAATAACCCTAAACAAACTGCTGATGCCTTCAGTACATTCTTTACTGAAACTGTCCAGTCTATTGCTAATCAATTATCCCCCGATATCACCTCTCAGTCCACCTCCCGTAAACCCTTCTATTCCCACATTTTAACTGCAACCAGTGCCTACATCACTTATCTATACTCTTCTCCACAAACTTAAAGCCTCCTCTCCATCTGCTGACCTTCTGCCTGCTCAGTTTCTAAAAACTGCAGCCAAACCACCAGCCTATCCGATTTCAATTCTGATTAATAGAACCATTGTCAAAGGCTATATTCCTTCTATCTGGAAAATTTTACTTGTCATTCCCCTGCATAAAGGTGGAAATTCAACAGAACTCTCAAACTACCGACCCATAGCTCTACAATCCCCCCTGGCTAAAATCATGGAAAAATGCATACAAAAACAACTTCTTAAACACCTGTTGAATAACAACCTACTTGCTGACTGTCAACATGGCTTCCAACCTTTCCACAGCACTACTTCAGCCCTCCTTTCCTTTACTGACTGTATCAACGAAAATCGAAATAATAATATCCTTACCTCTGCTCTCTTTATTGACCTATCAAAAGCCTTCGATATGGTCAATCACCAGATACAAATGTAAAATAAAAAAAAAAATAATATAAAATATTTTCAAATAGAAGAGGAACTGTCAGCAATAGCATCTTGAGTGTGTGAAATTCCATGAATTCTATTGTAAAATGCAAAGGAAATGGACCACAAAGCTGTACAAGGCATATTCAGAAAGCCTATGTTCAAATTGTGGGAAAGGTTGAAGAGGACATTTTTATTTCAAAAAGAAGATCAGAAAATTAAATGCAGAGCAACCAAGGATGTACAAGTACCACATATGCTAAGTAGAGGATGTCTATCTGACAACCATGGAAACATGTTAGAAGAAGAGGTATACACTATGTGTATATTACTGCAGTTACCAATGTCAGAAGAGCAACTAAAGGCTTCAGGATGTGTAATGGCACTGACTTTGAAATGTTACTGAAAGCAATAGGATATTGGTATAAGAAAAAAATCAGTACAGAAAGAAAAAAAAAAAAAACTGAGCAAACAAATTAAGCATAGTGTGAGAAAAGATCAAGCAACGTTGAAGAAAATTTACATAAGGATATTGAGCATACTAGGAAGCTTTTTTTATAGATACATAACATGTGGAAGGGGTAAAGACATACAAATTGCTAAACTGTTTGTAGATTCAAAAATTAATTCTCAGACATAACAGATTATAGATATATTTATAAACTCTTATGGAAAACAGTTTGGTTCCACAAAGGGGGGGGGGTGATAAATTATCCTAGTGACATCCATGTAACCTCAGATATTAGAATTAAGTTATATTGAAAAAGAACTGTGCAAACTGGATCCAAACAAAGGACAGGGAGGAGAAATAATTAGTATTAGTGACTCGAGAACACTTCAGCAAGAACTTACAGTATCACTATAGCTATTATTTACTAGGTCATATAAATATGGGGAGATTCCTCAACATTGAAGACATGCACTTATTAAACCTGTCTTTAAGGGAAATGAGAGTAGGACAAATCCAGTTATATAGACTCTTAGGTCTACTTTCTTGCTATGGAAAAAGATTGGGGAAGTTAATATTGAATAAGTTATTGTCAGACCTGGATAGGTTAGAATTGAAACCATATATCAGTATGCATATGTTAAAAATAGATCTATTACCACCTGTAACATGATGTTCTATAATTATATATTAACACCTATGTATGAAAATTATGATGTGATGTAGTTTACATAGATTTAACTTCAGCATTTGACAGGGTCATACACAAAACACTGATCAATGAATTAATATAACTAGATATTGATGTACTCGATAAAATAGATAGCTGCATGGATTACAAATAAGACATGACAAGTGTCATACAGCAACTGGACAGATTAAATCCTTTGTTACAGTCAGGATGTCCCACAGGGCTCTGTCCTAGGTCCTTACTTGTTAAGATTGTATCTTTCAGACCTAACATTTTCATCTAAGGTGTTCTACAGCCTATATGCAGACAACCTGAAATTGAATAAACTGATTACGTGTTACACATAAGGTATGTCTGCAAAATAACTTGACTAAATTGACCATTTGGGCACAAGACAATAATATGCTGATTAATACATAAAATACAAAGCATATGAGATTTGGGAGACATAAATTGAAAGGTGAATATTTAATCCAACACACAGTGATTGAAACTGTAGATTTGTTTAAGGACCTAGGTATATGGTAGATCCAACTTTGAGTTTTTCTAATGATATCAACCGATTGGATAATGGTAGTTATAGAACTACAGGTTGTATAAAAAGTCTAGGAAATCAGAAATGATGACATTAGACCCAGACTTGAATAAGGAATAAAAATATTGAAAGCTTATAAGAAAACAAGCATGAGCAAATGAAAGGAGTTCAGCAGAAATATACCAAGGGCATACATGGATGTGAAAATGTACGTTATTATGAAAAAATATTTCAACATGCATAGTGTGTCTTATAGCTATCTAAGAGGTGTATCTTATTTGGGTATACAGGGCATGGAACAGACTATCAAATTACATTAAAGCAAGTACTAGTTTAGATATTTGTAAGAACATCCTGGACACTTTTTATAGGAAGAAGTTTTTGGTATATTGGCAGGCTAGAAGGTCATTAATGCCCGTACTTGAAATATTTGTATGCATGTATGTATGTATGTATGTAAGTATGTATGCAACATCTGGGTAAACTATAGTTGAAAGTAAGACTGAGAGTTATAATACATTGGCCAGAAACATGCACTCAAACAGGACAAGTAGAGAAGAAATGTGCCATATGCAACACATATAGAAATCAAAGGAAGAAATTATAACATATCAGGTAGTCATCAATGGAAATGAGTAGGCACTGGTTTGTATCTCTCCAAAGAAACCATGTATCTTAAATGTCTAGATTATCATTCCAAGTACTCTGCCATAAACAGATTGAGATCTTTACGCTTGATAAAAGACACACATGACTTTGTCATATCTTTACAATGATTATAAATACAAAAATCAGGAATTCAGAAGGCTTGACTATGAGCAGGATTTCATACATGTAATACTCAATACACATTATTTCCAGTCCGAGAACAAGTGATATAAACTATTTAAACAGTGAAAAATCTCTTTAGAAAGAGTTGTAATGATTATCTCTCAGTTTTATAATATAAGAATCCTCCATTACAAAGACTCTGACTGTCACCACCACCTCATTTGGTAATTTTCAGAAGGTTTAATGATTTTCATTACTTTGTGTCAGAATACATAATAAAAAGAATGGAACTGCGGAACTGATCACTCTAAAATGCAATTTTATTTAACGCTTTCAGCTTGCATGCCAGGGACTTCATCAGAATAACAAACAACATTACAAAGTCCATTTAAATACAAATTAAACATACTATGATTGGCTAATTACTTCTTTCCCACAATTAACCCAATTAAAAAATAACATACAAAGTAGAAAAAGTCTAATAAACCAAAAAGAACAAAAGATAAAAATAAAAAAATAAAGAAGCTTGTGTATATATGCATACAATTTGTATTTCTAATATTATCAAGTTTAAAAAAAAAAAAAAAAAAAAAAAAAAAAATATATATATATATATATATATATATATATATATTATTAACAATCTAGAATGCAAAAGCAGCTTTTAGTATCAAAATGCTACTAATAGAATAAGTTTCATTTAGTTCTGGGTATACTGTAGTATGAGTCCTTAGCTGCCATTGCAATTCCTTGAACTCTAAAAAATCATCTTTCGGTCCATCCACCCTCCTGCCCCAAATCCACATGATCAATAATCAAGAATTTAAAAGAGTGATTTTGATGTTCATAAACATGTTTAAATAAAGCATTCTTCAAATCTTTTTTCAGGATATCATAACAGTGCTGATAAATCCTACTCCTTAAGCTCCGCTTAGTTTTTCCAATATAAAAACATGTACATTTCTGACAAAGGGTGACACAAACTACACCTTTTGTACCACAATAATACTTTCTACAAAGTTTTATGATCCCAAAGTTGACCACTTTGACTTGATTCCCTTCCAAAATGTATTTACATTAGGAGCAATGACCACATTTGGCCATTCTTCCATCCTGATCAATAATTCTATCTCTCTCCAAAAGTATTTCCAAGCAAATACCATTTTTTATAAACAATACGTGGAGTCTCACCAACAACTTTAATGAAATCTGGATCAGTCCTAAAAACATTCCAGTTTTTCTCTATTATGCCCCAAATGTCAAAAAAATCACTGTTATAAGTTAAAATAAGTGCTTTTAAAAATTGGTCCCTGTCTGTGTTCTTGCTCATATCATTAGGTGTAGCTGTCCCAGAGTTGGCTGTACCTAAAAGTGGAGCAAAATGTCCAGCAGCTCTCTTACCCGAAACCTCACTAAAGATATTATCCAGAAAAGAATCTGGATACCCCTGATCTATATTACCAAATAAAAAAAACCTTTACATGAATATCTAAACGTCGACACCTATAACGTGAACCACGAAAATCCTGAACGCACATTGTTTGTGTCTTTCGGCTTTTCCTGGTTAGGGGTCGCCACAGCGGAACTCCGGTCTGTTAATGATTGGCAGTTGATTTTTACGTACCGCCTTGACAGGCCTGACGCACAACCTTCAACGAAGGTACGCCCATTCACGCATGTCTCCACGCAGAAGACGCTTTTGCTAAGAATCGAACCAGACAGCGTCTTACTGTGAGGTGACAACGCTACCACAGCACCACCACCAGAATGCACTAAACAGCGAAAAATAAAATAATGAACTGTCATAATCGGCCAACCCCATCACCCGCTACATATTACCTACCCAAACAAAATAAATAAACCACATACATACACTAACTAAACCCTACTTCTAACCTAAAGTAAAGCACCAAAACCCTACTTCTAACCCTACACTAAACCCCACATACACAACTAACTATGCACTATCCTTAACCCCTCCCTAACCCGAAGGTCCGTAACTACCACACATCCCCTACAGACATACACCCAAAAAAATAAATAATACACATACATACATTTAACAAAACCCTACTTCCAGCACTACACTAAACCTCACATACACAACTATCTATGCAGTATCCTTAACCCCTCCCTAACCCTAAGGTCCATAACTACCGCACACTTCCCCTACAGACATACACCCCAAAAAAAAAATAATACACATATATACAGTTAAATAAATCCCTACTTCTAACACTACACTAAATCTTACATACATTACCTGTCTATTCACTTACCTTAACCCACATCCTAACTCTAAAGTCCTACCTATCACACACTTACCTTACGGAGCTATACCGAAGATGGGCCAACCATTACACTTCGACATTTAAATTTTTGCTATTTTGAACATTCGGCATTTCCATCTTTCGTGCAATCCATGGTGCTCTTTTCATATTCGTGATTACGGCCTTTCAATCTGGTAATAGGAACTTAGATACCCCACCTTTTAAACATACATTTCACTAATTTGCATTCTTTCTGAAATTCCATTTCATCAGACACCATTCGTACCAGCCGAACACACCGGCCCTTTACTAATGATTTCTTTTGATGAATAGGGTGCCAACTTTTAAAGTATAAGAATGTGTTAGAGTAGGTGGGCTTTCTATAAATGGTAGACCCATATTGTTTTTTCTTCCTATTCTTTGAAATAGTGATGTCCAAATAGTTCACTTTTTCATAAAGTGAAGTCATAGTGAACTTCAAAAAATCAGTAGTGGCATGGATGTATTCAAAACATTCTTCCAACCTTGAATAGGTATCAGTCCAAAAAATTATAATATCACCCAGTAACCTTCTATAAAGGGACCAGCTATTCACAAAAGAAGAATTAATATATAATTGGGCTCCCAATAAGCTAACACAATATTAGAAAAAATGGGGGCACAAGCTTCCCCCATTGCTACACCATCCTTCTGCTTAAACAATTGATGTTCAAAAAACAATGAAATTGTTTTCTAAAACGATCTCAGTTAAAGTCCTTAAAGTCAAAATCTTATTGTGATCAAAGTCAGAGTGTCGACATGTGTAAAGATAAAACCATTCAACCCCTGTCGTGTGAGGAATAACAGAAAAAAGATCTTTAACATCAGTGATGACAAAAATAAGCTCTTCCCTATACATGCTATTAGAGATCTTTAATAAAAAATCCATTGAGTCTCTAAAACAAAAGGAATAATCATGTAATATATTTTTCATTTAGTAATCAATGAATTTAGCTATTGGAAAAGTTTTGGAAGCTTTAAAATTGACAATAGGCCTCAATGGTGGTTCATTAATATCTTTATGTATTTTTGGTATACCAAAACTGGTGGGATTTCTTGGATTTGCAACTTGAAGAAAACTATACTCAGAAGAGGAAATCTGACCATTGATAAGTGAGTCCTCCAATAATAAGTTGATCTTATGATGCGAAATTAATTGATTACCAAACAAAAAATATATTACATGATTATTTTTTTCAAAGACTCATGGGATTTTTTTATCAGAAGTCTCTAATAGCATGTATAGGGAAGAGCTTATTTTTGTCACCACCGATGTTAGATATTTTTCTGTTATTCCTCACATGACAGGGGTTGAATGGTTTTATCTGTACCTATGCCAACACTCTGACTTTGACCACAATAAGATTTTGACTTTAAGGACTTTAACTGAGATTGTTTTAGAAAACAGTTTCATTGTTTTTGGGCATCAATTGTTTAAATAGAAAAATGGTATAGCAATGGGGGCAGCTTCTGCCACCATTTTTTCTAATATTGTGTTAGCTTATTGGGATACCAATTATATACTTATATATTCTTTTGTGAACAGCTGGTCCCTTTATGCTAGGTTACTGGATGATATTATAATTTTTTGTATTGATACCTATTCGAGGTTGGAACACTTTTTTTGAATACATCCATACCACTACTGATGTTTTGAAGTTCACTATGACTTCAAATTATGAAAAAGTGAACTATTTGGACATCACTATTTCAAAGAATAGGAAGAACAAACAATCTGAGTCTACCATTTATAGAAAGCCCACCTAAATGTTGGCACTCTAGTCATCAAAAAAAATCATAAGTAAATGGACAGTATGTTCTGCTGGCACGAATGGTGTATGATGAAATGGAATTCCAGAATTAATGCAAATTACTGAAATGTATGTTTGAGAGGAGGGGCTATCCAGATTCTTTTCTGGATAATATCTTTAGTGAGGTTCAGGGTAAGAGAGCTGCTGGACATTTTGTTCTGCTTTAAGGTACAGCCAACTTTAGGACAGCTACATCTAATGTTGTGAGCAGGAACACAGACAGGGACTGATTTTTAAAAGCACTTGTTCTAACTTATAACAGTGATTTTTTTTTTACATTTGAGGCATAATAAAGAAAAACTGGAATATTTTTAGGACTGATCCAGATTTAATTAAAGTTGTTGGTGAAGCCTCACGAATTATGTATAAAAAAGATATTTGCTTGAAAATACTTTTGGAGAGAGATAGAATTATTGATCAGGGTGGAAGAATGGCCAAATGTGATCATTGCTCCTAATATAAATACATTTTAGAAGGGAATCAAGTGGAAGTAGTCAAGTTTGGAATTATAAAACTTTGTAAAAAGTATTATTGTGGTAGAAAATGTGTTGTTTATGTTGCTTTTTATCAGAAATGTACATGTTTTTATATTGGAAAAACTAAGTGGAGCTTAAGACGTAGGATATACCAAAATTATTATGATATCCAGAAAAAAGATTTGAAGAATGCTTTATTTACGCATATTACATCAAAATCATTCTTTTAAGTTCTTGATTATTGATCATGTGAATTTGGGTCAGAGGGGTGGATGGACTGAAAGATGTTTTTTTTTTAGAGTTCAAAGAATTGCAATGACAGCTAAGGGCTAATGCTGCAGTATACCCATTATTAAATGGCAATTTATCTTATTATAGACCTTCCTTTGGATGACTGTATTGTGTAAATTAGCATAATTCCGGTGCAAAGAAATAACAATAGATGCAGCTTGCGTCTGAATTATACCTTTAGACTATTCTAAGTGTAAGAATTGACAGATTTTATGAACAGAGATCCACATACTGATTCAGTTTACTTTATTTGTTTGTTTTTTACTTCTTGCTAATTAAATTTATGTTTACTTAAATGGTGACTGCTAGCCTATACAAGAAAATTGGTCATCATATAATAATGAAAAAAAATCATACCAAATAACAAAATAACTTTGACAGTCAAATTTACATCACTTCTGAAAGCATAATGAGAACATTAGTTTCTTAAAGTCTAAAGATGCTGACTTAAAAAGATGAATGGGATCCATATGTGAATCATTCAGCCTAATCCTTTCAAGCATATAGCAAGCTGCACAGTTAGCATTCAGTAGATAATTTGTTTTAATTTAATTGGAAATCTTTCTTTCAGTGCATGTTACTTCTGTACTGAAATGGGAAGTGCTAATAGGTCAAATTCTGAATATCTCTTTCACTTTGATTACCTGCATACGGCAGCAAAGCATGTTTGCACGCATAATGTATGAGCTAATGAACTTGTGTGGGATGGTGAAAGAATGTAAAACAGCCACTAATCTTGTAAAATATGTGACATCCTTTGGTATTGTGAAAGAATGACACGTCTGATTTTCTGCTTCTATTACTTCGTGGAGACAAGGCACCAGTTGTTCATTATGGGGCAGGGGCAACAAGTTCATGAACTTTTCAAGTAAGCATAGTAAAACCCAGAACATTTACAGCCTATGTGTTCAAGTCTCACTTTAAATGATTTAGCTAGATGGGTCAGCAATTGTGTTCATAAACAATGCACAGCATGTTTTAAAATGTCAACAGGAGACTTTCTCTCTTTCAGGCATTGGCAGTGGTAATTGAAAATGTATATATTTAACCAGCTTGTGTTGATCTAACAATGTTCTTCCTGTAAGATGTCAGTAATATCACTTCTGCTTCGTTTCTTGCAGTCTTGCTTTTAACTTTACACCTGTAAAAAATCACAAAAGCCCATATCTACTTCAGCCATTTTATAAATGTCTATAGTTATAAATATAACAAACATACATTCATCCTCGACTAGTCTTCTCAGTTTTCTAGCAAATTCTTTGTATACAGTAACATGACCAGGAAAGAAAAATGGAAAGTAAGTTGAATAGAGCATACATGCTATAACATATTTTAATATCTCTTAGACTATCTATAACCAACTTGTATTGCTACCAAAATCCTTTGTATACAATGGAGTTTGATGCTCTTTACTGTGAACATCTGTTGGGTTCACAGACTAGAAGTTAAAAAAATATGAACTAAATTATGTAGATTTCAATGGATGGCTTAAAGATTGTTTCTATTAAAATGAATATTTCCCTTTTTCCTTACAATAATCATTTACATTCAAGAACACAAACTTAAAAGAAGGCAATAAGGAACACCAACACATGCATACAACCAGTTAAAAATGCCTAAAGAAATGCTGGCTCTCTTCAGCATTATTTATTTTTATTTTATTCACTTGTTAACTAGGCAAACCCACTAGACTCAACTGCCTTATTTCAGTGGTGACCTGGAAGTGCAGTATGGTTAAGTGACTTACTGAGTCAAATAGTATGCAAATGGAGATTGAGAGATTCAAACACAGGACTAAATTATGGCCCCATGTCTCTGATGGACAGATGTCAAAGGTGAGTAAACTAATCCCAATAACATATCCCCCCACATAACTCTTGGCTACCTCTTTACTAACATACCCCACCATACAGGTGTCCAAGAAACTTTGGGAGAAAACTGGCTATTATTAACTATTGTTACATGGCTAGATGGTCCTTAGTCTAGTATAAAGCTATGAACATATGAACCAATGAATAATACCTGATGTAAACTTCATGTCGTTTTTAGTTTTATCTTCTTGACACAGCTATGAAGAGAGAGGTAATCATATGGGGTCATATGTACTTAAGAGATGCATGGCATAGTCTGAGTCAAGGTTAAGGAGCTAAAAAATATATCATTTGAGCACAGAAAAGTCAGCATACACACATACCTTCAGTTAGTAACTGCCATGCATCCCTTCCATCTTTCAATAGATGACCACCGTCTTTTGGCTAAATTAAATTTCTCAGCCAGCTAGGGTACGTTATGCAGCCAAATGATTCATTACATTCTTGGTAGTGTAAATTGTTAGTCATAGTCCTTTCCAGGGGAGATCACATGGCTAATTATCATCAGCCACTTCCCTGGAGAGACTAACTACCAATGTACCATGGCCGTCAGGATCAGCATCTCTGGTAATATTTTTGGAAATGCAAAAAAATCACAACAGTAGGGTGGTTTCTGAATCAAAAAAGACTTGCCATGAGGGGTTGGTCAGTAGTGCTGACCTCTTAAGAACACAGGACACATTAAGTAATCCCCACTTACCCAGGCCATTCAATTGAACTTGCCATTTCATTTTGTATACAGTAAATCATTTCTATAGTTAACTGCTACTACCTGATTAGGAAAAACAACTTGATGTAACAGTACACTTTAAAGAAACAGTGTGTTCAGCTTCTTCTGCATGTTTAACAAATGCAGCAGTTTTAGCCTTTATTTTTAAATCATGCAGATGTTCTCTAATATGTACCCTCAATTATTTTTGTCTTATCCACATAATATTTCTTTCATAAAATAAATCTCTAGTTTCACAATTAGCACTACCTAGCATAAAATATTTTTTTAGCATATCAGGATGTTGAAATCAATTGCCTTTCTCAATATATTTACAATAATTGCAGCATGAACATTTAAATGTGGACCAAAGATCCTCATTGTTGTCACATGTATATTGCAGTCCATCTATCCATTCTCAATCACAGGTCTCATCCAACTCCTATAGTGACCCTGTAAACATCTGACACTATCCACAGAGTTTAATAGGCAAGTAGGAACTGGAAGTAGATTTCCAGTCTTTATTTCTGCATCACTCACACAATCCATGCACATACCTAGTAGAATTTAGACTCACTGACTGGACTATAGAGTGTTTTAAGGAGGTAGAAAGAAACTAGACTACCTGGAATAACCAATATACATACACAGGTAAAACGTGCAAATTCAGTAATGAACTGCTGCCTACCACAATCAGGCACACCAATGGTCTTTCATTCGATTAATAAAGTTCCTGAATGCTATAAAGCACAGGTTATTCAAAAATGTTCACACTCCAGTACTGAAAGAAACAATCAGACATATCAAAATTAAATATATGATCCTCAGCAGTGAGCTATGGCTGTAAAATATAATATTAATAAAAGGTTTTATGAACTCTTACATAGGTGTCAGTACCATTAAGCTGTCTGAAAATTTCAGCCAGATAATTATTACTCATCACAACTACCCTGCTCTTTTATCAGCTTTTTAATCGCTAAGGTTTGTCTCAAATATAACATTTTAAATACCTGTCTTTCTGTTTAGTAATTATTAACTGTATTAACTTCTCTTAACTTGATATTTATAACTTAATTTTTACAGCCTTGCTAAAACAGAACTAAAGTTAGTTGATGAGGTGCGATAAAGTAAAACTTGACATGAGACGTCATTAGAAATTCTTCTGTCTTTGTCAACAAGCAAACCGTGCACATTAATATTCTTTACCAAATATTAAAATCTAGAATGAAATCAGTCATATTTATCATAGGACTAGGTGCAAAGTTCATTCCATAGGAAAATAGTTGTAAATCAGCTGCTACCAGTTCATAACTAAAAGCATTAATTAGATTTTTCTATATGTTTGATGGAACCTCTTGTTGATCCATGCAGGTCTCTTTCCTGTAACCCCTCCTGCACTTTGTACTGGCTATATCCCTGATTGTCCCCTTGATCTCTAATGACCTCTTCATAACTCCATTTTCTCTGGGGATTGGTCCTATCTTTACCATTTCCAGGAGTTTCATGAAGTCTGTCAACCATAGAAAATGTAAAAGCTCCAGTTTTTCTAGCAATAGGTCAACTTTCCAGGTCATTAATAAGCTGGGTAGATCCTACACTGTTGTCAGATTTATGACTGTAGTCACCATTAAAATATATTTATTCTTGTTATTACTATCACAATTAGCAACTCCCTCTACATTATAACTAATATGTTCACTAATAATGTAATTTGCACAAACTTGCTGATTCAAGCATCAGCTGTTACATCAGCAGTAAGGTTAATAGGATGAATTATTTCAAGGGCAACAGAATTACTTCCAGAAGTCATTGGTATGCACATCCATAATAACAAGAGATGTATTAAAAGTCATATTTTTCTTTTTAAGTTTCATACAATTTCCATAAAACATCATTATCGTTAGCACTTGTGTACACACTGTTATCAACAGTCAGATGTTTTTCTTTTTCAAAATTCCTTTTCCAATTAAACATATGTCCTGATGTAAAAACATGGCTTTCCTTTTTAAGTTTCTTTAATTTGCTTTACTTTAAGCTTCTCGTCTTTCTTTTTAATAAACATATTCTGAAGCTAACAAAAGTTCAGGCTTCAATAAATCTGTTTCCTGCTGCTACATCTTAACTCTGACTTTAAACTTTTACTGAGCAGAATATTTTAAAATCAACTTTGTGCAACCAAAACTTGCTGCCAAATTCAATTGTAGCCACACTTTTACAAACTGCATATTGTTTCTGCCATCTGTGGGCCATCTAAGTACCCTCATTATACAAGGAACTTTTTTCAGTTTAATTACGTTCTGAAAGAAAAATGTTGCCATGCAATACATCTGAATCTGTACAGTTTCCCTTTGTAATACAATCAACTTTGCTTTCATGTTAATTTTGTCACAATGCCGTGTCTAGACTACTGCCAGAAATACTTCTTCAGTACATCTGTCAGATAATCCAGTGAACACTGATCCCATACCACTGCTGGCTCCATTATAAGATGAAGCATAAGCTAAAGAAACGGAAGGTGAAACAGAAACAGCCTTCAATACGCCAGAGTAGACTACATATAAATGTTTCCACATTCGCAGGCAGTACAGAAAACAGACTGCAAATCCAACACAACATTGCCACTAACGGTGGCTTGCCAGGACAAGAGAAATCAGGACAACATGTAAAAAAATCTGTGCAGCAAGCCACAGAAACACCACAAACAATGGCAATGAAATTAAATGATTAAGTGGACTTAAGATTTATTAAAATGCAACAAAGGATACCATAAAAATTATTTTAGACTAACACTTGCAAAACCATATATTTCATCATGTAGGTGTATCAAACATACATACATTACATCATTTGTCTCAAATAGTGAAATAAATCACCTTCTTAAAGCTGTAATACAGAAATGTATATATATATATATATATATATATATATATATATATATATATATATATTTTTTTTTTTGTGTGTATGTGTGTGTGTGTGTGTGTGTGTGTAACAGCAAACAAAAACAGGGCATATAAAATTCAATGTAAAACACATTCTAGCTTTTATGACAATGAGGCTTTAAAGGCCCCATTCTGTTCAATCCAGGCCTGCCCATGCAATTCAGATTAACTTACTATTTAATTTCTGCATATAGTAAATCATTTGTACAATCACTCTCTATACCTTCCCAAGATTTGGAATAACAGCTTGAGGTGCATTAAATAGTAAAGTTGCAGTGCATTTATGTTCTTATGCATGTTTAACAAATGTGGTGGTTAAATCCTTTCCTCTTTAAATTATGTAAATGTTTTTTACTATGTACCTTCAACGTCTTACCCACAAGTAATTCCTTACATGCATGTGATGTACATCAAATGAAACTGTGTTTTCATAAATAGCAGTGACCAGTGTAGACAGAATTCCAATGAGCTGCATACCCTGCTTAGGGATCTAAATGCCACTCAGTTTTATTTATATTTTTGTGTTTAACTCTAAGTAGGTGTACTGGGCTAGAAAGGGACCACATTCAACTGCAACTTTGATGCAAGATACAACAAATAATTTCTGACACAGCCCTGAAAAATAATTTTATTAATCATGTATAGTGCAAATAATCACATAGCTGTTTAATGTAATATATAGGGCATTCTTGTGACATTGTTTTCTAACTGTAACCTAAGGTTTGCTCTGCACAGAATGCTGAATTATTTGCAAAGCATATTGCAGTAAGGTGAACAAAACAGGTAGATGTTCTTTATATTGATCACTGCTGCAGTGACCCAAGCTATAAGGGTTATATCCTGCTAAGGATATAACTGATGGCCATCTTCCAAAGCTTTAAGACATTTTCCACATGCCAAAACCATTAGTCAGCTTGAGCTGAGCTAATTGAAAGTTAGGTTTGGGTGCCAAGCCTGTCAAAGCTTTCCTGACACCAAAGATTGTGGTCTTCTGCATGCTTTCAGGGATTGATGGTTGGCTTTTACTGTTCCATTGCTGAGCAGATAAGATCCCTTTGGGAAAAAAACTTCTGCATATTATCTTCTTTGTTTAAATTTACATTCATTTTGAGGAAAGTATATTTTAAGCTAGGATTAAATGTTTTGGTTGATTATCAGGTGACTTTACTGTACTTTTGAATAGGAACTTAGTTTAGAAGTTCTATTTTTTTCCCCTGGAGAAACTGTGTTTAATTTACTTTCTGGTACTGATAAAGTGCATCAGATTGCTTTTTACTGTGTTTCATTTGGGAAAAGTTACTATAAAATACTTACATTTTTCTATCCAGAAAAGTAGTATGGAAGCTTAACCATGGAACAAACTACAGGTCCCAGGGTTGGTCCTTCTTCCACCCGCAAAAAGAAAATAAACATCCTTTGCCACCACATCAGGCTAGCAGCTTTCTTCAGCTGCATGTGGGTGACTCTGTTGTGGCCAAAGCTGATTCCTCAGACCACTGTTCTTTTTCTCCAGATCACTCTGGTGTAGCACATACACCCACTAGGGAGCAGGGATTAGCCACATCCTCTGCAGCTTTTGGAGTCCCCTCAGTGGTTAAAAGAGAGCCACTCTTATTGGTCTTTGGGGATGGGGCAGGGTATGTGCCCCTGCTTAGACAGAATGTTGTTCCCATCCTGAGGGATACAGTTGCTGCCATTAATAAACCTATTTGCCCAAACTTTCCTGTTAGTAAGGAACAGAAGACAAATGATTCATCTTCTCTGCACCAGTTCCTCTGGACAGGACTAGTTTATTAGGTCTGGCTCATGGTCTTGTACAGGCTATTGATTCTACTTATATGGTGGTTTCTGGTAAAAGAAAAAGAGATTACTCTTTTCTTGAAGATATTCAGAAAACTGAATCTGTAGAGGAATGTGATGGGACAGATACAGTGTTTTCTAATCAGATTTCTGATTCAGGCTAAGAAGAGAGCAAGATATCTGAATCTCCCTGTGAGGGATTCTCTTTTTTTGAGACGCTTTCTAAAATGTGCCAGTGTTTTTATTGGGAGAACACTGAGGTTTCTCAGTCCCTCAGAAAATGCTATGAGCTGTTACAACTGGAATACCCAGAACCTTCATCCATCCCCCAGTGCTGTCAACATTGGATGATGTCTTTGTCAGAACTTGTGTTTTTCCTGACAGCCAGCCTGCTGTACCAGCGAATGCAGATCGAATGTGTAAAGTTTCTCAGTCTTTCAAATTGCCAGACCTGACTCATCAGCTACAGTTTTAGTTAATCCAGCTGCTGCCAAGCATTTTGTTTGTTCTAATCCTTCTCCTTCTGACAGGGATGGAAAACAATTGTTACGTTTGGTGAGAAGTGCATGCTCCTGCAACATTTATATTTAGAATTTCAAATTATCAGGCTAAGTTAAAGTTTATTCTGACTAATTGTGAAAGTATGAGGAACTTTATATTTGCAGTTCCCTCTTGTGAGGAAAAACCTGCTTTGTATGATTCCATTTATTCATTTTCTCAGGTTACTACACATTGCTTAAAGTATGTATATGACTCTGTATGTACTAATCCAGGGTTATTACCACTGGTACTATATTGAGGAGGTTTGCCTTTCTGCGCTCTCAGAACCTCTCTGAAGATATAACAAATTAAATTTTAAATTGTTATTTAGACAGAGTTTTAGGTTTTTGGACCCTTAGCTGCAGAGTTTATCAAAAATGTGATGAGAGAGCTGATGCAGGGAATCTCTCAACATTTTCAGCATTCTCCAAATTATCTAAGCAAAGTTTTGCTCTCTCATCCAGTTTTGGCAAGAAACAAAATAAACAGTCTCAGCAAAATACTGGCAAGCTGACATTAAACAAAAATAGCAGGGAGGTTCCAAAACGAAAGTAGGAATTATAAAATGCACCTTGTCCCCCTTCCCACCCTGGCAATCATTTATCCCTTCCTAAACGTCTGGTTGTTTCAGACAAATGGGTTTTGAGATTGATACAGCAAGGTTACAGATGGCAGAGGGAAGAAATTCCTAATTTTCAGGGAATTACTCCACATCCTCCAGACTAAACCGTGCTGTTTCCTCCTGTCCAGAAGCACATGCTGTCTCAGGAGGTAATACAAACTGTTCCTCCTTTGTAGTTGGGAAAAGGGCTTTTTATTCAAGAATATTTTGATGGAAAGATAGAAAATGCCTGAAAAACATTTCTAGACCTGACTTTCCCAAACCAGCATGTGATGGTGCCCAAGTTCAAAATACTTTAATTTTACAACTTGCTACACCTTCTTCCTCATTTGAATTTTTAGTATCCTTAGATTTAAAATGTGCTTATTATCGCACTCCCATTCATCCAGACTTCAGATGTTTCTTAAGGTTTTATGCATTTGGATCATAGTATTAGTTCTCTGCCTTACCCTTTGGGCTATTTCACCAATCGAAGAGTGTTCACAAAGTGTCTAACTTCTGGCATAGCCCATTGTAGGCTACAGAGTATCCGCATTTTTCCATGTTTAGATCACTTGCTTATCTTTGCAGTGTATTTTTCAAAGTGCCAGGAATCTTTCACTTGGGTAAGAGATCTCCTACATAGGCTTGTATTACAAGGGAATGTTCAAAAGTCTGTTTTGACTCCACCACACAGGGTTGTGTTCCTGGAGTGTCTGCTTGACAAATCAGTACAAACAGCTTTTCATCCACAGGAAAAAATATATCTATATTTAAATCTGTTTCAAGGGTTTTCCACATAGACTTTGGTCACTGCAGGGGAATACCTCAGGACTGTAAGTCTCATGGCATCTAAGATTCTCATGATACACCTAGCAAGTCCATGTGACAAAGACAATGGTATCTTAAGTCTCTTTGTTCCCAGTAGCAGCACCCATTATCTTTTTAGATTCCAATTATGGGATTTGTCAGAAGGGACATCACTTGGCAGAGATATCAAATATTCCTCAGTCAAAGTCTCCTCTTCTTCTCTCCTGCTCCAAAGTGGTCAGTCACTACATTTGCCTCAGACTGCTAGGAGGAGTTCCAAGGTGGAAAAAAAGTGCAAGGTATCTGGGACGGCAAAGAGAGAAGCAAACACACATGCATAAAAGACATGTTTGCTCTTATCAAGGTATACAACTCTCTGAATCATCTTTGGTCCTCAGGAACATTTCAAGTTGTTACAGAATATAGCACAGTGATGTGGTACATAAACAAGCAAGAGGGAACCAGGCCTTACTCCATATGGAGACTAGTCATGTTAGCTTGGAATATAGCTTTACAGCACAATTTCACTCTACCGGCATTCTACATTCTATCGTAGCCAAACTGTGTGGCAGGCAAACTGAGTAGGACAAAGGCAGACCCTCACAAATGGAAACTAGATCAGGGGATCTTCCAATATTTGATCCCTCTGTGGGGAGTTCCTTAAAGAGACCTTTATGCCTCCTTGCTGAACAATCAAGTGGAAGACAAATGCCTTTTCATCACCTTGTTCAAGAGTGTTCCTGAATGCTTTTCCACTATTTCCATTGATATTCAGGGCACTTCTGAAGATTTAGAAGGAATCCCCAAGACCACTGTGGTGACTACCTTCTGGACTAGGCAATAGTGGTTCTCCCTTCTTTGGATTTGGCTAGGGACAATTACCACAAACTTTCTCACAGACTGGATCTACTTACAGAAGAACAATGGTGTCTGATACATTCCAACCTCATGCACATCCAAATGACTGCCTGGATGATTGGGTCTTAATTCCCTTTAGGCACCTGTTTACTGAGGATGTGCAGCAGATACTAATGGAGGCCAGAAAACCTGCTACTAGAATATCATATATCAGCAAATGGAAAATGTTTTCTAGTTAGTGCCAACAACATAACCAATACACAATCAGGTCTAGTGTTTCTCAGGTTTTATAATATTTGTGTGAGTTGCTTTCCTATGGCATGTCTTATTCTACTATCATGTTTAACACGTTGGCCATTTCAACATGCCTGCCCATGGATACCCTGCTTTCAAGACATTTTCATGTCAAAATGTTATAACAGACCTCCAAGAAAACCAGTGGCTCCCTATTGGGATCTTATTTTTGTGTTAGAGAACACTTGCTACATTTAAACCAGCTAATCTGGCTGTCCTCAGGTCCTTAACACAGAAAACAATTTTACTGGTTGCCCTAACCTCTGAAAGAAGAGTGTCTGAGTTGGAAGCCCTTATGGTGGATCAACCATATCTTATTTTTCACAGAGACAGGGTTCCTTTGAGAACTAATTCTTCTTTTATGCCTAACATGATTTCAGAATTTGCATTAAGCCAAACAATTCTCCTCCCTGTGTCCTTCCCTGAACCCAAAAAATGAGATAGAAAGGATACTTCTTACCTGGGATATCCAGAGACAACTCAGATACTATCTTGACAGTACAAAATCTTTCATAATCTCTGATCAATTGTTCATTTCTTGTTTTGGTCAGAATAGGCAACCTGTGTCAAAGCAGACTATTTACATGTGGTTGTCCCAGGCTATTACCTTTTGTTATTCCAACTGCACTGAAACAATTACAGCACCAGGGCTTTGTCCTCATTTATCGCTTTTTGGAGATAGTCTCTAGAAGTATTCTAGAAGCAGCTACTTGGTCCCCTGTACAAACATCTGCAAACCACTGCATGCTAAATTCCTTTTCCATGTCTAGGTCAAGCACTGCAAGGACTATTCTCCAGGAGCTCTAGGGCTCTTTTCCTTCCACATCCCAGTTATTCTAAGCTATGGTAATTTACCCATAAAGTATAGGCTAATGCAGCAGTCATCAATATGAAGAACATAGTAAAGTTGTATAAGTAAACTTACCATAACAGTAAATGTTTTAATGATCACTATATAGTAACTGCTCCATTCACCCATCCCCTTGTTCTTTAATGATTTTTATGCCAAGGTGTGGACATCTGATTTCTGTTGTTCTTAGCAATGGTCTGTCAGGGATCAGCATCCCTCTCTCAGTTGGCATGAAAACTCTGAATGGTATGGCATGCAAACCTGTCTTTTAGTCAGCTCAGCTAAAGCTGATCAATGGTTTGGGTGTACAGAATGTGTCCTGAAACATTGTAAACCTTCCAGTAGGTATATCCATAGCAGGCTATAGCCCGTAAAGCTTATGCTGCCACAGTAGTGATCATTCAAACATCTACTGTTATGGTCAGTTTTGTTACATATCTGTACTTTATTAAGATTCTCTTCAACAGAGATATACCGTGCAGTTTATGAACAGAATTAAATACTTGTATTTTCAGTGTAGTACAGAAATTTTACTGGAAGACTTTTGTGGTGTATTTAAGGGAAAAAAAGAGGACTGTGCTGTGTGACAGCATTGCTGAGTGCTTAGTTTGAAGTGCATCATGAAATGATATAGTCATGTAGTCTGTAGGTTTGTATTATATTTTTTTTGTCAGAAAGCTATTAGATGTGGACAGAGGCTAAGGCCGATTAACTTGTATGTTAAAGGAGCTAGACTGAGTAAGGGTAGTTGTTATATAGGGTTTACTTTTACTTTTGAAAGGGTTATGCTGAAGTGCTCTTTTCTGGGTAAGCTGCTTGTATCTATGGACTATGTAGAAAGGTTTGTAATTCATTGTTGTTTTGGGAGAAATACTAATTAGGCCCAGAGCATCGATAAGGATGAGGATTGCTGTGCTGTTAAGTGATAATGTCCTGATTCCTTGGGGAGCTGATTCAGAAGCGTGTTAAGTATTTTTACATGGAGTTTAAAACAAAAAGAGATAGTCAGGCTTCATGCATTCGTTCATTGAATGTATTTATTTATTTATCCATTCATTCATTCATTCATTCATTCATTCATTCATTCATTCATTCATTCATTCATTTATCTGTTTACCTGTCTTTGTTGACAGTGAATGGCCAACCTAGTTTAATAAAAGGACCTTTCTCAGCAGAATGACATGTTAGGAAAGATGTTTGCAGATGCCAGTTTGTGTGTAAGCCTACAACTGTGCATTATAATGATGAACATTAGCCAATGGTGCAGTGAGATGTTTAAAGATAATATGTGTCTGATGTCTCAGAAGTTTTGTCAGCAGACCATATTACATGGTTTCTTCCTTATAGTAGAAATGTAGGACCTGGTAGTGGTTAGATTACTTGACATAATGTTTACAAAGAGGGTAACAAGTAATGGCATTAGCACTAAGGCTTGAGTTATATATGGATTTTGGATAAGAGGTAGACTATTGATAGTTTACACCGATGGACAGTTTTGTAGGTGGTACTGGAGAAATGGGGAGAGGGAGCTAAGTGTCAGTCAATAATCTTGTCAGGTGAGGTTACATAACCTAAAAGAGGGTGGGAACATGACAGGAAGAGGTAGGGAGGTAATATAGGCTTAAATCATATACACTGGTAACTTGGCCTTTGTTTAGTCAGGAAAAGTTGTCTGTGAGCTCCGTCTGCTCAACCAGGCTAAGGGTAATGTGTAGCCTACAGACAAAACGTTAAGGTAAAATGATCTTCAGTTTGCATGGTGCGATTAATGTTAATGGTGCTGGTAGTTTTTTTTTTTTTTTTTTTTTTGTAGAGGCCTTGCTTGGAATGCAGAGCTGGAATAATATGAAACTTGTGCCACAAACTATTTTGTTCCCCTGCCTTATGGGGGTGAGATGGCATGCAGCTCATGAAGGAGCTTTATTTAATGTCTGGGTTCATTGCACCCACCATCATTTTTGTGAAGCAGCAACCAAGGACCACAACAGTTACTAGCCTCACAACCAGGTAGGTTCAATAAGTTTTATAAAAAAAATAAATATATAAATAAATAAATATATTATAGACATAGAGAAAGGGAAGAAGTTGTTTACTCACAGGAGCAGGTTGGGGATCATGTGTTTAGGCATATCACGATGTGCTAGAGTTTACCTTGAAGTCTTCTACTGTAGCTAGTCATGGGAATTTTCTTTGATTTTTATTTGAGTAGGTAAGTTGTTTGTTATTTTAGTATTGCTTGTCCATTTGATGGTACATTCTCTCAATGCTTCATTGTTGTTTTGGATATTATGGCAGTACTTTTAGGATCCTGCTTTGGCCACTTAATGTTTGAGATTTTGTTTTCTTTAAAGGGAAACAGGAAATAAATAAAAAAGTGGTTTGCATGTGCTTTTCTATGGGATAAGGAAAATAAATATGTCAGTTAGTCTCTTGGCAAGCAGTAGGTGCTTGCATTAGTCAAGGGGTGCTTCTTATTGGTTGTGCCAAAAGGCAGGAACACCTGTAGTTGGTGTGAAGTTCATAACCAGGGTGATTTCTACCAAACATTGACAGGATTTTGTGTGGATTCTGTCATATATAGAAATCTGTTAGAATCTTTGTAATGTTCTTTCATTAATTTATATTTACATTGTGCCAAAGTTTGTGATTGAATGCTGGCATTTGAGATGTGCAGTTAGCTAATAATATCATACATTAGACTTCATATATTTATCAGTTGACCAGCTTTTCTAAGCAAAGCTTTGCTGTTTTCTTCAGTGGTGGTGAGAATATAATGTAATTGTGCTTGATGTGGGATCACTGTTTTTCCTTTCATTGTGAGGTTGCCCAAATTTTCAGTCACAGAAGAGTTAGATGCATGTCCCCCACATTAAGTGTGGCATTTATGCTTGAACAATTAAATACAATAGTGGATTATGAACTTGTGAGAATTTGGTGATGAATGTTGCGTTCGTATTTACCCCTATGTTTCAATTAAATAGGCTGTTTTGGCATTTTTGTTTATCTAACAAAGGCTTTGAGTAGTGGTAAGGTACTAATCTGTGCTGTGGATGGTTCTGAATTAGACCTTTTGTTGATTAAGTTTTTTTTCTTTTTGGTTTACATTATGTTTACTTTTAAAGTATACATTGACTGAATATCAGTGGGGCCCCACATTATTAAGGTCAGCAGACTACTATGAATAAGTAGCTTCAACTGATTCTCACAGTAAATCATTTTGATTCATATCAGTTCATGGAAGGACTGTTTTACAAGTATAAGTAACACAATAACCTTGTGAGCTTCATTGTTTTGCATTAGGAGAATAAGTGTCCCATACTGTGAAGAAGAAGAAGAAAGGTCAGGGCTTTGTAAGTAAGATCGTGGTTATTTTTGTTACAAGATTTTATTTGTTGCAGTTCTGTTGATTTTAATATTTCATGTGGCCATAATCCTTGTGTAATTTAACTCACAATTATTCACCTTAGATTACTTGGTAATTCAAGTGGTTATGGGTTCTTGTAACACGCAGGCCTTGGCGATTAAAAATTTTTGTTTGATACTTTAGAGTGGTTTATCTGTGTGTCTGTCTGTCTATCTATCTATGAGTGTGTGTGTGTGTGTGTGTGTGTGTGTGTGTGTGTGTGTGTGTGTGTGTGTGTGTGTGTGTGTGTGTGTGTGTGTGTGTGTCTATACATCTACCTAGCTATCATCCATCTGTCTATTAATTCCTATAGTTTTCTATTTTCACTGACTATAATGCTGCTTTCTTTTTTAAGAGAACGACATCTTTGCAGGACTACTGTAAAAGGTGATTTAGAATTCCAGAGGAGGCGAGAGTTTTATTCAAAGAATTAGCATGTATTGATAGTAAACAGACATTTAGGGACACCTAAATGTTTAACAAAGAGGTATAGTCAACAGGACATAAAAGTTACAATCCAATAAGGGGAACCTCCCACAAAAAGAGTTAGAAGGAAGTCCAGGAAGGATTCTGCAGCATTTATTGAAGACAGCACGGCTACTTCAGCCTCCCCAGGTATTATCAACAGGGACCAGAAGAGGCCAATCAGCAAACAGATCAGTACTTAGAGATCTTTTTTGATGCACTAAATAATGAGGGGATGTGAAGGTTATTTGACTTGGTTAGTGGAGCAGATGTCCTCCTGCTGCTGTAGAATTAAGTATAGTGTCAGATGATGCTAGTTTACCTAGATTAGAGGCTACTGGCTAAATGTTTCCTCAGCAGAGTCTGTCTGGTGAGCAACTAAGTGCAGTTACCCAAAATGAATTAAATGTTGTTTGGGTGAACAGGTTTCATTGTTGCAGGCTACCTCTCCCTCTTTATAAATATTGCCAATCATTGTTCACTTTCCAAATTTCATTAAAGAAAAGATTTGGGGGTGATTATGTGAAGTTTTTGATTTGATTGACCTGGCAGGGATGCAACAAATCCTGGATGCAGCCGGTCTGTGAGAAAAAATTCCGTTAACCATCTTGATAGTGCTGGGTAAGTACCAACCCAATAACCTTAAAGCAAGATCTTGGCATAATTGGATGGTTGTCTTTATACATTTTATGGCCATTGTTATCGAGCACCATCTTTCCCAAGCTATGCCATTACTCAAGAACTTTATAATTATCAGACCAGCTTATTGCTTATTAGGGGGAGCTTACCTTACTATGGCATGATCAGTGATTAAGGAAGCTGAAAACAGTGAACAGAGATGTCAGGTGGGATAAAAGGCATCCCAACATGTAGATAGCTGTCATAAGGGAGGGTGGCCTAATGGTTAAGGTGCTTGCCTTACAAACACAAGGTACAGGGTTTGAATCTCACAGGGGATAATTGGCCAGGCTTAAAATGGCTCACAAGGGCAGTTAGCCTTGTACTAATCTATGAACCTCTATGAACCTCTATAATAGATAGGCCAAGAACCCCTTTCCTTGGTGGCAGTGACTCAGGGGGTTCCAAAGATAAGGCTTTTTGAGCCTTTAATGTAGGCAGTTATGTTTGGCGTTCATGCAGATTTGCACATTTGTTCCCATTGTGGGGGTAGGCAGTAGGTGGTTAAATGATAATTTAAGGAGGGGTTGTAACAGTGTCATTTCTCTTTCTGATAAAAATTGTAGGAAGCCAGAATCTAGGGTTGAATGGCTTTTTTATTGATCCAAGAGAGGTAATTGCTTCTGGACACTCGGTAGTCTCTAGTACCACATCCTCTCAGAAGTTTTAAAAGATTGTCAAGTTAAAAGAGCAAGAGGAATTTAATTCAAAGGTTCATGTTAGGTATTCCTTATAACATTTTAGACATTATATAGGTCTTCATTATTTAAAAGTCCGAGTTCTTTCAGAGACAGACAGGTTATTGCAAAGTACTTGTTGTACAAAGAGGGGTGGACCATTTCATTCCCCACTCCATGAAGCATTTAGAATATGCTATTCCTTTTTTTCTTTTTTTGTTTTTTTTGACCATGTTAGTCCCAATAGCTCATGTCCTCTTGTAAGAGGACACTCCAGATGTTATTCATACTGACTATGGAAAATTGGGGCAGGGCACTGTGGAATTTTCTCCCTACTCTTTTTTTTCAATGAGTGCCATGAGATCTTTTACCTCCACCTGAGCCATCACCAACTCAAGCAGAAGTGGCATCAGCTTAACATCGTATCCAAAGGACTGGACACTTTGGAGTGCATTACTCCCCTTTTGATGCACTGCAGCATCATTATTGTAAAATTAATCCAAGTACCTGATGTTGAAATAGAATCTACAGCCTTCTGAACTCCCAGCATTAAAGGTAAGTGTAGATCGGAGTGTAACATGTGTGTGCTATATCGTTAAGAAGCATGTATACATTACAGAAACATGCAATCCCTGGTGCCATTTTGTAGAAGCAGCCAGAGACTGAGCATGCATGATTGCAACTGTTAGTTTGTATATAAGTTAATTAGGTTATACTCAGTAAGCCTCTATAGTAGTATGTTTGTATAAAATAAAGCTGCTTGAACAGAACCCAGAAAGACTCATTTATTTATGTCCTAACACGAAAGTGACATGGTGTCAGAACCAGGATGGAAGAGAGAATAATATTTGGAGCCATGACATGTAAAGGCAACAGCAAAGGTAAAACCTAGAGAAAAGAGTACAGACGTAACCAGAAAGAATCAAAGGTAATGAGAAATAGTACGAATTGTTTACTCGATGTGCAAGAAGGCAAAAAGGGGCATTAGAATGGCTCAAACCACATTATCAGGCAAGTGGAAAGTACGGAAAGTTTTGTTAACTAGAGAAAATGTTTAAGATAAAAGTATTTGATGAAATGACTAACAGTAAACTAAAAAGCAAGGATGTTTAAAGCAAAATGAGTGTGTTTAAGCAGAATTGGGTATATTTAGAGTAAAATGTGCACATTGGGCATAAAAAGGGCTTGAATGAGCAAAACAAATATAATAAGAAAAGAAAAGGGCATGTCAAGCAAAAAATAAAGCAAGGCGACTGTATGTGTTTGGGCAAAGTGCTGTGTTTGGGCATAACTACAACTTTGTATTGCATAAAGGGTGTAATTAAAGTTATTTGAAGTATCTGAAAGTGTGTAAAAGTGCTTACAGTGTGTGCTTATTATTGTGCATGTATTTCAAGGTGTTTGTTGTGTGCAAAGTGCAACTAGTTTATGCAATTCAGTCAAAACAGTTATTTTGAAGAAAAGTTCTTGTGCTGGGTGTGTCTATTCACAAAGTGCTGCCTTTACAGAGTGCTTCTTGTATTGTAAAGAGTTGCCCAGCAAGGTACCACCATTTTGGGGACATCTCAGTGTGCTGTATGCAGTTATTTGCAAAATACAATTACTTCGAAAGCTATTGAGATTTGGGCAACAGATGTTTGATTTATTCACATTGTACAGTTGCTTGATATGTTTCTTGCATTGATAAAAGGTTGTTGCTGTGTCTTTCGGCTTTTCCTGGTTAGGGGTTGCCACAGTGGAACTCCGGTCCGCTAATGATTGGCAGTAGATTTTTACATGCCGAGTTGCTGGCCCTGACGCACAACCTTCAACAAAGGTATGCCCATTCACGCATGTCTCCACACAGAAGACGCTCTAGCTGAGAATCGAACAGGACAACGTCTTACTGTGAGGCGACAAAGTACAGTTGTGTACACTTACCATAAATGTAGATGTTCGAGTGTCTTCACTGTTGCAGTCATGACTGTAGGGTTCTCCCTTGCCGGCAGGCAGTCCTCGGTCGGCCAGAATCCCAAAGTCTGGGTACGGCGTCGGCTGTTCAGCCATGCTCCCTGACGTCAGAGCGCCAGGAGTACAAAGCTGACAGCCGATGCCATATTCTCCAGTTTTTCTTGCCCCAGATGTCAGGTGCTCCAAAATGAGTAAGATCCCATACCCTTTGCAAATACACCTCAAAAGAAGGGTGAAGAAGGAACCACACAAAAGAAAAAATAAGAGGGACAGGAGGGAGGAACCAGACTGCAACAGTGAAGACACTCGAACATCTACATTTATGGTAAGTGTACACAACTGTACTATGTTCATCATGTTTCACTGTTGCAGTCATGACTGTAGGGTTGAATCCCAAATCAGAATAAAAGGGAGGTGGTCATAAAGAAGAGGGGGCGGCTAAAAGGCCTTGCAAGACAGCAGAAGCAAAGCCTGCCCTAGACTTAGAGTAAAGAGGTAGATTGTAGTGCTTGGAAAAAGTATGCACTGAACTCCAAGTTGCAGCTTCCAAAATGTCTTTGGTAGGAACTCCTCTGAGGAAGGCAGCTGAAGTGGAAGCAGCTCTGGTAGAATGAGTCCTTATACTCCCTGGGATTTGCTTTCCATGATGTGAATAACAAAATCTGATTCCATGAGCAATCCATTTAGAAATGGTCTGTTTTGAAATAGCTTTACCTTGGGAACTTGAAGCATAAGAAACAAGCAATTGCTCTGATTTCCTGATGTCCTTGGTTCTGTCCAGGTAAAAACGTAGTTGTCTGTGTACATCCAAGGAATGCAAGATCCTTTCCCCCTTATTTTGAGGACTGGGGAAAAAAGTTGGCAAGTAAATAGTTTGATTTAAAGCCACTTTGGAAACCACCTTAGGCATGAAAGAAGGATTAGTCCTTAAAGACACCCTGTCTTGATGAAAAATAATATAAGGTTCCACAGCCATGAGAGCTTGCAACTCCGAAACTCTCCTGGCAGATATCAGAGCTAACAGAATGGCTGTCTTCCAGGATAAAAACTTGATGTCAGAAGTGGCAGCAGGCTCAAAAGGAGGTAAGGTGAGTTTTTCCAAAACATAGTTGAGATCCCAAGCAGGAATGGGAGGAGATCTAGGGGGCCTTAAGTTCTTAGCTCCTCTGAGAAACTGCCTCATGAGCTGATAGGAAAAGATAGGAGGGTCTGTATTATAATGAGCAGAAATAGCAGAAGCATGGATCTTTATGGAAGAGAAAGAGAGACCCGTATGTAAGAGGTCTGTCAGGTAAAGTAAAATCAGAGGAATGTTAGGAGTAAGAGGATCTGAATCCTGAACCTGCATCCAGGTGCAAAATCTTTTCCATTTCCCTGCATAAGATTTTCTAGTACTAGGACATCTGGCTTCTAAAATGACATCCATAACCTGCTTGGGTAGGAGAGAATGAATCAAGGACCCTGGATTAACCAGGCTGCCAGGTTGAGAGTTTTGACATGGGAGTGCAGAACCTGACCCTGGTACTGGGACAGAAGGCTCGGAGTCTGAGGTAATACCCAAGGGGACTCCAAACAAAGGTTTTTCAGAGTTGGGTATCAAAGTTGTCGAGGCCAATTTGGGGCCAGCAAAATTATCATCTTGGGCTTGTCCTGTTTGATCTTTAATAACACCCGTGGAAGAAGAGGTAGAGGCGGGAAGGCATACCCCAAGAGGTCTCTCCAACTGAATGATAGTGTATCCACTTTCCAAGCTAGTTTGTGGAAAGTCCTGGTGCAAAAAAATCTGCAGTTGATGATTGAGATGGGATGCAAAGAGGTCTATGTGAGGACATCCCCAGACTGCTGTAATCATCCTGAATATTTTGGTGTCTAGCATCCATTCATTTGGATTCGACAGGTTTCTGCTCAGACTGTCTGCCAGGAAGTTTTGCTTCCCTGGTAGAAATTGAGCTTGAAGGTCCAGTTTGCAATCCAGAACTGTGTTCCTTAGATTCATGGCTAGTCTGCAAAGGGGACAGGAAAGAGATCCCCCTTGCTTGTTTATGTACCACATAACTGTGGTGTTGTCTGTCCGTATTAGTAACTGTCCTGGTTGTAGAAGATTCCTGAAGGCGAATAGAGTGTTCTGTACGGCTAACATTTCCTTTAAATTGATATGCAGGAGCTTCTGATCCTTTGTCCAAAGGCCCTGCAGACAGTTGCCCTGAACATGGGCTCCCCTTGCATAATCTGAAGCATCCATGGTTAGTATCTGAGTGGCTGGAGGCAGACTGAAGGGTTTTCCTATGTTTAGAGTACATGCCTTGGACCACCAAAGGAATTCCTTTTGGAGACAAGGCAGGACAGTGATCTGTATGTCTAAACTGTGGCAATGCTGAGACCATACACTTTTTAGGTACCACTGAATTTTCCTCATATGTAGTCTCGCATATGGTATGAGAAGGATGCAGGAGGCCATGTAACCCAAAGCCTGCAGGAATTTCCTTGCAGAAAGCTGAGTTAAAGTTGCCAAGGTTTTGAAAGTTGAAGCCAGCTGTAATTGTTTTTTGGATGTCAGAAATGCCATCTGAGTTGTGGTGTTTAGAAGAGCACCCAGAAAAGTTACCTGTTGTGAGGGTATCAAATTTGACTTTTTTATGTTTACAGAGAATCCCAGGAACTTGAGAAGGTTCTGAACAAATTCTAGATGTTGGAGTAAGACATCCTTGCTGTCTGCCTGAATTAGACAATCATCCAGATAAGGGTAAATATGAATTCCCTTGAGTCTGCAATAAGCTACTACTGGAGCCAGGCATTTGGTGAAGACCCTGGGCGCAGTAGACAATCCAAAGGGTAGCGCAGAGAATTGAAAGTGCCTCGATCCGGCCCTGAACCTGAGGTATTTTCTGCATTCCTGCCTGATGGGAATGTGTAAATATGCTTCCTTTAAATCCAAAGTTACCATCCATGCATTTTTGATCAGCATTGGAAGTAGCTACTGTAGAGTAAGCATCTTGAATTTTGGTATCTCGAGAAAAGTGTTCAGGATTGACAGGTCCAGAATGGGTCTCCATGAATTTTGCTTTCTGGGGACTAGAAAGAGTCTTGAGTAAAAACCTTGTCCCATCTCTGAAAGTGGAACCAGTTCTATGGCATTCATAGCCAAGAGAGCCTCCACCTGGTTTAAGGCCTCTAACCATTGATGTTTTGGAAGATCCGGCCATCCGCTTGGTCTTGGTAGGGTATGAAAATGGAATTTGTAACCTCTTGAAACCACATCCAGACCCACTTGTCTTGGGTTATATGAGTCCAATTTAGGTGAAAAAGAGAAAGTTTTCCTCCGAGTGGGGCTTCCAGGCAAGAAGTTCCTGCAGCCCAACAGAGGGAGTCATTGAGCCTGTTTTCTATGAGCTTGCGACCTGTCCTCTCCTCCCCTAGTGGTGGAAGCAGTCCACTGTCTTGGTCTATAAGAGGCTTGCGTTTGAGGCCTACCTCAGGAGCATCTGTATCTACCCCTCTGAGGCCTGTCTGAATTGGGAAAGGACCAATTTTTTGTAGGCCAATTCCTACTAAATCTGGGAGGCTGTACTTGTAAGAAATCCTTAACCGTTTGCATGGATTTTGCCTTGTCCTCCATCTTTTATATCACCTCTTCAGCCTTAGGTCCAAACAAAACATTATGCTGAACAGGAGCATCCAATAACTTAGCTTTAACTTGATCTGGCAAGTTTTGTTCCTTTAACCAAGCATGTCATATAATGACTGTACCAGAGGCAGCAGCCCTACAAGAAGCCTCCAAGGCATCAAATCCACAGTGTAAACCATGCTTCCCAACTTGTTCAGTGGCATGCATTAAGTCATGTAATTCCTTATCATCTGCACAGGCAGAAATGGAAGTTAGCTTTTGCTTCAAAACAGACAGAAGAAATTGCTGGTATTTCAGCATATGAAATTGACAGTTTAAAGCCCTACTAGATAAAGTAGCAGAAGTGTACACTTTTTTGCCCCATCTTTCTAAGGATCTGGAATCATTCTCAGTGGGAATGGGGTTTTTAGCAGTAGCGGCATTAACCCCCTTAGGGCCCTGAGAAATGGTTTCAGGATCAGCAGTAGGATTCTTGTACAAAAACTGGTGGGAATCAGGAACCCTATAATATCTGTTTGGCTTAGCAGGAGCAGGAGGAAAAGAGTCCGGAGTTAAGTTAGCCTCTGAAAAGGCATCATCCACAATATCCAAAATAGGAGGGATAGCCAGGGGTCTATGTTGGAGAAGAAGAAGAAAATCCCTAAGTCTTTTCTTAGATTCTGAGTACTCCTGTCCTTCCCAGTGAAAATTTTCCCTCATTTCATGTAAAGTTTCCCCAAAAGAAAAATCCTCAGGGGGAGAAGCTGAAGGAATGGATTCCTCAGCATCAGAATCCTCATAAGGAGGGAAAGAATATTCCTGGTCAGAAGAAGAAACTGAAGAAACAGAAGCCTGATCAGAGGAGTCATAATACACTTCCTGCCTTGGCCTTTTATCTGGAGGGGGATGTGAACCCCTAATCATAGTAAGTAAGTCCTCCACCATCTTAAGTAACTGTTTCTGAGACTTGGGTGCCGGATCAGAAGAGGCCTGAGCTGTAGTCTTTGATTTGGAAGGCGTCTTTGCCTTTGTCTTTGTCTTTGCCTTTATTAGAAGCTGAGTAGGCCTGAAAACCCCTTCAAAAGCCAGTACCTGCACAGCGGCTCCAGATCCATCCAAAGGAGCATTGTCCGAAGGTCCTGCAACTGAAATATTCAACGGCCTAGTTGGCTCCTCGTGGGAGTCCATTTCAGCCATCGGTTCAGAAATGGCTGATGACAGGGGCTGCAAAAGCACCTCACTGACGATGGCCGAACCTGAAGCTGGCTCTGCTTGTACAATATCGTCCGATTTGGACCTCGGAGGCCTGTCTTTATCCTTGCGTCATTTGTGAACTCCGGTAGCCGGAACCAAATCCGACGACATTTTGTAATTAAAGCGCCTACCAAAGTAATGAAATGCAAAATCGTACCTTTGTTTAATCGTACGTTGATTGAATCTAGCACAAAATCGACAACTAGCTACGTCGTGGTCAGGGCCTAAGCAAGGAATACAGTAAGAATGAAAATCCTTATGAGGTATTTGCTTCCCACATGAAATACAATTATTAACTTTTTCTGACATCGGACTGGAGCAAGAAAAAAGTTTCCCCAGTGGGGTACTTAGCTTTGAGTAGGAGAAGAAAATCTTCAGACTGAAGTACTTTTAGCAAAAAAATTGTCAGGAGTCAGCCGACCGGCAAATGCGAACTGCTATCACCGCACGGCAAGAAAGACTGGAGAATATGGCGTTGGCTGTCAGCTTTGTACTCCTGGTGCTCTGACGTCAGGGAGCATGGCTGAACAGCCGACGCCGGACCCAGACTTTGGGATTCTGGCTGACCGAGAACTGCCTGCCGGTAAGGGAGAACCCTACAGTCATGACTGCAACAGTGAAACACGATGAACATCGCTACCGCAGCACCACCACCGCAGTATGCACTGATAAGAGGTGTTTCTTACAAAAGACTACAAGAGTATTACAAAGTTCATGAATTACTCAGTTGTATCATAAAGTTCTCGAACATTTTTTAAAGTGATGACTTCAACAAGCGATGGCGCATGACTGTAGCATTTCTACCTTTATCTATAAAATTCCAAGCAATTACTTTAGCATTTCTGCCTTTACCAATTCCAAGAGTGTAGCAAGTGATGATAAATGACCTTAGCATTTCTGCCTTTACCAATCAAAGATTCAGTAAAATATCGAAAAGCACAAGAAATTACTTCGCAAAGCTCCATAAAGCATCAAGAAGTCCAGAAAGTTATTTTGCAAAATACAGTAAAGCATCAAAAAGTCAGAAAAGTTATTTTGCAAAGTACAGTAAAGCACTGACAAGTCCAAGAAGTTTATTTTTCAAAGTCTAGTTATTCGAAAGTACTACAAGTTCATTCATTCACATAATTCCGATAAGCTTAACTAAAGAAAGTAAAAGTTCAGAGCAAAAAGGCATTGAGCAAGTACTGTGTATGACAGTTACGTATGCACATGTGTATGCATGTGTTTTCATGCATAGTTGCAAGATTCTTTACTGGTATGTGTTAATATGGCAGACAGATTGCAAAAACCCCAACCACTTGAGTTTAATCAGAATATTGCAGAGAACTGGAGAATATTTGAGCAAGAGTACAATATTTTCGTACAAGCAGCTTATGCAGATAGAGATGCATGTACTAGGGCATTCATTTTGCTAAACCTAGCAGGGTCTGAGGCCATAGAAAGAGAGCATTCATTTGTATATGCACCAGCATTGTATGAAGGAGAAGGTGCAGACAGCCATATTTTTGTACAAGCTGAATCAAGGGAGGACCCTGCGTGTTTGAATCACAAGTTTAGAGAAATGTGCAACCCCCAGATGAATATTGCATTAGAGAGGCATTTGTTTTACAAAATAGAACAGAAACCAGGAGAAACATTTGCGGCTTATATAACTGACTTGAGGAAACAGAGCGAAAACATGTCAGTTTGGTGATTTAAAAGATGAGCTGATAAAGGACAGCCTTGTATATGACATTAATAGTGCTGCTGTGAGAAGGATTTTGCTTTGTGACAGTGATTTAACATTAAGTAAGGCAATAGAGATGTGTCAGATCCATGAGGTAAGAAAAAGTCATGTGAGTATGCTTGCAAGTGAGAAAGGCATGGTTTCAGTGAGCTTCATAGCAAACATAGACAGTGTGCAACACATGATAAAGAAGAACAGGCCTAAGCATGTGGCAGCTACAGGGTTTCCAAAGAAGCCATGAGGTTTTCTAGCAGGTTATAGACAAAGTGCAAGCTCAGTGCAACATAAACATGAGTCAGAATAAGCCAAATCTAGCTTTATTGTTAACTGTTGCAATTGTGGTGCAAATCATAAGTCTAAAAGAGAGATGTGTTTAGCATTTGGTCAGTAATGTCACAAGTGTAAAAATGGAACCATTTCCAAAAGTTTTGCAAATCAAGTAAGGCTCACACAGTTGTAAAGAAAGTTCACACAAAAAAGCCAGTTGATCAAGTAGAGCCAGAACAGTCAGCTTTCTATGTAGATGGTGTATCAGTGCTTGGAGAAAGAGTTGATACAATAAACTTATTAAGAAGGAGCAAAGTGTTTTGTACAGTCCAGATTAATGGTAAATCCACAGAGCTCAAAGTGGACACTGGGTCAAAGTGTAATGTTATATTAGCAGACACATTTGCAAGAGTGAGAATTAATGAACAATTCAATGTAACCAGCAGTGCAAGACTTGTTGCTTATTGAGGTATAGAAATTCAAACTGAAGGGTCAGTGATACTTTCACGTTATCTGGCCGAGAACTGTTGCAACTTGTCTATGTAGTCCAACAACCAGTGAAATCATTATTGGGTCTCAAATATAGTTTAAGAATGAATCTGCTTACTTTTGCTAAAAAAGTTAATCATGTGTGTGCAGTTCCAATTTCTAATTTTTCCAATGCCATTTTCTCAGAATATGCTGATGTTTTCGATGACAAATTGGGCAAACTTCCAGTTAAATATTCCATGAAGTTAGACCCAGAGATCAGACCAGCAAGAAGAATTCTGATAGCTATGCAAAATAAAGTTAAAAGCTCAGTTGGATAAAATGGTACAGCAAGGTGTGATTTGTCCAGTCACAGAGCCAACTGAATGGGTGTCGTCCATGGTAGCTGCTCATAAGAAAGGCTCAGATAAAATTAGAATATGCATTGATCCAGGAGATTTGAACAAAGCATTAAAATGACCATATCGTCCAATGTGCACAGGTAAAGAAGTTGCAGCTCTAATACCGAATGCCACTGTATTTTCTATTTGGATGCAAAGAGTTCATTTTGGCAAGTAATGCTTGATCGCAAATCCTCATTTCTAACTACTTTTGGTACTCTGGCAGATGCAGATTCCTAAGGATGACATTTGGAATAAATTCTGAAACTGAAGTTTTCCAGCATGTGATGGAACACATTTTTTTCAGGTTATCCTTGTGCCATAATAGTAGATGATCAGGCAGTGGTGAAGCAGAGCATGGCAGAAACCTCAAGAAAGTTCTAGACAGAGCATGTGAAGTAAACTTAAAGCTCAATCCTCTGAAGTCCAAATTCAGACTTCCAGAAGTTACGTACGTAAGTCATTTGTTACAAGTACAGACTTGAGACCTGACCTGACCAAGCAAGCAGCTATTCTAGAGATGTCAGCACCAGACAATGTACAAGGTTTACAGCATCTTCTGGGCATGGTTGATTATTTAGGAAAATGTATACCAGATTTCAGTGAGTTAACAGCACCTTTGAGAGAGCTAACCTGCAAAAATGTTACATGGTCCTGGTTGGAACATCATCGGAAGGCATTTGATGACCTTAAGCAGAAAATTGCCACCTCACCCACATTAAGATACCATGATGTGAATAAACCGGTTGTTCTTTCCTGTGATACTTGGTCTTGGCACAGTTATTCTTTAAGAGGGCAGACCCGTAGCCTATGCATCTAGGACAATAACTCAAACTGAGATGCAGTATGCTCAAACTGAGAAAGAGCTTTTGGCAATAGAATTTGCATGTTCCAAGTTTCATGATTATATTTATGGTCGAGCTATTCAGATTGAAACTGGTCATCAAACTCTAGTTACTATTCTGAAAAAGCCTATGCATTCTGTTTCAGCAATATTACAAAGAATGATGTCCAAATTGCAAAAGAACAATTTCAAAATAGTCTACACTAAAGGTAAAATGCTCAGGCTGATACCTTATCCAGATCACCTAGAAGTACAACAGAACAGCTTGATGCTTCACTTTGATGTGATGTCAGTGCATAATTTTTCCACCACTAGACTTGATGAGTTAAGAGATCACACTAAGACTGTTCCAATTTCACAAAAGCATCATCACTATATTGATGTTGGATGGCCATCAAAGCAATCTAGTGTATCACCTGAGGTGCAAGCGTATTTTCCTTACAGAGATGAATTATTGATGGAAGATGACATTATTTTCAAAGGTCCTAAAATTGGTGTTCCTACTTCCTTACAACGAGAATATATTCAGATTTTGCATCATGGTCACCCAGGTTTATCATCCACTAAGTAAAGTGCAAGAGAATTAGTATTTTAGCCTTCATTATCAAAAGACTTTGATAGAGTTCTTTCTTCTTGTTTAGTATGCAAGAGTACTAAACAGCATATGCAAAGAGAACCGCTTCAGCTAAGTCCAATTCTTGAACTATCTTGGCCTACAGTAGCAACTGATATTTTCAAGTGCAACAATCAACACTACTTGGTTTTGGTAGACTCTTATTTGAATTGGTTTGAGATTGATCTGCTACCAAAGTTAACCTCAGATGCTGTTATTACTAAGTTGAAACAACATTTCTCAGATCATGGTAGTCCACACAAACTTTTTTCTGACAATGGTACTCAATTCATTAGCCAGTTGTTTCAGAAATTTGCAAATGAATGGGACTTTGTACATGCCAATCATAGTCCTGAATATCCTCAATCCAATGGCGTAGCTGAACATGCAGTACACAGTGCAAAGCAATTACTTGAAAGGTCAAAGTATGACAACACCGATGTAGTCTGGAATTTGCTTAATCTCAGAAACACACCCCGTGATGATATTCTTGGCTCACTTGCTCAAAGACTGCTTTCCAGACAGACTAGAACTATGCTACCTATTTGATCAAGTTTGTTGCAACCTAAACCTAAGAGCAACAAAATCATCAAGGCTCAAATGTTTAAGAAGCATAATATCCAGAAATCTAGTTACAATAGATTGAGCAGAATACTTCGTCCATTGAGGGAAGGAGAGATAGTACAAATCCAGATGACAAAAGGTTTTGATTGAATAGGACAGATTACAGGCATCTGTGGCAAGCCAAGATCCTATTTGATAGACTCAGAGGGTGTAGAGTATAGGAAGAATCGCAGACATCTTCTTCCTGTGCCAGAATCATTATCATTGCAGTCACAACATTGTATCTGTGATGCAAACTCTAGATCAAAATATTAGTCAGACATTGTTTCTAGACCAGCATGTGATCAAAAGTCTGATTGTGTTCCAGAAAGTCATTTGAATATTCCACAGGTCAACCATTTTTCAGAAATAGTTTTCATGTCACATGATATGAACAAGTTTCTAAGCCTAGTATGAAATATGCAACAACGTGGACTTGATTTTTATATGTGTGTGTGTGTGTGTGTGTGTGTGTGTGTGTGTGTGTGTGTGTGTCTGTGTGTGTATGTGTGTGTACTTAGTATTATATAATGAATGTCTATAGATTATCTATGATTTTTGCATTCCAAATAACCTTATGACAATTGTATGATCTATTTCTCAAAGAGGGAGGATGTAGATCAGAGTGTAATATGTGTGTGTGTGTGTGTGTGTGTGTGTGTGTGTGTGTGTGTGTGTGGGTGTGTGTTATATCTTTAAATAGCATACGAGACTATGTGTGCACATATAAATTACAGACATGTGGAATCCCTGGCGCCATTTTGTAGAAACAGCCAGAGTGAGCATGCATGATTGCAGTTGTTAGCTTGTATATAAGTTACTTAAGTTACAGTCATACCTCCCAACCATACTGAATTACTCAGTTTTTCTGAGTTTTGGGGTCCAAATGAAGGGGTGTCAGGATTCCCGAGTGGCACCCCTTCATTTCTGATTTTTTTCTTTTTGTTTTTTAATTTTCACACTTTGAGCTGACGTCATCACATGCGCGATGACGTCAGCTTCATCAAGGCTACCAGCCTCTCGGAATTGAGCTCAAGGAGCTCATGTTGATGCCGTGCACGCATTTCCGGCTGTTGCGAGTGAAAACGGATGACTTCAGGACTGTTGTGAGCAGTAGAAATTAAACGGATGACTTTTGGGGCTGTTGCAAGCAGGAACTGACTGGAAATTATATTTGGGGAATGGAGGACTTAAACAGGAGAGTGAACTACAGAAATGAATTATGTTCGTGGAACGGGAGTGTGAGAACAGACCTGCTGCAGTAAGGAAACATTTTTTGATTATGGTTGAGGAAGAAGGTGTGTGTGTGTGTGTGTGTGTGTGTGTGTGTGTGTGTGTGTGTGTGTGTGTGTGTGTTTGTGTGTACACTAGCTAAAAGTAAAATATTGATGGTTGAATGTCAAATGTCTTTTGAAGTCAATAAAATGTAACAGTATGTAGAGCTGGTAACATTATTTTGCCTTCTGTTCTGTAATGTAAATCATTCTGGTGGTCTGTCTGCTTTTGTCAATGATTTACTGTCAGTATGGTTCAGAGGTATAAGATTATAAGGAGCTAATGAGCTTCATCCAAAGCCATAGGTTTGATTCACTCGGTCTCTAACTGCTTATCACATCACTCAGCAAACCTGTGCTGACAAGTCTGCCCATGAAACTGGGTTACTTGTCCCTGGTAAGCTTACCTTGCTAAATGAGTTTAAAAAATATGTTCACATTTACTACTCACTACTTCTGAGAATTTTTTTTTTCATCCAGGTCTTCATGTCAAACAATCCCCATAGGTATAGCAGAGACACTCATTTAACTAAATTTATTAACTGAATATTTTGAAATTATGTGAATTGCCTAATTAATTCTGTACCAGTTTTTGTTTCAGTGATTGTGACTGAGAGTTTTGATTTGGCTTCAGTGTGCAGAAGAAACTATAGTAGTCCATCTGTTTACTAAATGAGGATCCTTACTATACCGATAGGCTAACTACAAGTCTCTCACAGAGGTTTTCATCCATTATTGAGTTATTGCGATAACATTTTTGCTCTTTTGCTTGTTTCAAATAAGCATTGATCTGCAGTTCAGTTTTAAAGTAAAGAAATATACTGTACTGTTTTACCTTTCTCAGTATTTTTTTGAGTAAAAGTAAAACATAGAACATTTCCTAAAACCCTACTGTAAAAAGGTTGAATTATAACATTCTGTATGGACTGGTATGGAGTTTTGTGCCTAGCACTACCTTCATTGGCTATTCAGTGTTATGTTTCAGATTGATTTCCAAAGCCTTTTAAAAGAACTGTAAGCAGAAGAATTTATGGCCCATGCTACTAATGTCAAGACAGCTCTCAGCACCCTGCATACTGTTGGTCTGCATTCTTACAGTGATTTCATTGGCTAGAATTTGACACATTATTTCAGGATAATCAGATTAGGTCTCCAGCTGAAGAGCCAAGAGGAAGGACGTGTTTTAACTTGCTGATCTGATTAACTCATTCACAAATGTCTAAGATGCAGAGATATGCCTAGGGCAGCAACAAGTGCCACAAACTGCTACAGATTTGACACTGAAGTTTCAGAGGACTTGATGGCAGGTGACAGTGCTTTAATAAAAGTGTATTAGCTTTATGAAATGTGACTAATATCAGCTCATCTCCAGCAAAGCTGCATGTGTATAAAGCGTACAGGTATTTTTTTGTATTATAAGGGTTTATGATTAAGGAACTTCTCAGATGTTAATGATTTTAGCATCCTTAGATAGATTCCAGTGTTCACCACAAATTGTAATCAGGTGAACTGTGTCCTAGTTTGAGCCAAATAGTGCTCTGCTATATGTTTTAGAAGGTTTGTACAGTGATAGCACAATCTCAAGATAGGCTGCTGATGTTCAACTGCTGTTACCTGTGCTTTATTTTCAGACATTTCTCCATTTTTTTTAATATGTCTGGCAGAAGGGATGTAACACAGTCACCTGGACTTAGTTTTTTATGCTAATATTAGTGTTGAATGTTCATTCTTACTGCCTTTCCAAAGCATTAAGACATTAGCATTAGGAAGTGCTGTCAGAAATTAAATTTATTTCTGCCAACTGGGCAGTACCCATCTTCAGCAAAGACATGGGGAGTGTGTGTGTGTGTGTGTGTGTGTGTGTGTAAATGCTCCCATTGTAATACACCTGTTGGCTACAGGTATTCAGGCTCAAACCCTGTACCTTGGGTGCAAGGTAAAAAGAGCCTAAAGTCCCTAGCCACCACCACTTGTCAGCTTTCTCCAGGTTTTTTGTGCTAAGAGGTTGAGAGCTATGGTAAGAAGTGAGATCTGAATTTAATAAATGATAGCCATTAAGTTTAGTCTTCTTATTTTTCACAAAACAGCTGATTTGGCATAGTGATATGTTGCTCTGACTGTAGTTCATAGAGTCCTGGGTTCAAGACTTGGCAGTATAATGCATGGTGGTAACACAACATTTTATTCTAGCAACTTTCCAAAATTATACAAGCAATGTTTAAAATGTGTCCCAGGTTTTTGACCTTTTGTCTCCCCCTAAAAAAACTGAAATTGAAAATAAGTGCGAGAAGCTGTGCAAGATGCCTTTGGCTTACACTACTGTCATTCTATTTATAATGTGCTTTTGGAAGTAGACTTTTATGATGGAAATGTTTTGAATTGGGCAGTTTTGTCATTATTGGTTCATGCATTTTGTTTCATTACCTTCAGTACAGCCTACTAGAAAAATGTTCAAACAATAAATTTAAAATGCACTCTGTCTAACAAGTGTGCTGTAATATACAAGGAATATAATTTAATAAAGTCAGGAAGGTGTAGCAAAGAAAAGAACATATGCATGTTTCTTGTTTTCTGTGCAAGGGGGCAGTGATTTGGAAACAGACCAAAAGTAATCTTTATCCACCACTGGACAGATGTATTTTCTTTGGATGTGGTGTGGGTTTCAATGCTGTTTCAATGAATGTGAGTTTCAAGGGCAGAGAAGGTTTAATGCCAAGTCTATTTTCATTGTGAGACAGTATTGCTTTGTTTAGCAGATGTCTATTAGTGTTTGTGGATTGTGCTGTAAAATGTAAAAATAAAATCCAAATAATCATTGTAGAAGTAAAGCAGTATGTACACATTAGTGTTTATGGTAAATGGGGCAAAATAGCCAGGTAATGGGACATTGGAATGGCTACAGGGGGACTCTGGTAACATATTTTGGTTGTCTGTTCCTCGGTTTGCTTTAGAAAGTTGGCATCCCACAATTCCATTGGAGTGGGTTGGGTTGTGTAATTATGTATGCAAATTAGATGTTAATCATCGTACAGATTTGTACCTATTTTTCATGGGCCTTGTCCAGATTTTTGATGTTTCCAGGTTGAGAATTATGGTTATAATCAGTAAGCCTCTATAGTGATGCATTTGTATAAAATAAAGCTGCTTGAACAGAACCAGCAAAGACTCATTTATTCATGTCCTAACACAAAACCAACAGTAAGTATGCTACTTTTAATCCACTGATACTAATTCCCTATTGACTTTAGCTTGGTGCCAAAAATGAGAGAAGGTACCATCTGCTTGATTTTCCATTTATCTTAGCCAGAACAGTTATCTGTCAATGATGGGGTCAGTAAGATGGATGTTAGAGTTCAATACTCTGTCTTAGATGATGTTATTCACATTAATCAACAATTTAAAACTCCCTGGTTGGCTAAGCTGGAGATTGAATTAGAATGCTGGCTTATCACACTGTTTGTGAATGACTGGCACCTTTTGGGTACCCATTTCAATGGTTTATACTTTTTTGACATTGCTATACCAATGGGATGGGTAGTTGCATGTGTCAACTTTGAAAAATTTAGTTCAGCTTTTTAATTATATTGGGAGCAGACGTCAACTGAGTATAGTCCAATATTTGCAAACAAGAAAAAAACCAAACTAGTAAACCATCAAGTAAAAAGCGTTTACCAGTTTGTTTTTTTTCTTGTTACCTGGTACAGTCCAATATTTGAATGACTTCTTGATTGTATGTGAGGGTGCACAGATTAACAGGGCGGGGCTAAAGTAATTTCTGAACCTTTTTCACCAGTTGGGGTGCCCTTAACACCAGAAAAGATAGAAGGCACTTTGAAAAAGATCACATTTTTAGACAATGAGATTGATGTACTTTGTCATCATTTAGATTGCCTCAGGACAAAACTGAAAATTTGAACTATTTCAGTCAATCATTTTTGTCTGCCAAAGAGTCATGTAGATTCAGGTCATGGAATTGAGTGGCTTGTTGAATTTTGTTTGTAGGGAAGCAGCTCTGTGCAGGACCTTTTTAAGATCATCAATGTAACCACTGCAAGATATAGGAAAAAGCACCACAGCATGAGGATAACCAGGAGAGTTAAATTAGACCTTCAGCTATGGCATTTTTTTCTTTCTGAGTGTAGTTTTAGGTTGTTTAGGCAAATGGAGTTGGTGTTAAGTGATACATTGCAATTACTCACTGATACTGCCAAGGTTTTTTAATAGGAGCATATTTTCAGGGAATATGGTTCTCAGGCACCTGACTCCCAACTTAGTGATGAGATCAAAGAAATGACACTACCTTCCTAGTCCCATGTAGGTTGCTGTAGTGATGTGGAAAAATAATTGCAAAACAGGAAGGTGATTTTCAGTCTAATACCATGGTGGTGATGCTGGTTTTGTACAAAAAGCAATTAAAATCATTATGGGTTCATGATATATCTCATGTTGCATAGTTCCTGCTTTAATATATATTTTCTATGCTGAGCATATTCCTTGGATGTACAATGTTTTTGACGATAATCTTTCTTGCTTGCAGGATGGCAATTTTCAGTAGTTGGTCCCATAGGCAGCACAGTTGCCCACACAGATACTAGAACTGTTTACGACTGGAGAAGGATAGCTGAACTTTTGTTGTGGAATGAATGAACCCCTAATTCCAGGAATACCTATGTGTCAGTTGTTACAGTATTTTGGCATTTTTGGTTACTGTATCAAAGTAAGATGGATCTTGGTCACCCCACCTGTTCGTGTACAATATTACATCTCAATGGGTGGTGGGAGAGGCCCCTAGTACAGTTAAGGTACATTCATCTGCACTAAGCCTATTTGCTAGAGTTTGTGGGTTACAATATTTCACAAAACATTAGATAGGTGATAGGATCCTAAAAGGCTGTGCCAGGGTTCAGGACATTCAACCTGATTGTCATTGCTGTATTGAGAGGTCATTGTTAAAAATCCTTCTAGCAGGTGTTCATTCTATTTATTTGAATTATCATGTGCTTGTGCTCTTTGGTCCACCCTTTTTATGTGGTTGTATTTTTAAGCTTTTCATATTAGCAAGCTTCAAGGAGGGTTAAAATGGTCTGCTGTGTTTGTGGTTCAGGATGCTCTTTTGGTTTGGATTTGCAGATCTGAGACTGACCAAGCAGCTATTGATTAACAATTAGCCTTGGACAGATATGCAGCCTCATTACTCTGTTGATTGCACAGGTCTGTTATCCCACAGACACTTCCTCATCCTTAAAAGTTAGACAGTCTAATATTTGTTTCTTTTCTGAATGGCTCTCAGTTATTCCCTGGGGACATTGATATTAATTTATGGAAGGCTTTGATATCACGGGAACTACCACATGATGGTTATTCATCCCATTTATTCAGGAAGGGGTGCACCTCAGATCTGTCTATAGAAGGTTAGTCATATAGTTGAATAAGGGCAGTAAGATAGTTATCTCAAAATATGTGTCTTATACCACACACTTGGCAGTGTTTTCTGTTCCTTACATCATGTTTTGTTGTTTTTGTTTCAGATGGGTTTTGAATGGTGTTCTTGGGAAACTCGTTTATATACCAGGCCTGCCAGCAGAACCAGGTCTACTCAGGAAAAGTGAATCATGACCTTCATCACTGTATTTAAAAAGTTATATGTTAAAATGTTGCTGGTATGAACTGGGAATTTTTATGGCCAATGCTACCTCAGTTTTTTTAGTGAGTTAGGTGAGACACATACACTCATTGAGGTTTTTTTTTTTACACGGTCTGCTATTCTTGCAAGACTATTGTGGACAGGAGATGTTTGCCATAAAGCCTTAGATTTAACTTCCAAATTCATAAATCAAAGTGTAATTCATTCCAGCCTTCAGTTGGATTTTGGAGTGATTTTGCATTGGGAATTTGCCAATAAGGATCTAGTTTATTTTTGTATGTTGAGGTGTATATCTCTCATTTATATACGTGGACTTATTTAACCTCACTCTGGCTCTCTATTGGAAAAAAAACTGTTGCTGTTATTGTACTGTTATTCTCATAATTATCTGTTTAACTAATTGAACTGAGTAATATACTAATGGTTTGCACAGCTGATTTGGGATTATATTAATCTGGTTAATTCTCCTTGGTATGTCTGGTTTATTGCAGCCAGGAAAGTGGGGAGGGACAGACTGCATAAGTACAACCTGGTGGGTGGTTGCTAGTCAGCCTTCACCCCTCCCCTTGCATATTTCATCCCATCCCTTTCTTGTGTCACTCCAACTTCAGAGCAAGGAACTGCAAGATGACTACAAGGCTGCATTTGGAGAATGACAGGTTTACCGACTGGGTATGGTGAGGATGTTACTTTGCTAAAAAAGGGAGCATTTCAGACTGACAGAGATGCCCATCGCATGACCTAGTCTGTATGGCTGTTTCTGAGTTATGTGGCTTAATCATTATTATGATGTTCCATTCTTGGAAGCAGTAGTGTAGGAAGGATGGGGTTAAGGAGCAACTCCTCAGGGAACAAAGTGTTACAGGTCATGATCGGGTGATCCCAATCATTCTTTAGTAATAGTGCATACTGATATTTCACCTGTAATAAAACCTGAGTGGTGTAGCACTGTGTGTGTGGTCTAACTGTCTCAAACACGTAAAAAATATATATTTTCTGGCCTTTTTTCAGGCTAATCTGAGTACTGTAGTACTCTTTGGTATAAACTGTAACATCCGCATGCTGCAGTTTAAAGGAAAGTTTACTTTTTTTAATAAATTAAGTGCTTTAGTGCTCTGTTTTCCATGTACATAATATAAACTATAGTAACTGCAAATTACAAATGTAGCAAACAGATGGCTACAGTTTAAGTTAAGAGTTTTTTTTGTTTTGTTTTGTTTTTTACTTTCAGCTGTGAAAAGGAGGGATGGGAGTGTGGTGCAGAAACTTGAAATGATTCACTCTTGGATTTCAGGAACACCAAATAAGATCATGGAACTTTTTTATCCTTTTTGTTCCTCAAGGGGCCAGCTGTGCCTCTATTTGGAAGTGTTATACTATAATAATAAACTTATCGTAAAGTCATTAATTGTGCTTTGTTTTTTTGAGGGAAATGTGGGCTGGAATGGAACACCAGAGGTTTGCACCACAAATTGCCTTTTCCCTGTGCCTTGTGGAGGTGAGGTGGTAAACAGCTCTTGAAGGAGCTGTATTTAATAGCTGGGTTTGTTTCTCTAGTTATCATTTCAGAGACACATCAAATAAGTTTCACACTCTCCTCCCTCCTTTTTTCAGAAAGTCTAGGGAGGTCTTGGTGAGGCCTCCCCCCTTGTTGATTTCCCCAATCCCTTCCTGTGTAACTCTAAATTCAGAACAGGGAATTGTGAAATGCCTGCAAAGTTACAATTGGATGATGGCAAGTCTAATGAGCAGGAATGGTGAAGAGGCCACTCATCTGAAAAGGTGGGCAGGTCAAGCCAACAAAGCTGGCTGTGATTCAACCTGGTCGGTACACCCTTGGTAGTAGCATGAATTTATACTGTTTCTGACTTATATAGTTTAATAGTTTATATAATATTTCATTCATGGAAATGCTGCACTATAGTAATAAACTTGTCTCAAAGTCATCAGTTGTATTTGTTATGTTGTGAGGGGAAAGTCAAGCAGAATTGGGCAAAACATCAAACTGTGTTAAAATGAGGGCTTTTTACAATCGTGCTACGTTGTAACAAAAGTTGGTACCAAAGTCTATGGCTGCATTTGATGTACTGATTTATTTAGACAATTAGGGCTTACTTTGTGGGATCTGTGCATTGTGAGTTTAATGGGAGGAAAGACACATAAGGCTTTGTGGTAGTAACAGGAATAACTGACAAATGAAGCATTGCTACTTAGGTTTATTTAAGGCGTACTCAAGTGATGTATTCAAGATGTGCAGAGATTTCACTGATACATGATTGTGGAATCATCAGGAAAGTTTATTGTATCCCAAAGGGACAAAGATGGAATTTTGGCACCATTTCTGCTGCTCTTCAGTCCGTGGGGTGGACTGGGATAGGATTTTCACCAAGATAATACATATATGCCTGCTTGTATTGACATCAGAGTGGTTTTCTATTTATTCTGTTTCTTACTGCATTGCAGTTTGATATTCAGCAATACTCTGAGTTAATGGTGCTAGTAGTGTTGTATATATTTCATCATTTTGGGAATCAAGTAAAAGAAGCTTTAGGAGGATTTATTTTTATTTATTTATTTATTTATTTTTTATTTATTTATTTTTTTGTCCTGCAGCACTACATCTGGTAAATGTATAAACAGCCAGTGATGTAAGCTGTCATTATAGCATTCTGATAGTGGCCCTATTTCCCTGTGATGTCAGCATGCTTATCCTAAACGCATCATGTTACTGATGTCTTTATTCACCTTACTGAAACCAAAGAGTATACGTTATACAGGTACTGTGAAAAGAGAAGGTTATAGCTAGGTCTTTCCATATACCATACATCCGTGTATATATATATATATATATATATATATATATATATATATATATATATATATATAAAACACATTGCATTTAAGTTACCTGGCACTTGCTCACTAAAGCAATTATATAAGTCAGCACTAAAAAAATTAAAAGCACTACACCCTCACAAACTCCCCTTGAGTACCTTGTTCCCCATTGGCCCTTTTTTCAATTATAAAGGAATTCCCAATACTATTCTAGCATGTCCAAAGGTCAGTTGTCAATCTCCTCTCTGGTCCAGCTGGTGAATCTGGGAATCTTGAGGCAATGTTACAACTGCCTCATGTACACAGACAACCCTCTCCTCCTCCCAACAAATTCCAACACATGTGAGAGATGCAACCATATAGCCAAACTGGAGGCTACGCTCTCTCAACTCAGTACTGGCGTAACCAGTCAGGAGGAGAGGAAACCACACTCACTACAATTCCAGTCTCACATAGGCCTACCATGACAGCAAACCAAACACATAAACACACAAAAACATACTCGGAGGCTCTAAATAAAAATCTGCCTAAGCAGCAGAGACCTCCAAAGCAGACACCCAAGCAACCGCTACCCCAAAACAAAACACGTGCAAGACATAGCTCACAAAGCCAGTGTGCCAAACAGTCACAGCCCTTAAGGCTAAACAACACACCTGATACACTTGTAATAGGTTACTCTATCGTCAGGCACACTGACATCCCGCTCACCAGGCTGAACAAGGAAAAGGTCATGGTGAGCTGCCTGTCAGGCGCTAGGATCCGCCACATAACACAAGCACTCAGGTCACTCCAAGGCAAGTACAAATATGACTCAGTCATTGTCCATGCTGGTGTGAATGACCTGAGACGTACCTCCCTGGATTACATGAAAAGAGACATAGAGGAGCTCTCTGAGCATGTAGCCCAGGCCAGTATGACCCTGACCTTGAGTAGCATCTTACCCTCACCAAGAATGATGCCACAATATGAAGACAAGATGATCAATTTCAACAATTGGCTTAAGTATTGGTGTCATTCAAAGGGGATCCAATGCCTGTCAGCCTGGGATGACATGCTCGACAAGCCACGATGCTTCGCTAGGGACGGCTTGCACCTGTCACCCCTGGGCTTTCAGATATTGGCAAAGGCTCTTGCTACCCACATAGTGGTTTTTTAGGCAAGGCTCAAAAGACAAACCCACCTCCATAGGTATCACAAGGGATAAGAAACTAAGAGTAATGCTACTCAACGCCAGAAGTCTAAACCTCAAGATGCATGCACTCGAAACTCTCCTTAGCATGGAGAACATCGATATCTGTGCAGTAACAGAAACCTAGTTCAAGGCTCTCGAGAGCACCCCAGCACTACCAGGTTATACCTCATACCATGCTTTTCGGCCCCAAAACTTGAACCGAACCACAAAAGGAGGGGGAGTATCAATATTCTTCAAAGATAGCCACACCTCCAGGTTGGTGGCACAGCACGAAGCATCAGAGACTATCCATGTGCAACTAACAGTGGGTAAAAATGCCTTCCAGTTTATAGCCTGCTACAGACCACCCTCCCAAACCCAGGAACCCCACTCGGCCTTCCTGAGAACACTGGAAAATATGAAGGTTTCTCCAAACACCATTATATTGGGCGACTTCAACTACCCAAACATAGACTGGGAGCATTACTCTAGCTCCAACATCCTAGCCCAAAGGTTCCTAGAATTTATAAACTCAAATGTTATGGAACAACTTGTTACCACTCCCACAAGAGGGGAAAACATACTGGACCTGATCATCACCAACATGGGGACTCTATGCTCCAGACCAGAAGTGTATCCCTCACTGGTAAGATCAGACCATAAACTAATCTCACTGGATATTCACATCCCGACCCCACCCCCTGCCCAGAAAACCACAGTGAAAAACTTCTCTAAAGCAAATTTCACACTCCTCAAAACCAAGGTGGAATCCTTCAAAGCCCCCGGGTCTGTGGAAAATACGGCCCAGACTGCAGAATCCTTTATAAACGCATTCTATGAACACCTTCAGGAATGCATGGATCATGCAATCCCAAATAAAACCAAGACCCAATCTTCCAAAGGCAGACATCCTGTCTGGTGGACCCCAGCCATAAACAAACTATACAATAAAAGGAGGAAGCTACTACATGATAGAGCAAAATCCCAAAAAGGGAAGGCATCTCTGATCAGTATTAACAAAAAACTACTGGCACTCATAAAATCGTCTAAGGCCAGCTTCAAGAGAAAAATTGCACAGGACACTAAGGATAATCACAAGGCTTTCTTTAGTTATGTTAGGAACCTGGGTGGGAATTCCCAGATCTGCTCAGAATTAGTCCAAAATGACAAAAAATACACCAAACCCACAGACATTGCCAACATCCTAGCTGACAAGTTCAGCGCAAACTCCACCCCCCTCCCCACCAAAAGGGCAAATATCTATCCCAGCAGAGTGCTGCCCCCCTGACATCTCAGATGCTCAGGTAAGAGCCGCCCTCTCCAAAGCAAAAAACACAGCATCAATGGGACCAGACGCTGTCCCGGGCTGCATCCTACATGAACTCCAAGAAGAGCTAAACCCAAACATAAAACTACTGTTCAATCTCAGCCTTACTACAGGATATGTACCCAAAGAGTGGCATACAGCAACAGTGGTCCCTCTCCACAAAGGTGGTGCCTCAATGGATCCTGGAAACTATCACCCCATAAGCCTGACTAGCTTGGTCTGCAAAGCTATGGAAAGGATCATCATGGACCTCATAAATAAAGATATTGGGGACCTACAGACACTGGATCCTACCCAGTTCGGCTTTGTTAAGGGCAGATCCTGCCTCTTAAACCTGCTCAATTTCTTTGAAACTGTCACCAAGGCCATTGACGAGGGGAAGGTGGTCCACACAGTCTACCTGGACCTCGCAAAAGCCTTCAATACAATACCCCACTTGGGCATTATAGATAAGCTCACCAGCTTAAATATAAACCCCTATGTCACTAGATGGGTTGTGAACTGGCTCAAGGACAGAACCCACATGGTTAGAATTGCTGGAGCCATGTCAGACTCCAAACCAGTTACAAGTGTCGTCCCACAAGGCTCAGTCCTGGGACCTCTCTTGTTCGGTATATATTTCTTGGAGGTACAGGCCAACATGGAAGGACTGTGGCTGACCAAGTTCACAGATGACTGCAAACTGGGCGCCATAATCGACTCCACAGCCGGCACAAGCATCCTCCAAAAGGGCCTCATAGAAACAGACAACTGGTGCCAGAGCCATGGCCTCAAGCTAAACGCCAAAAAGTGTATAATCATCCCCTTTGGCAAAAACAAAGTGCCCACAAATTACCACATAGGTGGCAATCCATTAAGTACAGAAGAAGTAATTAGGGACCTGGGGACCCAAGTTGATAGCAATCTCTCATTTGACAACCACGTGGCCAAAATGGTTAGAAAAACATTTTATATAGCCCACCTAATCATGAAGGGATTCACATCTAGATCAGGGGAGGTCATTGTGCCTCTTTACTCATCCCTCATCAGGCCCATAATTGAGTACAATACCCCTTTTGGGATGTACCTTACCAGACACCTGCAGCAACTGGAAAGACCCCAAAAGTACCTCACCAAGAGGATCAAAGGGCTCAAACAGATGCCATATGCTGCCCGATTAAAGAAACTCCAGCTCTACACAGTGGTATACCGCCTGCTCAGAGGCGATCTGTGCCTGATGTATAAAGCAATGTCCAACCCGGAATTAATGGACAAGCTGCACCTCAGAAAATCCAAATCCCATCGAGCCACATGCTCAAGAGACTTGAACCTCAGCACTGAAATAAATAGGACATGCTGGAGGGACAGATTCATAACCCAGAGGCTCCCTTCACTCTGGAATAAAATCCCAGTCCAGGTTAGGCAGAGTCCCTCATTGACTCTCTTCAAGAGGAATCTTGATGAGTGGATGGGAGATCGTAGGTTTACCCCGGGTATCACTTCTGTGTCACTGTTAGACAGAGGCACAGTATACTAACCTCGAAAAAGGGCATAGCAAAATTAATTTAAAATGGGTGGCGAAAGCCAAACATGCTCTGGCTAGGCTTATAAATGCCCTAGGGCAGATAGCCTAGTATGAACCTATGAACCTATATATATATTCATATACATATACGTACACACATACACACACACACACACACACATATTTATATGTGTATATGCATATATATATATATATATATATATATATATATATATATATATATATATATATAAATATATATATATGTATATACACACACACACACACATATATATATATATATATATATATATATATATATAAATATATATATATATACATGTATATATATATAAATATATATATATATATATATATATATATATATATATATATATATATATGCGCATATACACGTACATATATAGAATGCCACAGCTTTAAGTTTCTGGTGGTGATTCTTTCTAGAATAAACTAAAAAATAGCAAAAATGTGATAAGCTCTTGGTCACAGTGGCACCTTTTACGTATTGCAGCCAAACGCATGTGCTCAGCTGTTATGGGATGGGGCAAGCCTGCTTCCTGCTGTTATACTGACTACTAGCTTAAGAGTTGAGCAGTAGGGTTGCTGGCTTCCTTGTTAGTGGCTCAGCAGGTATCACATTTGCTTGGAATACTGCAGGATCAGAAAGTCATACAATAACTGTTTTTGTTGATGCTTTGTAGATTAGAATGCTTATGATCCTTTTCTTAGTAAATGGAACTATGGCATCAGGGGAATCACTATATAAACAAAGAAAATACAAACAAGAAATGATTAAGTACTGCTTGTATGGAAAAAAAAAGATTTTGAAGTATCTGAGGTTGTTATTTTGTTTTTATTTTATTTATCCTTTGTCAAATGGGTTAGTCCAACTAGGCTGTTAGCCTCTTTATGGGTAGACTCTAGGTAGTATTTATACTACTAGCGGAAACATGGCCAGGCCATTGTGGAATTTTTCCTACTCTTTTGGAGTTGTTGAGAGAATGTGTTTGGGCTCTGCATTTTCTGCGTCTCTGTTCTTGGCACAGTGGTGGCTCAGAGAATCATGGAGTTAAAGCAATGGAGTCGAGAGATGTCTGTTGGTGATTTGGAGAAGAAGATGGCAGTCAAGCCATCAAATCAGCTTAAAAATGTGTCAAAAGATAAGAAGAGAGAAGAGAAGGTAGCCAAGCCTTCTATATCTGTGTCTGAGGTCTGAGAATTGAGATAGAAAGCATATATGGTTGGAGATGATGGGAGGAAGACACCCAAGTCTTCTTTGGATATTTTTGAAACAGGGAAAGGGTGCATAGTTTGAAAAAAGGCAGGTCAGCCTCTTCCAGATTCAGAAGAGATTTTCCAGCAGCAGATATTCCAGAAAGAGAACCAGCATGATGAGGGATTTATTATTAAAACTTTCCAGTTGGGAGGATTGCAGTATGTTTTATTAGAGAAATTATGTGAGCAAGGCAAACATGAACGTGGCAAGGATGTGACATGGGGGGATATAATGAACAAAATTCAAAACTAAGAGTAACTTTTGATGCAAAAAACAGGAGATGGTAAGACAAAAACTTATGCTGATATGGTTAAGAAAACTGCAAAAAAAGCAACATCAGCAAATGAAACTGTTACAAAACAAAGAAGAAATCATACTGTTACAATTTTCTCCAAGGAAGAAAGAGAAATAGAAAGATATGAGGTATGAGACAACATTATTTCTCCTTTAGGAACTTCTCTAACAGAAGTAAGAGTTTTCATTCATATAAGCAAAGAAATTTTTGTGATATAATTTTTGAAAACTGTCAGGCAATGGACAAATTTTGGAGTCACTATGCAAATAAGAAAAACTTTGCTACATGGAGTGCTTTTGAAGTTTAAGCTTTTCTCAGATAAAATAATAAGAAACGCATGTTCAGTTTAGAACAGAAATTGAAAAAGAGACTTTGAAAAGGCATTTAAATACCATATGTAAAGACATATTGGACATTTCTAAAGTTTTTGACATTAGAGGACTATGGACTGGGGGTCAAGATTGTAATCATTTATTAAAAATGGAAAATTATAAAAATCATTCATATCCCCAGTATTATAAATATAGATAGTTAAAAAGATGTTGTTAAATATTGGGGTCAACCCAAAACTTTATTCTACTGTGGAAAATCTGATCATATTATTGTCGATTGTACAGAAAGGAAATGTTTTATATGTGGTGCAATAGATCGTGATGCAAAAACATGTGAGTTAAAATGTCATAAATGCTATAAGGTAAGTCATATATGGAGGGATTGTAAAGAAGGGACAGTAAAAATACATGAAGTGACTGCATCTGAACACATTCAAGGGGTTATGAAAATAGCACATGAAGAAGACCAGGAAAAAAAAAATCATGACAAAAAAATACAGAAGAAACAGTCGAATAAATGATGATAAAATGATGACGCATAAAAAACAAGAATTAAATATACAAGAAGGTACTGAAGTTAGTGATGAAGAAGATATTACCTGGAATATAGTAAAAAAAAAAAATCTGTAGGTAAACGAGTAAGAGAGAAAAAGAGAAAAATTACTGGATTAAACACGGGAAACATGAAAGAAGAAGGGTGAAGGTTGCATTCTTCTTCCTTAGAGCCTTTTCTTTAGTAGAAATAATGCTAATTGTAGGATATTAGAACAGAATGTTTTTAGATTAGATTAAATTATAGATTAGATTAGTAGTAGGCTAACTGCCCTTGCAGGCTATTTTAAGCCTAGCCAATTACACTATGTGAATCAAACCCTGCACCTTATGTTCGTAAGGCAAATACCTTAACCATTATACCAACCTCCCACCTGTTAACAGTTTTAAGAGCACAGTTAGAAGACTAGCTATTATAGACATGTGTAAAAATGTGATAGTGATATAATTATTCTAGAAGATACAAGATTTTTATTGAAAGAAGAAAGGTTTCAAACAGAATGTCTGTGTGGTGATTAGATACACTGGAATTTAGGACAAGATTTACATTCAGGAATAGCACTGCATATGAAAAAACAGTTAAGGTGCTTCTTATTACTATAATTTTAATGAGTAGGATTATGGTTATTGATGTTAGATGGAGAGATAAAGTCTGTAGAATAATTGCATTATATGCATATGTAACTAGTAAAGAAAGAAAATATATATTTACCTTAATACTGAATTACGTTGATATTAATAGGGAAGCTATTATACTAGCAGTCTTCAACTGTAACTGAAGAAACTGAAAGGGAATGATGTAAAAAAGTTGCAGAAATTATGAGATATGGGAAGTTAAGAATATGGAAGAACAATTCATGGACATATAGTAGAGGAATTTGTAGAACACAGAGACTAATTTTTTGTTTGTTTTTGGAAGGATGTGAGATAAAAAAATCATGGTACATTAGACTTAGGTTTTTCAGACAATAACGCTATCTGGATAGAATTCAGACGCAATGTTGGTAAAGTTCAGATAGGAAAATGTCTAAAAAGAATTAATGAAGTAGAGTGGGTAGGTGATGTTGAAAAAGAAACTTAGAATTATGGGAAGATCACATAAGCATGAGACAGTTCTATAAATACTGGTCTGAGTGGTGGATGACTTTTAAAAAGAAATATAAAAAATGTCATCAAGGATGGCAAGTTAAAAAGAGAAAGGAAGTTAAAAAGTTATAGTAAGTTAAGTGAAGAACTTCTTAAACATTTAGAAAGGAATGAAAATTAATATTTTAAGAAGTAACGAGAGTTATATGAAATGAATCAAGAAAAAATTAAAAAATACTATTGGATAAACAAAGATACTTAATACAAGGTAAAAAAGATAGCTTATTATTTAAATAAAATAGTTAAGGAAGACAGTATAATGACAGAATTAATAGATAAAAAAGGATAGTACAGAAAGACCAAAGAGATATAATATGTATTGTTGCAGAATATATAAAAGATTTATTTAAAGATATTATTAAATAACAAAGGAAATCATGGAAAGTAAGAACTTTCTCTGAGCAAGAAAATATACATTTGGAAAAATATGTAAGATTAGAAGAACTGGATATAGTCTTAATACAAGTAAACATACATACAGCAGTGGATACATATGGCTTAGAATATCAAATGTATAAAGGAAAAAGATGTCAAGAATTAATGATTATAAGAGAAATTGTAGATGACATACTAAATAGTCAAGAAAAGACTTTAATTATGGTAGGAGATCTAAGCAAAACTTTTGACACGATTCAGCATAATATGCTATGGGATTTATTCAAAGCTTGTAATTTAGGTACAAAATTAAAATAAAATGTGTGTGTGTTACAGCAGATGCAGGGAACAAATTTAAAGTTTTGATTCATGGATGGCTGAGTTAAAAAATAATTATTAAAAGAGGTATAAGGCAAGGATGTCCTTTTAATATGAACCCATGAACCTATGAACATTATATTTTCACTGGTTGTGAATGCAATAACTAGTTATATTAATTCAGCAGATAATAATGTTAGATATAGAACAAAGGAAGGTATTGATATACCTATAATGTTATCATATGTAGATGACATTATTCTAGTTATTAAGCATTTGAATGGAATGGAAGAAGCTATAAGCAAGTTGAATTTCTGTTTAGATAAAACATTGGTATGTGTTTGAACATAGGAAAAAGTAAAGGTTTAGGGTATAAAGGTTGGATTAAAGGTATTGAATTCAGTTTTCAGGAAATAAAGTTATTAGGTATTATATTTGGAAAACAAGATATTGTATTACTATAATGGGAAAACATTATAAAAAATCAAAAATATGTGTATATGTTGCTTAATTCTGTTGTATTAGGAAATATTTCATACATAGCCAGTGTGTTAGTATGCCTTTGTCAAATGAAAAATATATTATTAATGCTATATTCTCATTTATATGGCAATCTCATTTTAGTCCTGTAAAGAGAGGTATGCTATATGTAGCAGAAGAGGATGGTAGTTTAGGACTTATAAATTCAGTGGTATTTGCAGTTTCATTACATGTATATAAAATACTTAAATGGTTAAAGGAAAAATGCTAATTTAATATGCCTTATTATTGGAGAAGAAATATAAAAATGTGGGATATGGAGAAAAGTAGAAAAAGAGTAATACACTACATTAATGAAGAAATGAAAGCATATCAAGATAAAACTGTAATGTGGAAATAAGTATAGAAGATTTAGAACATGAAAGAAAAAAGTGGTATAAAAAACTGCAGGAATTCACACAAGGTGAAATAGTGTCCCAAATAAAAAAATAAAAAAGTCACACCAGGTCAAATTCCAAGCAAAATGGATGTTTATTTATTTATTTATTTATTTATTTATTTCCAGTTTGATTACCAAGGAAGTCCACTGGGCCCAGAGAGCCCATTTTCAGTGGCGGCCCAGGGAGAAAAGCTCTATGAAATAGATTACAGTAAAAATAGCAGTCCGATAAAAATAAAAGTACAAGTATAAATGCATATCAAATAACACAAAGTGTGAGCAATATTGCCCATAGTGGAAAAATATCTTGCAGATACATTTTAACAAATTCACAGTTAAAGTCAAAAGCTATTTACAATATTTACAGAGTGTTAGAAATCATATGGGAATTAACTATAGAAAGTTATAGCCAGCTATAAGGTGCTTAGGAACTCAGGAGGATACCCTCCCAGGGGCAGAATGCAGTTACATTTCCATTTGGAGGAGAGGGAGGTGTAAAGTTGAGTTTTGACATTGTTTGTGTTTGACACTGTCCTTAGTGTAGAAGGGAGAGAGTTCCATTTCTTACCTAAGGAGCAGGAAAGAAGAAGTTGTCCAGCAGGAGGTTTAGGTTTGTGGACAGTAATTAAGTTTTGGTGTTGAGATCTGAGAGTTCTATTTTTGTTGTATGGAGGAAGGATGTTAATTAGAGCAGAGCATTTGGCTGGATTAAATATTAGTCTTTGTGCTATAGTGAGCTGGAGGGTGTCCAGGTAATTTGTGAATTCTAACCAATTGAGGGATTGGAGGGTTAAACAGTGATGAGTGGAATGTTTGGCTTTGGTGGCAAATTTAGAAATTTTGTTATAACAGCTTTCAAATTTGGAAGTGATGGAAGAGGATAGATTAGTTAGTAGCGGGGCACCGTACAGAAGGGAAGGAAGGTGGTAAGAGGAGGCCAGAGTATGCCTGGTAGACGTAGAGAGGAAGTGGTTGTTCCTGTATAGCATACCTAGTTTTTGGTGGGTTTTCTTTATATTTTGCTGAATATGGATGTCAAACTTGTGGTGTTCATCTATAGTTACACCGAGTAGTTTGGCAAAGGGAACAACTTCAATCTGAGAGTTGCTTTGGCTAAGGACTTGGAAGGAATTTGTATCAAAAGAGAAATATTTTGAGGGTGTGAATAATAGTATTTTAGATTTGTTAGCACTGAGAGAAAGGTGATTTTAGCACATCCAGATAGTAGTTGATAAGGCAGTCTGAGTTTTAGATAGGAGTTCAAGGAGGTTAGAGGCAGAGCAGGCAAGTGTAGAGTCATCTGCATATTGGATGACTTTGGCATTAGGGATAGCAGAGTTAAAGTTATTGATAAAGATATTAAACAACATTGGTCCAAGGATGGACCCCTGTGGTGCTCCGGTAGGGATGGGTAAGAAAGGTGAGGTGCTTGTTTTCCATTTCACAGCCTGAGATCTATCTGACAGATAGTTTGACAACCAGGAAAGAGTATTTTGGCAGAAATTTAGGTTTGAGAGGTGACTTAGAAGGTGAGCATGGGAAACAGTATGTAATGCTTTAGAGAGATCTAGGAGCACTGTAGATACTAAGTTCCCTGAATCTCGGCCTTGAGTGACAGCTTCTAAGAATGAGAGTAGAGCTGTTATGGTGCTATGCCCTGGTCAGAAGCCATGTTGGGTAGGGGTAAAAAGTTGATTTTTAGTCAGAAAAGGCATAAGTTGGAGGCAGAAGCATTTTTCTAGGATTTTGGAGATTGGAGAGAGAAGAGCTTTAGGGAAGACATTTGAAATGTTAGTGTTTTGCCTCCCTTGTGGAGAGGAAGAATAAAGGTGGAATGCCAGAGTTTATGGACATAGGATTCCTTTATGGATCTATTAATTAGGATACTAATTGAGAGAACTATACCATCGGCACCAGACTTAAGAAAGGAAGAGGGGATGTTGTCAGGTGCATTGGAGTAGGGTTTAAGTTTGGATAGAAGTCTTTTTATGTAGTTAGTGGACGCAGGTTTAAGCTCAAGCATAGGGGTGAAATTATTTGGGGACTTAGATGAGGTGGAATGTAGGAGAGATGGGTCATTGTTGGGAAAAGTTTTCGTTAGGTCGGATATTGTCTCTATAAAGAAAGAGTTGAATAGTGAGGCTAATTCAAGGTCAGATTTACTTGGGTCCAGACAGAGGTTATTTTTGGAGCCTGGGTTGAGGAGTGAGTTTATGGAGTTCCAAAAAAGCCTAGGATTTCGGGGATGGTTGGACTGGAGCTTAGTGTAGTAGGATTTTTTGTCTTTGAAGATTTGTTTTTTTGCAAAGTTACGGAGCTGTGTATATTGGAGAAGGGTTTCAGGAAAATTTATTCTTTCTATAAAGCTTCCAGGATTTGTCTCTATGATGTATAATTTGCTTTGTTTTTTTGATTAGCCAAGGGGCAGTTATAGTTTTTATTTTTTTTTTCCTTTTTGGAGTTAGGGAATTTAGAGCATCTAGGAAAGTAGAATTAAAGTGGTCTATGGCTTTATCGAGTGGAAGGGCTTTTAGAATGTTCCAATTCATTTGTTTGAGATAGTTAGAGAAGGTTTTGGGGTCAAATTTACTAAGGTTGCGGATCTGAATATATTGATGTTGGTGTAGATGGGAGGTGGTTGATAAAATACAATTCCAACAAGACATAACACTTTTGCCTGTTTCATACAAGCATCATCAGAGTAATTGATCTTGGCATTAAGTCTACTTAATATAGTAACAAGACACCAATCAGAACTAAGCAATTAAAAACAATTTTAAAGAAAGATAACAAAGACTGCCTAACATCAAACTTGTAAAACTTAACCAGTTATAAAGGTTAATACTGTCACATCATAAAATACTCACCATACATAGAAACACCAAAAATTAATAAATTAGTGATTAATAACAATACATATAAAAAACTATGTCAGATCAATGTTGAACTTAGTTTTAATACACTGGCCATGGAACAGTTGTCATTAATGCCTGGGAACACTGTGGCATTTAATCTTATTGCCATAGTGTCTCCCTAACCTCCAGTATAGTTTTCTCATCACTCCCCTGTCATTGTGTTTAACTCTATCAATAACAAAAAAGAAAAATGTATTAAAATGATTGCATATGTTATTGTGACAATATAATACATTAGTGTTTTTTCTATTTCTCCTATCTCCAAGGTGTTCTGACATTCTATCCCATAATCTGCTGGTGGTTTTTCCTACATAAATTGCAGGACAAGTGCCAGATGCAGCAATGTATACCACCATTTTAGTATTGCTGTTAGCCCATCCTGGACATTGTATTGTCCTGCCCTGACCTTCAATGCTCACATATGGATCCTTGTGTATAAATTTGCAGAACCTACACATACTGCATTTACTCATCTGGGAGCAATAAAATTTGCTGGAAGTATCTTTGTTCTTTTCCAAGAAGTCTTTTAAGTTCTTCCCTCTACTGCAGGTTACCATGGCACACTTACCTTACTCGCTTTTCAAGTCACTACTGATAGTTGCATCCCAGCAGTTATTGATAAGGATTTTATTTTTAATGCTTCAGAATTCTGGTTAAAGGGCAGGATCAATGTTTTATTTTGCGATACAATTTGACATGCATTCATTTTCGTACCTCTATTCATTAATAAAATTGGGGTGTATATGTCCTTCCATTTTTTACGGACTTTTTTTTCTGATTTTAATTAATAGCCTAAGCGGGTAGCCCCTATTCAGAAAACATCTAATCAACTTGGATAGTTCAGTCTCAAACAAGTGTTTGTCACTCACCAGTCTCAAAAGGTGTACCATCTGTCCCTTCGCAACCCCTTTCTTCCAGTGAAAGGGGTGGCAACTGTAAAAATGTAGAAACATATTGGAGAACATTTCTTTTCTATAAATACTAGAATGTAATTCACCAGTCTGGGTATGCTTATCTAACAGTATATTTAAGTGATGTATTTCATTCAGGCCAACATTATAAGTAAATCTTAAAATGTCAGTTGTGCCCGTTAGGTACATCACAAAATCATTAATTATTTCCTTCTTGCCACGCCACAAGATAAGAATATCATCAAGGAAACATGCCCATAGGGCTACGTCCTTCATGCAGATAGAATCAAATTTCCTTTCCCACTTGGCAAGAACTAGGTTGGCATATATAGGGGCACACCTTGCTCCCATTGTCACTCCAGATTAGTCTAAAATATTCATCCTCAAAATACAGAAAACTATTGTTCAAAACTATCTCCATCATCTCAACAAGTAAATTTCTCTTGACATTTAGTAAACTTTCACCAAAGTACTCCAGACCGATGTCATGCGGAATAACTGTAAACAGGTTAATCACATCAGTTGTAATAAACATATATTCATCCAGAATTGACTTATCCCCAAGCAACTCCAAGCAATGCCAGGAGTCCTTCAGAATATGTGGTTTGTTGGTTAATGCCTTCTTGGTACACACATCAATATAGGAAGCTAGTGGTTCTGTGTCGGAGTTCATAGCAGCAACAATCAGTCTAAATGGGAGGTTACTGATGTTTTTATGGATTTTCAGGATTCTGAATATAGTAGGAATCACTGGAAAGTCTACAGATAAGTAATCTAGTTCATCTGCATCTAACACATCCTGGAAAATGAGTCATATAACCACTAGTCAATTCTGGCATAGGCCATGTTAACTTCATTTAAAGACACCCTTTCATATACATTGCTGTCACTCAAAATGTCATACATTTTACTAACATAGTCACTCTGCAGCATTACAATGCCCCACTACCTTTGTTGGGTTTCATCATCTGATATTCTCTAGATTCAGACCACAGTTTTAGGCATGCTCTCTCATTGCTGGATACATTGTTAGTAAAAACAGCTGGTTTACTACTATGTATTCTTAGTTCAAATCCACATGCCTGTTCAAAACTATATATCACAGCATTTTGTAGTGGTATAAATGTGCTTTTTCTTTTAAATGTTATGGTTTCACCTATATTCACATTACCTTGCACATTAAAAAACAATGCCAGGTTCAGTTATCTGGAAAAAGTTTTAAATCAATTAATACCTTGGCTATATCCACTCTGTACATAGGAACAAAAGAAAAACCTTTACTTAACAAACTAAAATGTCCATCATCAATTGTCACATCTCTGAAACTGTAAATAGAAAAGTCACCTTTGGTTAAACATTTTACAGTTAACGTATCATCAGCCAAATAATCCACAGGAATCTGTGCATCTATCAGTTCCTGTAGTAATCGTCTCTCCTGCCTTGATAGTTAGAACCTTTCCAATGCTGTTTTTGTCTCCTATAAGGAAGAAAGTTCTTGGTTTTGTTCTGTAGGCATTCTGACCACCTCAAGGGTACCTGGTGGTCTAAAAAATATTCATTAGTGTCACTATGGTCACCAGCTTGGTTAACAGACACATTGCCATTATTTTGTCCAGAGATGAAAGCAGCATCAACATCCATGCTACCAGTTTCTTTACTGTTAGGTTCAGGGTAAACTCTTTTCTCTTTATAATCAGTTGTATCCCTTAATATTTTTTTCTGTTTTCAGCCCTTCATCAACAAACTTAGACAGGTCTAAAACATTTTTTTCAAAAAAAACTTTTGTTGTAGTCAAATAGCAAATCTTCGGTAATGCTATTATTAAGTTCAGTTACTTCTTTTTGTAATGCTTTTGACCTCCATTCATTGTCACGTATAATTGTACTCATTAACTGCATACCTATGTTGTCAAAGAGTTCTAGAAGTTCCAGATGCATAGTAGAACCAGATGAAAAAACTACACTTGAGGTTAGGGAGACACTATGGCAACTAAGATTAAATGCCACAGTGTCCCAGGCATTAATTACAACTGTTCCATGGCCAGTGTATTGTAACTAAGGGCAACATTGATCTGTCATTTTTTTATATTATTACTAATCACTATTTTATTATTTTTTGGTGTTTCTATGTATTGTGAGTATTTTATGATGTGACAGTATTAACCTTTATAACTGGTTACATTTTACAAGTTTGATGTTAGGCAGCCTGTGTTATGTTTCTTTAAAATGATTGTTTTTAATTGCTTAGTTCTGATTGGTGTCTTGTTACTATATTAAGCAGAACTAATGCCAAGAACAATGACTCTGATAATGCTTGTATGAAACAAGCGAAAGCACTAAGTCTCGTTGGGAATTGTGTTTTAATAAACATCAATTTCACTTGGAATTTGACATGGTGGTTTCTTTTTTATTTTTTAGTTTGGTATAAAAAATAATGGCAAAATATTTTGATGTATACCCATGGAATGAATTAGAGAAATTGAAAATCAGCACTATAAAAGCAAGAAATGACAGATTTAAAAAGAGAGTAGAATGTCATGATTTTTCATGTAGACTGCTGATAAGGAAATTACCAGTTACATCAAACATGCCCCATAAAAATAAATGAAATAGTATGTAATTATTGTCATAAAGAAGAAACTGCTGAACATTTCTTTTTGAAATATAAAAGAATTGAGTCATTATGGACTAAGTTAGATGAGAATCATTATTTAGACACAAGGGATACATAAATATTAATATGGATATGATGGAATATATTTTTCAGAAAGATAAAAAGTTTATTGAAAAGGTTGAAAACAAATATTGAATGATATCTGAAGTAGAACCAAAGAATGAAAGAAATTATGTATAATGCTAAATAGAATTTGTCAGAAATGTTAAAAAAATAAAGTTTTGGTTGTGGAAAGTAGAGAAGGTGTCAGATATAAATGTAATTTCAATATAAAAAAGGGAATATGAGGTAAATGTAAATAATGTGTGCATAATGTGGTAAATAATGCAAATATTATTTTATTTATTAAGTTTATATTGTATTTAAGACTTGTTAAATAGAGGACCCCTAGCCTCTTCAAAATGTTCGGTGGGATCTTTTACATTTACCTGAACTGCCATTAACTCAGGTTGATAGTACCGTGGTATAACATCTCATCTGAAGGATGGCATACTCAGAAGTGCAGTAACTTCCTTATGCTGCACTACAGTGTCAGCAAATTATCTTCCTGGGATAGGAATACAACCCATTGCCTTCTGCACCAAATGGGAATGTGACACCTGTTCTGCCATTGACACTGCTATCAAACTGTTATCAAACATTTGGCTTAATGTGGGAATAGAGGCTAAGGTCTATAAGATGTCAAGGGACATTTACTGTAGTCCTGGGGTAGACCCCCTTATTTTCAGGCATATTCATTAATAAAAAACTCATGGGTGGGCATACTTTTAAAAGGTGGTTGGCTAGTAAGTATGACAGGCAATTAATTTCCAAGGACAATACATACATATGTAAATTAAATACAAAATAGTAATGAAAGGTCATTAATGTCTGTTGCATAAGCAAATGAAAATATAATAGGAAAGAGAAATCTATACTGCCAGGTTATTAAGAGATGAAAAATGAACATGTTATAGCTGTGAAGTTGAATGGGGTAAATTGTTTGCAGCATAGGGGCAGACCTGGGTCCATTTATGGTTGCAGATCCAGTTCACTGGTTTGCATTTAAAGAGAGCTACTTTTTTTTCAAAATGAGTGTGAAATCTGTTCCACATGATTTCTTTGAGACAGATATCTATAATGCTGGTAGATTTTGTTTGTTGCAGTGGAGGTTTGGGTCACTAGTATAGGTTTTGTGAACATGTAAGAGATCACTCTGGATTAAGTTGTTTGAAGCCTTGAATGCCAGACAAAGGTCAATATATAGGAGTCAGTACAAGATGGAAAAGAAAGCTAGAGTTTTATGACTCAAGGGACTTGAGCCCTTAACTTTCTAAGTCAGAAAATGGTATGGTCTTTCAAACTTTATTATGTGTCTGGACAGGTACATGCCAGAGGACGCATTGTATTCTGTGTTATATATAATAAGGAAGGTGTAAAGAGTAATGATTAAGTCCTTGTACCTTGAAGATATATCTTTGGTAATCAGCTGAACTGCCAGGAAAAATGTCCTAATGACCCTGGATACATAATTAGCAAGGAAAGTTCATTTTCTATAAAACTGTCCGTGTCCTTAATAAATGTATTGATTTTGAAGTGGTGCTATTTTCATACTAGGTACATAGGTACTCATTTATTATTGGTGCTTATTATCATTTAGGTTTAAACCATGGCCATGATACCATTTGTTGTATGTGTTATATGTGTTGTATGTGTTAGTCCCTCCTATAGGACCTGGGAATCCTCCAGGAAATTGACTCTAGCTCCTAGTTGGCAATTGTCTGCAAATATGGTCAGCCAAACGCTCCTGACATCAGCTTTTACTTCTGGGAAGTAAATTACCAAAGAGGAGGGGCTGTAGTTTCAAGCACTTAGGATTCACTAATAAGAGTACAGCATGCTGCCAATCCTAATTTGCTGAGTTCTGTAAGTGATTCAAGGTATGCTGCTTGTATAGATTTTTCCTCAACTAATGTCTCACTGACTTTTTAAAGAAGTCTACTAGGTTAAGCAGAAAACATCTTCCCCCTCACAAACCCAAACTTGCTTCGGCTAAGTGACTTTAATCTGCCAATATCCTTGTTTAAGGGATAGTAATCTGCCAATATCCTTGTTTACAAGGTTCATGCTGATGCAGTACATTATGTTAAAATCAAGGCCAGGGTCTATAATTTTCAAGTAAGAGAAAGTGAGCAGATTTGTTCTACATGCTTCTGACATAAGGCTGAGACAAAATAGATTTAGGAGTGGATCAGTGAGGTCACATTTTATTATTTATTTGCTTATTTATTTATTTACCATTTTCAATGGATGCCTGGGGAGAAAAGCTCCACAGAAATATAAACAAAATACAATAATTAGTACAATAGTCTACATATAGTAAGATGCAGTACGATGCTTCAGAGATCATCCATGTGGAACTAGCAATGGGCAAAACTGCAATTCATATTGTAGTTTGCTACAGATCACCCACCATGTCCCAGGACCCACATTCCACATTTCTGGAAACACTGGGAAATATAAAGGTCCTACCAAACACCCTAATATTGTGTGATTTCAATTACCCAAACATTAACTGTGAAAACTACTCAAGTACTAACTCCGTTGCCCAACATTTCCTTGAATTTATAAACTCAAACGCCCTGTATCAACTGGTCAATACTCCCACCAGTGGTGACAACATATTGGACATGGTCATCACCAACATGGGCGACCGGTGATCCACACTGGATGCCAACCCCTCGCTGGTTAGATCTGACCATAAACAAACCACTTTGGATATCCACAATCTGCCCCCACCCCCGAACAAAGGAAGCCACCGTGAAAAACTTTTCAAAAGCAAACTTCACGTTACTTAAGACTGAGGTGGAAAGTTTCAAAGCCCTCCCATGCTAAAGGATAACGTTGTCCAAGCTGCAAAATCCTTTACTAATGCATTCTATGGGCACCTACAAGAATGCATGGATCGTGCTATCCCAAGCAAAACCAAGACTCACTCCTCCAAGAAAAGGAAACTAGTCTGGTGGACTCCTGCCATAAACAAGCTATACAATAGAAGGAGGAAACTAGTACAGAAAAGAGTAAAATCCCAAGAAGGGAAGACATCTCTGATCAGTATCAGCAAGAAACTACGATCCCTCATAAAATCATCCAAGGTGAGTTTCGAAAGAAAAATTGCCAAGGACTCCAAAGATAACCACAAGGCATTCTTTAGCTATGTCAAGAATCTAAGTAGCAATGCTCATACCTGCTCGGACTTAGTGCAGAATGGTACAAAATACACTAAACCAACCAATATTGCCAACATCCTGGCAGACAGGTTCAGCGCAAACTTCATCCCCCTCTCACCCCCAAAAGGGCCCATAACCATACCAGAAGAATGTAGAGCCCCTGAAATCACAGACACTCAGGTTAAAACAGCCCTCTCTAAAGCCAAAAACACAGCATCAATGGGACTGGATGGTGTCCCAAGCTGCATCCTACACGAGCTCAAAGACGAACTAACCCCTCACCTAAACACACTGTTCAAACTCAGCCTCTCCATAGGTTACGTACCCAGAGTGGTGCACAGCAAACGGTTATTCCGCTCCACAAAGGTGGAGTCACAACAGACCCCGGGAAGTATCACCCTATAAGCCTGACTAGCTTGGTCTGCAAGGCAGTGGAGCACATCATCATGGAACTCATTAACAGAGACATTGGGAACCTCCAAACACTGGACCCTACCCAGTTCGGCTTTGTTAAGGGCAGATCATGCCTCCTAAACTTGGTAGACTTCTTTGAAACAGTTACCAAACCTATAGACAAGGGAAAGGTGATACACACAGCCTACATAGACCTCACAAAGGCCTTCAACACCATTCCCCATTCTGGTATTGTAGACAAGCTCACCAGCCTGAACATAAACCCCTACATCACAAGATGGGTTGCCAACTAGCTCACGGACAGAACCCACATGGTAAGAGTTGCGAGACCTAGGTCTGACTCTAAACCTTTTTCAAGTGGCATTCCCCAGGGCTCAGTCCTAGGACCCCTCCTGTTCAGCATATACTTCTCAGAGGTACAGGCAAGCAGGAGGACTATGGCTGACCAAGTCGCAGATGACTGCAAACTAGGAGCTATAATTGATTCTCTGGCTGACACAGACATCCTCCAAAAGGGTCTCTCTGAGACAGATAACTGGTGTCAAAATCATGGCCTCAAGCTAAATGCCAAAAAGTGCATAGTCATCCCCTTTGGAAAAAACAAAGTGCCCACAAACTACCACATAGGTGGTAGTCCCCTAAATATGGAAGACGTAATAAGGGATCTGGGGACCCAAGTTGATAGTAATCTCTCCTTTGATAATCACATTGCCAAAGTGGTTAGAAAATCCTTTTATGTGGCCCACCTTATCACAAAAGGGTTCACATCCATTTCAAAAGAGGTCATTGTGCCCATCTACTCATCACTTATCAGACCCATCATAGAGTACAATGCCCCATTTAGGATGTATCTTACAAGACACCTGCAACAGCTGGAAAGACCACAGAAGCACCTCACTAAGAGGATCACTGGCCTCAAACAGATGCCCTATGCAGCTCGACTGAAGAAATTGCAGCTGTACTCGGTTGCATACCGCCTACTCAGAGGTGATCTCTGCCTGACATAAAAAACCATGTCCAACCCAGAACTGATGGACATGCTCCACCTAAAGAAAAGCTTATCCCCTCGAGCCACACGCTCTATTGATCTAAACCTCACCACAACAATAAATAGGATGTGCTGGAGGGATAGATTCCTATCCCAGAGATTTCCCATGCTTTGGAACAAGATTCCAATCTACATTAGGCAGAGCTCCGCGCTAACCCTCTTCAAGAGAAAGCTTGATGAGTGGATGGGAAACACAAAGTTTACCCCGGGGATCACTTCAGTGGCTTTGCTGGACAGAGGCACAGGGAACTAATCTAAGGGGGCGGCGAAAGACAACACATTCTGGCTAGGCTTATAAATGCCTTCAGGCAGATAGCCTAGTACCTACCTATGAACGTATAAACATCATCTAGTTGGTCTATACAAAGAAGAATTCAATACTGTTTTCTAGTAGATACAAGTTCAAAAAGGAAAATCACACAATCATTTCAGTAAAGATCATTGTGAGAATAATAAAATTAGTACTGTGTACATATTAAATAATAGTTATGAACAAATGAGATTTCTTTTTGCTTTTTTGAGGAGTAGTAACACTGAGGAGTGGGAGAAAATGAGTTAAGGAGTGGACAGTATGGTGACAGAGTTATAGATATATCATCAGTCAGGTTTGGTGTAGGAGCATTTTGTTCTGACATGGAAGCACACTGATATATTATCAGGTCACAAAGAGTTAGTGTTTCACACCTCTGAGACAGACTTTAGGACTTGATCAAAACTGATCTTTTAGGGGTGTGCTGACATGAGCTCATACGGGGAGGCTAAGTGGAGTAGGTTCATATAATGATTATGTTCTTGTCCTTGAGGACTAAGTGGGTGTTATTGTTAGGCCGTGTCAGCAGTTCAACCGGTAGCATGCTCACCTTTAGTGTTGTAAGACCAGAAGGCTGTGGATTCTGCTCCAGGATTATGCTATCCTTCAGATAGGATAGCCTATATATTTGTGTTGTTGGTAGTTGTGGATGTAAAAGATCCCATTGCACCTACCAGAGCAGAAAGGAAAGCCATCTAATGCCCTTTCCAAAATTCCCTAGTAGTATAAACACCATCTCATGTCTCCCCCGAAAAGTGGCCACTAGAGTAATGGAAATAAACCTATCAGCAAAGGATAAATATAAATCAGCACAAAGCAATGATTGGACACAGTTAAAAAATGACCTATGATTGACAGAAGCAGTGTTTTTTTTTTTTTTTTTTTTTTTAGTTTATCCTTAATCTTGGTGGATTTGATTTTGTTTCTAATGTCTCTGCTCAACTTGTTGAATTAAATTTTGAAGTGTGAAATTTTCAGCTTATTCCTAAAACAGAAGATAATTTTTTTAATAAACCTCCTTTCTACCTGGGTTATAGCACACAGTAGTACCAAAAAACTGAATGAAGCAATCCAGTCTGGAACATAAAAAGTGCAAATATTCCAAAAGCAAATGACCAGATTGCAGAATGACTCATATAAGCTTTATTGAAAATCGTTTAGCGCTTTCATCTATTTTAATAAAATAGATATCTTCAGAAGCATAAAAACCATGCAAACAAAGCATGAACATTTAAAATCTTTAGCTGATACACACCCATACTTAAAAATCCTATCAATTACAACGTAGCTAAAGCCCACCAAAAAGTTTAAAGGTACAGTACACTACTTTCTGTAAAAGTGTCAGAACCTATCTTAAGAACATACAAACAAACGAGAAACAAACTCAAATATTAAAATAAAACAAAATTATAGTTTTGATGCTCTAAATTTCAATGAATTAGTAATAGATACAGCCTCTTTGAGGCCATCTGAATTAGATGTATCCAACTGTAACTGCCATAGCATTTCTTTATACAACAGTCGGTTTTGCCAATCACCATCATAAACAGAAGGAATTATTTTCTCTCAAATAGAAAAGTTAAACTTAATGAAATTCCTTCAAGAGATAGCATGCCTGGCTAGGGCACTTTTATTATCCTCTTTAACAATACTGTAAATATCCAGGAAGATGATTTTATTCAAAGCATTGTTAATTTTTCCAACATAAAATGCTGGACATGTACTGCATAAAACAATCCTCTCAGATAAAAAAAAATATATATCTACTTTTCCTCATCCATTTTTGCACACCAGCCAACATTCCACCCCCAAAATACATATTACTATAAGAACACTGATTGTACTGGCCACATTTGAAAGAGTTATGAAAACCATTATAAACTCTTCTTGCTGGTCTTTCTAAAATTGTCTTAATGTTAGGTCTGTTTTTAAACATGAAAGGTGGGGGTACTTCAAAGTCCAACTTAAGGTCATCATCATCACATTGTGAAATTGACCAGTTTCTACATAGAATATTTTTGATGGCCACAGCATCCAAAGAATAGTGAATAATCAAATTGTTACAATAACTAGTATGATTTAATGAAAAACTGACACCATTTCTATTGGGACTCATCATATTGTGGGAAGCAAAGCTCTGTAATCCCTTAATAATAATGGGGGCATATTTGTCGTTCCTTTTGTTAAAAATATGTATATAAAAATTGTCTACCATTGTTTCTGGATAACCTCTTTCCAAAAACATGGATTTCAACAAATTGAACTGATCAGTGCATTCATTGTTGTCAGAGGTTAATCTAGAAACTGTAATAAACTGACTCTTCACAACCCCTCTATTTTGATGTAATGGATGCCTACTTTCAAAGTGCAAAAAAGCATTGCAGAAGGTAGGCTTTCTATAAATGGTAGTTATAAACCTGATACCATCACATTTTCTAACTTCTACATCTAAATAATGTATCTTCTCACTGTTAACATTGTAAGTAAACTTCAGGAAAGTAGAAGTCATTTTCATCTCAGAAATAAATTTACAAAGTTGGTCAGTATTACCAGCCAAGACCACAAATACATCATCCAGGTATCGAAAATGACATCTGTGATACTGAAACAGATCAAGTTTAAAAAGAACCTGGGACTCCCACCTAAATAGCACAGCATTATCAAAAATTTGGGCACAACTAGCCCTCACTGCTACTCCTTGCAACTGTGTAAAATACTCACTATCAAAAAAAAAAAAAAAAAAAACAAAGTTATTGCAAAGAATAAGTTTCATAAAGTCAGAAATCAAAGTAGCATCATTGTCAGACAATACATTAAACTGTGCCAAAACCTCACCAAACCAAGACAATCATAGTTCATGAGGAATAACAGTAAACAGATTTTTGATATCTAAGGTAACTAGTTTTATTTATTTATTTATTTATTTAACATTTGTTAACTGGAAAAGTCCGGAATTGGAATGAAGCCGATTTTCAGAGGAGGCCCGGGGGGTAAAAGATCCAGACACATGTCTTTGTAATTAATAAGCAATTATTAAATTCTGTAATATTCCTAAGTTTGTCCACAAAGTCCCATGAGTTGCAAAGAACATATGAAAAGTCATTAAACAACAAATGAAGTTTCTGATCAACAAATTTTTTAAAGAGCTCATTAACTGATCCTCCAGCAGCAACTATCGGTCTTAATGGCAGATTGGAAAAGTTTGAATGAATCTTAGGAATTCCAAAAATTTTTAGAATAACAAGAAATTGAACTTGAAGGAAGTTGAATAAATCCAAAGAAATTCTGCCAAAACAACAAAAGTTAATTTATAAACACATTGATTGCTCGATAAGTAGTGTTGATCTCATTCACAGATGCAACTTGGTACACAGATTTATCTGACAATAATGAAATCATTCTATTAGTATAGTACATAAGGTCCATGACGACCAAGCCTCCTCCCTTCTCTGGTTTCATACAATTTGCATTTCCATTGAAAGTAATTTTATTAAGAATAAGTCTTTCTTCTTTCATAATATTATAAAATTTGTGTTTCCTCTTGGATTTCAGAAGGTCTCTGATTTTTTGTTCACAAAATTTCTCAGGCACATTAATAATTGGATGTAAGGGGGGCTAGCAAGACTTTTCTATTTAAAATTGTGACCAAAAATTCAATTTCAATTTTGTCTCCCATTAAAACCTGAAAATTAAGTTTCTTGGTGAACATTTTTAGCTCAAGTATGGTGTGTTCAAGATTGTCTCGACCAAAAGGAATGAAGGGAAGAACCTTCAAAAATAATTCATGATGTTTAGGACCAATTTGTAAATCTGTAAAGTTATAAATATTAAAGTTAGCAAAGAAAGTTACTGACACAGTACCTTGTGAAAAAACACCAAACTGTCCGAGCAGAAAACCTTCGAGAACTGACATTATCTGATTTTGTGGGCAAACCTGTACATCGTCATCCAATCATTGTCCTTCCCACTGACCGCCTGATTGCCTGGATGACCAGATCTTGCTCGGGTCTATATTAGATCAGTTTCAGTTACAATGCAGACACTGATATTTTCAAGAGACACCGTAGATTTTCTAGGTAGGGCAATTATTTAACATGCTTCTTTAGCATTGAGCAGTGCTACTTTTATCCAGTCTGGACTTGGTTTGGATCATTAGGTAGATGCTGCAGACTTACATTGCCTAAAAAAGGCACTGGGGAGTACAGAAAATATTTGCCAAAGTTCAAAAGCCCTGAGAAAAGAAATGCAGACATACCTTGTAAATCAAGTAGTATTATTAACCAACTCTCTGGAAGCAGACATTGGACTTTCTTGTCATATCACCAATAACTAACACAGTTATGAAAGTAAGCTATATTTTGTATATGTTATGGCATTGCTCTCAGGGAAGTAAGACACTGCTCAAAAGATGTTGAATACCATTCAAGAGGGCTTACTTGTAGAACTCTGCCATGTCTCTCTTTATATAATTCAGGCATCTTTGTCTCACATCATTCACATCTGCATGAATAATGACTATGCTGTATGTGTAACTGAAAAGATTTGAGTGACCCTCACATCATGGCAACAGAAAGGCAACTCACCATCACCTTTACCATTGCTGCAGCATGAGATGTGGGAGAGTACAATTTGGTGCAGCAATGTGTTTTACCATGCAGTTAAGATGCAGAGTTTGCAGTTTGGTGAATCATGAAACATTAGACTATGCTATAGCAAAGGCCAAACAGCAGTGTTGCTTCAAGTAAGCATCCCGCTTCAATATAAGGCAGGGGATACTAAAAGGGGGTAAAGTCAAGGTTTAAAACAAACCATTTGTGATTTTGGAGTGTACTGTATCTATGAGCAGGCCAGTGGCAGCTAGTGATATTGGACTGCAAGACTGCACCCCCCCCCCCTCACCAGCTGAAAACCAAAATAAAAAAATCCTGGAACTCACACATGCATGCGTGGAAACTCAAATCCGGACTGCTGTTTAACCAGTCCAGATTCAGAAGAAGGTTACAACCACATAGAATGGAAGGAGATCGGACTGCAAGGTCTGCAGTCTGTGAATGCTTCAGAACGCATAGAGGCAGCGCACGCATGTGTGCTCGTCATTTCAGCACCAAGAACAGGAACTGGCTTATGGATGGCTGTTTTTGCTTTGAATGAGGCAGACTTATAGAGTGGAGGAAACAGTGGCTGGCTGCTTTGCTTTTGCTAAATGGGACTGCTGCTTTTGCACGGGACTATTGCTTTGAATGACGCTTATGTAGTGGAGTGAACAGTGGCTGGCTGCTTTGAATGAGTTTTAAGGAGGAAACAGCTGGCTGCTTTGAATGAAGCTTGGCAAACAATCTCTAGGTATTTACTTGCTTTAGTGATGTGTGTATGTGTGTGTGTGTGTGTGTGTGTGTGTGTGTGTGTGTGTGTGTGTGTGTGTGTGTGTGTGCGTGTGTGTGCGTGTGTGTGTGTGTGTGTGTGTGTGTGTGTGTGTGTGTGTGTGTGTGTGTGTGTGTGTGTATGTGTGTGAAATGCCCCAGTTAACTATAACTGGTGGCTAGAGAGAGTAACTCAGGTTCAAACCCTCAACACTGGGTGCAGTTAACAAGAACCTGAATTCCCTACCCACCACCACTTGTGAAAAGCATTCAGATATTTGCCTCATAATTTTGTTCTGTTCTGTTCCTCATAAAATCTGTGGTTTTAGAGTTTTCTGGATTTTCAGACATTTGAATTTCAGACTTCATATTCTTCAGAAAGTGCATGGTAACACAAAACATTTCATTCTAGCAATTTTCTAAGTTTATAAGATCAATATTTGAAATTTGTCCCTATTTTTGGGGCTGTATTCGCCACATTATTGGCTTTGTGCAGTTTTTTTTTTGTGCTAAGAGGTTGAGAGCTATGGTGAGAACTGAATTCACTAAATGATAGCCATTTAAGTTTCAGTCTTCCTGTCTTTCAAGAAACAGCTGATTTGGCATAGTGGTATGTTGCTCTAATTGTAGTGCACAGGGTCCTGGCTTCAAGACTTGGCAGTGAAATGCATGGCAGTAGCACAGCATTTTATTCTAGCAACTTTCCAAGGTTATACAAGCAATGTTTAAAATGTGTCCTTGTTTTTGGGCTTTTGCCCCCCCACCAATAAATTTTGGCTTTTTCCAGATTTCTTGTGCTCATGTGCTGCAAAGTTGAGAGATACAGTTGAGTGTCGATTGGATTTTACAAGGAGCTAAGAGCTTCAGGGGAAGAGAAGTTTAGTGATGCTTATGCAAAGTATGCTTGCATTGTTAATAGCACAACAGGTAGTGTATGTGCTTTTGATGCAGAAGGTTGTGAGTTCTATTCCTACAGTATGTAGATGTATTGCTGATACTGTACTGTGTTGTACTTTTAAAGAGGGTGAATGCAGCAGTCCTGAGAATGTCCTGTCACTGCTCTATAAAATTAGATAGTGGTAAAACTGTAAAATATATGTACAAATATTAGAAGATGTGACCAAACATAATAATCAATGTTTCAAAGCCCTGTTCCTAAGAAAAGGTTTCAGTGAAACCTTACTATTTAGTCCAGGTGGTCTGTCAGCCTGAAGCCTAATTATCCATTCTTGTTCTGAGGCTTTGGTCTTGTTGTTCATGTTCCCACCTCTTTTATTATCTTGTATGATATGTAACACTAGAAACTTGAAGGTGTGTGTGACTCCCTCCTTTATAACATGCATCACTAACGCATTTGTCTCTTTTTTATTTTTAATGTCCCTTACATGTTCTAGGACTCAAGCGTGTATCAATGCTGAACTTTCTAGTCGGGTGTGTATAGTAACTATCAACCTGTTATCAGTTTGCCATCCATTCCCTATTGCAATATTAGTAGCATACCATTTATTTAATGTTGTTTGTTCTTCTTTCAGCTTTTCCCGGTTAGGGGTCGCCACAGCGGAACTCCGGTCCGCTAATGATTTGCAGTAGATTTTTATGGTGCCGAGGTGCTAGCTCGATGCCCAACCTTCAACGAAGGCACGTCCATTCACGCATGTCTTTTGAATGCCACTTAACCACGGGGAGGACATGCAGACTCCACACAGAAGGCGGTCCAGCCAAGAATAGAATGGGAGAACCTCTTGTAACATAAGCAATTTATTCCTCAAGGGCAACAGGCACTTTATTTGTATATGAAACAATTAAATATAAAGTTGTTTGCTAGCAGCAACCTCTTCATTAGTTACAGATTGCTTTAATGTGGAATTATTTAGATGACATTTACTTCTGTAGATATTGTGCATATATACTGATACTTGTTGATTGTAGAAGTTTAAGTAGACTTTTTTGATGGAAATTTTCTGAATCGGGCAGTTTTGTCATTATTGGTGTGTGAATTTTGTTTCATTGTTTACTGGAAACATGTTCAAAACAATACATTTAAAATATCAAACACAGATACCCTGAATCTGGATAAAGTAACCAACAATAAAAGTATAATATTCCAAAAAAGCCAACAACTCATTGGAATACACACGGCAAAACAACACTTTAATACAAAATAGTAAAAATATAAAACATGTGAGCGCTTTCACAGAGTCCTCTCTGCTTCATCAGACATACTACAGTAACTGCTGCTCTTGTTTAAATAATGATACATCTAGGTCATATCCAATCAGTTAACAGCATCTTGATTGAATAAATAAAAGTTAAAGGTATACACTATACAAACACTATATAAACAATCAATCATATAAATAGTGAACTAAAATATATATGTAAAAAACTATAAAAACTGCTCTATAAAATTAGATAGTGGTAAAACTGTAAAATATTTGTACACATATTAGAAGATATAACCAAACATAATAATCAATGTTTCAAAGCCCTGTTCCTAAGAAAAGGTTTCAGTGAAACCTTACTATTTAGTCCAGGTGGTTTGTCAGCCTGAAGCCTAATTATCCATTCTTGTTCTGTGGCTTCGGTCTTGTTGTTCATGTTCCCACCTCTTTTATTATATTGTATGATATGTAACACTAGAAACTTGAAGGTGTGTGTGGCTCCCTCCTTTATAACATGCATCGCTAACGCATTTGTCTCTTTTTTATTTTTAATGTCCCTTACATGTTCTAGGACTCTATCTTTGAATAGCCGATTAGTTTTGCCTACATAGTAGGCTGAGCATGTTGTACAGAAACCAAAGTATACAACATTCTTACTAATAACAGTCTGTATAAAAGTGTGTATTAATGCTGAACTTTCTAGTCGGGTGTGTATACTGCCCCCCTCCAAATATGAAGGGGCAGGCTCTACACCTTCTACATGGAAAGGTACCTAGCCTATCAGACCTTGCATAGTGGTCTCCATCTAACTTCTTATAGCACAACTGTCTTTTTAATGACATGTTGTTTTTGAAGGTAAACGATGGTGTAGCCCCTATAACATCTTCTAGTTCATCCACATTTAACAATATGCCCCAATTGTTTTTAATTATATCACAGACTGTACTGATATTACTTGCAAATGTTAATGGAAAACATAATACATCATTCTCTGGATTCCTGGTTACTGCGGTACTGGTGGCATAGTTACTTTGGTTATCCTGGTTGTTTCTCATCCTATCATAATAGGGCTTGTTCCTCTCTCTTCTCTCATTCCCAGCCACTTTTATTTGTTTGTCTATATCTCTGGCTTTATATCCCCTTTCAGTAAATTTTTGTTTTAACAGGGAAAGTGCCTGGGACAAACTATTATCATCATTATATAGCCTCATGCATCTAACTGTCTGCCCTTTGATCACATTGGTTTTAGTGTAGTTAGGATGCATACTACTACTATGTAGAACATTATTCTTTCTAATGGGTTTCCTGTACATGGAGGTATGAACATATCTGAGTGTATCTCTTGTAACTTTTACATCTAGAAACTCTATTTCTCTATTTGAGTATTTGTATGTGAAATTCAGAAAGGGGGTAATGGTATTAATGAAATTTAGAAATTGCTGCAAATTATCTTCGTAATCATGCCACAACAGAAAAATATCATCAACAAAACGTTTGTACCATATAATAGACTTAGCGAAAATGTTACCTGTCAAAATATTCTCATTTTCCCATTGTACAAGTGCTAGGTTGGTGTAGCTATTGGCACAAGCAGTGCCCATAGCCACGCCAACCTTCTGTATATAAAACTTTTCGCCAAACACAAAGATATTATTTTATAGGATGTTCTCAAGTAAGGTACAAATAAGTCAAATGTTGGTGTTTTCTATCCCTTTTCTATTAAGTAGTTCCCTTACATTGTCTATGCCCCAGGAATGTGGAATAACTGTGAAAAGGGACTCTACATCAAGAGTAACAAGCCAACATTGGTCATCTATACTCTCCAAATGTGCACTAAGGTCTCTCAAAAAATCTTTAGTGTCCAATAAGACAGTAGTACATTCCTTAAGTATAGGATGCAGGTTTTTCTCAACATATATTTTTTATTTTTATTTATTTATTTAACATTTGTTGACCGGGAATGTTGACAGTGGTTCTGTCGCCCACCCCCGACTAGATACTAAATTTCGCATGGGTGGGCTTCCTATGTTTTTATGGACTTTTGGTAGACCATACATAATTGGAGTCATTGGGTACTCTATATTGAAATATTCAAAAAGTGGCTCAGAAATCATGCCTGTTATTAACATATCAAACAAAAAAACTTGCAGTCTATCTGTAATGGCTTTAACATGAGTTGCAGAAATCTCACAATAAGTATCAGTGTTACTTAAATGTACTAACATACTTGCAATATATTTGTCTCTATCTAAAGTAACAATTCCTCCACCTTTATCTGCTGGGTGTATTTCAACACTTTTAAAGCATTTTAAGGCATTTAACGCTTGCTGTTCACATTTAGATAAATTATAAAAAACATTGGTAGCTTCATGACTAAGCACACTTCTTATTTGTTTTTCACACACATCAATAAATAAATCAATCCCAGAATTACTGGGAGGAACAAAAGTACTAGGTTTTTTAAAAACATTATATTCATTGGATCCACCTTGAAAAATATTTTTTAAAGTCAGTGTCCTGCCAAATAGCTTCAGTTCTTTTAGCACATTCACCAAGTCTACTCTCTGGGCAGGAACAAAACTCAAACGTCTGTTCAATAAAGTTTTTGTGCTTCAGTCAAGGAAATGGAGGAAATATTAAAAATCAAACCTGTTTGCTTTTCTTCAAGGACTTGTTCTGGTCGTCCACACTGTGGGGTCTCCATGTCTTGCCATACTGGGGTTGATTGCGTGACCTCCCTCATATTGGGAAAGGTTTTTCTAACAAAAAAGTCCCATTTGTTTTCTTGGAAGAGCATTCATGAATGCTGGAATCTCTAGCATTGTTTATGTAACTAACACAGGCCAGTGCTGTATTCTTTGGTTTAACAACTGGTATTTCATCACTTCTAGTTGTTGTTTTTGCTGTAGCCTTAGAAGTGCTGGCACCAACACTAGTTGCAGCATCGGAAGATGATTTACTGGGCTGTAGGTCACTGAAAATGGAGTTTTCAGCATCTATATGCAGTGTGCTTGTAACTGCTGTTCCTCTCTGCTCACTGCTGGTGTAGTCACGCCCACTTCCTGGTTGTTATCTAGGTGTTTCCTGTGTACTCCTCTCTCTGTTCCAGGAGAACACATTGCCCAGTTAAAAATCATGTATTTAGTGTGTTAGTTACATAAACAATGCTAGAGATTCCAGCATTCATGAATGCTGATTTTTAATATTTCCTCCATTTCCTTGACTGAAGCACAAAAACTTTATTGAACAGAGGTTTGAGTTTTGTTCCTGCCCAGAGAGTAGACTTGGTGAATGTGCTAAAAGAACTGAAGCTATTTGGCAGAACACTGACTTTAAAAACTATTTTTCAAGGTGGATCCAATGAATATAATGTTTTTAAAAAACCTAGTACTTTTGTTCCTCCCAGTAATTCTGGGATTGTTTTATTCATTGATGTGTGTGAAAAACAAATAAGAAGTGTGCTTAGTAGTGAAGCTACCAATGTTTTATATAATTTATCTAAATGTGAACAGCAAGCATTAAATGACTTAAAATGCTTTAAAAGTGTTGAAATACACCCAGCAGATAAAGGTGGAGGAATTTTTATTTTAGATAGAGACAAATATATTGCAAGTATGTTAGTACATTTAAGTAACACTGATGCTTATTGTGAGATTTCTGCAGCTCATGTTAAAGCCATTACAGATAGACTGCAAGTTTTTTTGTTTGATATGTTAATAACAGGCATGATTTCTGAGCCACTTTTTGAATATTTCAGTATAGAGTACCCAGTGACTCCAATTATGTATGGTCTACCAAAAGTCCATAAAAACATAGAAAGCCCACCCATACGACCTATAGTATCTAGTCAGGGGTGGGAGACAGAACCACTGTCAATATATGTTGAGAAAAATCTGCATCCTATACTTAAGGGATGTACTACTGTCCTATTGGACACTAAAGATTTCTTGAGAGACCTTAGTGCACATTTGGAGGGTATAGATGACCAATGTTGGCTTGTTACTCTTGATGCAGAGTCCCTTTTCACAGTTATTCCTCATTCTTGGGGCATAGACAATGTAAGGGAACTACTTAATAGAAAAGGGACAGAAAATACCAAAATTTGACTTATTTGTACCTTACTTGAGATCATCCTAGAAAACAAGTTTTATATACAGAAGGTTGGCGTGGCTATGGGCACTAAAACCAATGTGATCAAATGACAGATAGTTAGATGCATGAGGATATATAATGATGATGATAGTTTGTCCCAGGCACTTACCCTGTTAAAACATGAATTTATTGAAAGGGGATATAAAGCCAGAGATATAGACAAACAAATAAAAGTGGCTTGGAATGAGAGAAGAGAGAGGTACAAGCCCTATTATGATAGCACGAGAACCAACCAGGATAACCAAAGTAACTATGCCATCAGTACCACAGTAACCAGGAATCCAGAGAATGATGTATTACGTTTTCCATTAACATTTGCAAGTAATATTAGTACAGTCTGTGATATAATTAAAAACAATTGTTGCATACTGTTAAATGTGGATGAACTAGAAGATGTTATAGGAGCTACACCATTGTTTACCTTCAAAAACAACATGTCATTAAAAAGATAATTGTGCTATAAGAAGTTAGATGGAGACCACTATGCAAGGTCTGATAGGCTAGGTACCTTTCCATGTAGAAGGTGTACAGCCTGCCCCTTCATATTTGGAGGGGGGCAGTATACACACCCGACTAGAAAGTTCAGCATTGATACATGCTTTTATACAGACTGTTATAGTAAGAATGTTGTATACTTTGGTTTCTGTACAAAATGCCCAGCCTACTATATAGGCAACAATAATCAGCTACTCTAAGATAGAGTCCTAGAACATGTAAGGGACATTAAAAATAAAAAAGAGACAAGCGCGTTAGCGATGCATGTTATAAAGGAGGGAGCCACACACACCTTCAAGTTTCTAGTGTTACATATCATACAAGATAATAAAAGAGGTGGGAACATGAACAACAAGACCGAAGCCTCAGAACAAGAATGGATAATTAGGCTTCAGGCTTACCGACCACCTGGACTAAATAGTAAGGTTTCACTGAAACCTTTTCTTAGGAACAGGGCTTTGAAACATTGATTATTATGTTTGGTCACATCTTCTAATATTTGTACATATATTTTACAGTTTTACCACTATCTAATTTTATAGAGCATGTTTTTCCAGTTTTTTACATATATTTTTAGTTCACTATTTATATGATTGATTGTTTATATAGTGTTTGTATAGTGTATGCCTTTAACTTTTATTTATTCAATCAAGATGCTGTTAACTGATTGGATAATACCTAGATGTATCATTATTTAAACAAGAGCAGCAGTTACTGTAGTATGTCTGAGGAAGCAGAGAGGACTCTGTGAAAGTGCTCACATGTTTTATATTTTTACTATTTTGTATTAAAGTGTTGTTTTGCCGAGTGTATTCCAACTTATAATAAATTTAAAATGCCCTCTAACAACTGTGCTGTATTATACGAGGAATATAATTAAATACAATCAGGAAGGTGTATCAAATAACACATGTATGTTTCATGTGCAAGGGGCCTATGATTTGATAACAGCCCAAAGTTAATCTTTATCTGCCACTGGCCAGATGTATTTTCTTTGAATGTGGGTTTCAATGCTGTTTCAATGAATGTGATTATCAAGGACAGAGAAGGTTTAATGCTAAGTCTATTTTCATTGAGAGACTGCATTGCTTTGTTTAGCAGATGTCTATTAGTGTTTTGTGCTGTAAAATGTAAAATAAAACTTTTAAATGAAATCCAAATCACTGTAGAAGTAAAGCAGTATGCACATTAGAATGTGTATGCTAAATGGGGTGAAATAGCCAAGTAATGGGACATTGGAATGGCTGGGGGGGGGCCCATTTGACCATGATTTTGTGAAGGGGAAGGGTGACAAACTCAAAGACAGCCCCGGCTGAACTATACCACTCAATTGTCCAGATTTTCACAGAATGAATAGATTTATGCTTCTTAATTTTGGTTTGTTCCACATAAAATTTGTGGTTTTCTGGCCAATCATTTACAAATTAAGTCACTAAATAATGACAGACATTGAGTTTCAGATTTCATGCCCTTCAGAAAAATGCATGCTAAAGCAAAACTTGTTATTCTATCAACTGTCTAAGTTTATACAATAGCAATTTTTAGTACCATTTGTATGTTCCCCCAATATATTTGGCCTTGTCCAGATTTCCTGTGTTAAGAGGTTGAGAGGTACGTGCAAAGAAATTGCTTTATAGAATTAGCAATATTCAAACCTCTCAACTGTCCCAGACTTTGGCTCAAAATGTTGCTCTCCCCCTAATAATCCCGCCTCAAAATGGCAATTTTGGAAGAAAATGTGGAGGTTTTGCAATTAAGAAATAATTGTAATGATCAGAGTTATAGATTACTTTTATTTCAGAAATGCATGTACATTCTCTTATTTTATCAGCTGCCCAACTTAGCAGTACTAATATTAAAAAGTGTCCCTTCTTTGACAGGTTTCCAGCTGTATTGTGTGGCTATTTTATATTTTTGCATCATTCTAAGTTTATAAGAGCAATATTTAAAAATTGTCCTTATTTTTGGGCCTTTGTCCCACTTCTATTAATGGCTTTGTGCAGATTTCTTGCTTTGAGGTTGAGAGGTATGACAAATATGTCAAGGCCATCACCATCAGCCAGAGACATTTTAAATTGTGACATTCTTGTTGCAACCCTCTCCCCCATGTAGTGACTCTGGATGTGTCCAAGCAAGGCAATGAGCAGTTATGTAGTGTAAGTGTGCAGAGTATCCCCCATCCAAGGTAGACACAAGTACTACAGTGGCTTTTCATCTGTCCTTGATTTTGCAGAATGTTCTGTTTTTTGCCATATTTTTATACTGTCGATTTATATTTATTATTATTCAGAAAATGCATGTTGTTGCACTGCCTGTTGCGCTGTGTTTAAGTAGCAATGCTTTAATGACCATTCGGTAAGCTTGTCTGAGATTGTAGGATGCAAGTAAACTTTAATAAGCATACGGTTAAAGAATTACCAACATTGAAAGCCTTTTTGTTTTTGTCATGCAGAGAATATTTACATAACTAATGTATAAGCTTTAGGTATTGAAATGCATATGACAGTATTTGTAATAAAGGACAAGATTACAGTATTTTCAGAAGCTCACTACATTTGTTGGAAACTTGCAGTCATCTTTGCAGGCTTTACCAGTAAACTAAACAGAATGCCAATCTATCATGCGTGGTCCATAACCTGTGCAGTAATCCTTTAAGCAATTTATCTTGAGCTTGTTTCTTGTTTGCTGTTCATTTTTTGCTTTGTTCATGTTTTCCTGATGTAACAAGTAGATAGTTGTTGTCAGGCAGCAGGTCTTTTTTGGATAAGAAACATTTTTACAAGTGGGGGTATCACAGAGATTGCTACTTTCAGCATGTTGCTTGGTACTTTTATAAAGCTGAATACAAATTATAATTAGAACTGCAGTGCAAGGAGAAGTGATTTGAGTTGAGTCCTGCTTGGTTTTTTTTATACTTGATTTTGACTGGAATTCCAGTAATGCATTTAAAAATTAATTTATTTTTTCATGCCTCACAACCTTTTTGTTTCCATCTAGATAGTAAGTAAACTGTCATGTAGCCAATGCATTGAAATTTCTTTTTCTTCTACATTACATTTGTCCTGATTGGATGCTCATAATGACGGTTTGGCACCCAGGGCAGCGTATTTAATTAAAGTCCCAGTTTTTGTGGTTTTGAGCATAGCTCCACCCCTTTCTAGTTGGTCACACCCCTTGCCATTGCCCCCATCTAACTGTCTCCTGCAGCCCCCCTTTGATTTAAAGTCACCGGCCACCACTGAGTATAAGGTAGGTATTATCTTGGGAGTATTAAGGGGTGAGTATGTTGTAGCATGTTGGATAGTACAAATAGGATGATGGTGATGGGTTGTATGGTATTGAGAGTGTATAAAAGTGGGTGTTACCTTGAGTTAATTATGGGTTAAGTATGCTGCAGCATGCTGGCTAGTACAACTAGGATGATAGTGATGGGTAGTGTGGCATTGAGAGAGGATAACATGGATGTTACCTTGGGTGAATTAAGTGTTGAGCATGCTGCAGCATACTGAATAGTACAGCTAGGAAGATGGGATGGGTTATTTGGTATTGGTAGAGTATAAGGTGGGTGTTTTCTTGGGTGAATAAAGGGTTGCTTATTCTGCATGATGTTGGGCAGTAGAACTAGGATGATGGTGATGGCCTGCATGGAACTGGGAGAGTATAAAGTGGGTGTTACATTTGGTGAATTATGGGTTAAGTATACTACAACATGTTGCCTAGTATAACTATGATGATGGTGATGGGTTGTGTGCTATTGGGAGAGTATAAGGTGGATGTTATCCGGGGTGAATTAAGGGATGAGTATGCTGCATCATGTTGGATAGTACAACTAAGATGATGGTGATGGGATGTGTGGTACTGGGAGAGTATAAGGTGGGTGTTACCTTAGGTAAATTAAGGGCTCAGTACGCTGCAGCATGTTTGATATTGCAGCAAGGATGGTGATGATGGGCTGTGTTTTATTGGGAAAGAATAAGGTGGATGTTACCTTGGGTGAATAAAGGGTTGAGTGTGCTGCAGCATGCTGGATAGTACAACTAGGGTGATGGTGATGAGGTGTGTGGTACTGGGAGAGTATAAGGTAGATGTTATCTTGGGTCAGACATGGTTTAGTTATGCTGAAGCATGCTAGATAGTACAATTAGGATGATTGTGTTGAGATGTGTGGTATTGTGAAAGTATAAGGTGAATGTTACCTGGGGTCAGTTAACTATTGAGAATGCTGCAGCATGTTGGATAGTACAATTAGGATGATGGTGATGGGTTGTGTGGTATTGGGAGAGTATAAGGTAGGTGTCATCTAGGGTGAATTAAGGGCATGTTGGATAGGACAACTAGGATGATGGTGGCAGGCTGTGCGGTATTGGGAGAGTGTATGGTGGGTGTTATCCTGGGTGAATTAAGGGCTGAGTATGCTGTAGCATGTTGGGTAGTACAGAAAGGATGATAGTGATGGCCTGTGTGGTATTGAGAGAGTGTAAGGTGGGTGTTATCTATGATGAATTAAGGGCTGATCATGATAAAGCATATTGGATAGGACAACTAGGATGAAACGTGATGGGCTGTGTCATAATGGGGAGTATAAGGTAGATTTTATCTTGGGTGAATTAAAAGTTGAGTATGCTGCAGCATCTTGGATAGTATAGTTAGGATAATGTTGATAGGCTGTGTGATATTGGGAGAGTATAAGGTGGATGTTACCTTGAGTCATTTAAGGGTTAAGTATGCTACAGCATGTTGCATACTACATCTAGGATGATGGTGATGGGCTGTGTCATACTGGGCGAGTATAAGGTGGGTGTTACCTTGGGTGAATTAAGGGCTGAGTAAGCTAAAGCATGTTTGATGGTACAGCTAGGATGATGGCGATAAGCTGTGTGGTACTGGGAGAGTATAAGGTAGATGTTACATTGGGTGAATTAAGGGTTGAGCATTCTGTAGCATGTTGGATGGTACAACTAGGATGATGGTGATGGGTGGTGTGCTATTGGGAGAGTATAATGCGTGTGTTATCTTGGGTGTATTAACCGGTGAGTACTCCGCATTATGTTGTATAGTTCAATTAGGATGATGGTGATGGGTTGTGTGGTATTGGGAGAGTATAAGGTGGATGTTATCCTCAGTGAACTAAGGGCATGGTATGCTGCAGCATGCCTGATAATGCAGCTAGGATGATGGAGATGGATGGTGTGGCATTGGGAGAGTATAAGGTAGATATTATCTTGGGTGAATTATGGGTTAAGTACACTGCAGCATGTTTGATAGTACAGCTAGGATGATGGTAATGGGCTTTGTGGTATTGGGAGAGTATTAGGTGGATGTCATCCTGGGTGAATTAAGGGCACAGTATGCTGCAGCATATTTGATTGTACATCTAGGATGATGGTGATGGACTCTGTTGTATTGGGAGAGTGTAAGGTGGGTGTTATCTTGGATGAATTAAAGGCTTAGCATGCTGCAGAATACTGGATAGTACAACTAGGATAATGGTGACGGGCTGTGTCATATTGCGAGAGTATAAAGTGGGTGTTATTTTGGGTGAACTAAGGGTTAAGTATGCTGCAGCATGTTTGATAGTACAGCTAGGATGATGGTGATTAGCTGTGTGGTATTGGCAGAGTGTAAGGTAGATGTTACTTTGGGTGACTTAAGAGTTGAGCATGCTGTAGCATGTTGGATGGTACGACTCAGATGATGGTGATGGGTGGTGTGCCATTGGGAGAATATAAGGTGTATGTTATCTTGGGTGTATTAACCCTTGAGTACTCTGAAATATGTTGGATAGTTCAACTAGGATGATGGTGATGGGTTGTGTGGTATTGGGAGAGTATTAGGTGGATGTTATCCTGGGTGAATTAAGGACTCAGTATGCTGCAGCATGTTTGATTGTACAGCGAGGATGATGGTGATGGGCTGTTTGGTATTGTGAGAGTATAAGTTGGATGTTATCTCATGTGAATTTAGGGTTGAGCATGCTGCAGCATGGTGGATATTACAGCTAGGATGATGGTGATGTGTTCTGTCGTATTTGGAGAGTTTAAGGTGGGTGTTATCTTGGATGAATTAAGGGCTGAGCATGCTGCAGCATACTGGATAGCACAACTAGGATAATGGTGATGGGCTGTGTCATATTGCGAGAGTATAAAGTGGGTGCTACTTTGGGTGAACTAAGGGTTAAGTATGCTGCAGTATGTTTGTAGTACAGCTGGGATGATGGTGATGAGCTTTGTGGTATTGGAAGAGTATAAGGTGAATATTATCCAGGGTGAATTAAGGTTGAGTATTCTGCAGCATGTTGGATAGTACAACTCAAATGATGGTGATGGGTTGTCTGGTACTGACAGAGTATAAAGTGGGTGTTATCTTGGGAGAATTAAGGTTGAGTATTCTGCAGCATGTTGGATAATACAGGTAGGATGATTGTGATAGGCTTTGTGATATTGGGAGAGTATAAGTGTGATATTATCCTTGGTGAATTAAGGGTTGAGCATGCTTCAGCATATTTGATAGTACAGATAGGATGATGGTGATGGACTGTGTGGTATTGGGAGAGGATAAGATGGATGTTACTACTGGTGAATTAAGGGCTGAGCATGCTGCAGCATGTTGGATAAAACAACTGTGATGATGGTGATAGGATGTGTGGTACTGACAGAGTATAAGGTGGATGTTACCTTGGTTTAATTAAGGGCTCAGTATGCTGCAGCATGTCTGATATTATGGCTAGGATGATGGTGATGGGATGTGTATTATTGGGAGAGTGTAAGGTGGATGTTACCTTGGGTGTATTAAGGGATGAGAATGATGCAGCATGTTGGATAGTACAACTAGGATGATGGTGATGGATTGTGTGGTATTGATAGAGTATAAGGTGGAAGTTACCTTGGGTGAATTAAGGGTTGAGTGTGCTGCAACATGTTGGATAGTATAACTAGGATGATGGTGATGGGATGTGTGTTATTGGGAGAGTGTATGATGAATGTTACCTTGGGTGTATTAAGGGGTGGGTATGATGCAGCATGTTGGATAGTACAACTAGGATGATGGTGATGGGTTGTGTGGTATTGAGAGAGCATAAGGTTGGTGTTATCTTGCTTAACTTAAGGGCTGAGTATGCTGAAGCATGTTTGATAATGTAACTAGGATGATGATGATGGGCTGTGGGGTACTGGGAGAGAATAAGGTGGGTGTTATCCTGGGTGAAATTAGAGTTGAGAATTTTGCAGCATGTTGGGTAGTACAACAAGAATGATGGTGGTGGGCTCTGTGGTATTAGGGGGTGTATACGGTGGGTGTTATCCTGGGTGAATTAAGGGTTGAGCATGCTGCAGCATGTTGGGCAGTTCAGCTACGATGATGGTGATGGGCTGTGTGGTATTAAAGGAGTGTAAGGTGGGTGTTATCTTGGATGAATTAAGGACTGATTATGCTGCAGCATACTAGATAGGACAACTAGGATTATGGTATTGGGCTGTGTCATACTGGGAGAGTATAAGGTAGATCTTATCTTGGGTGAATTAAGAGTTGAGTATGCTGCAGCATCTTGGATAGTACAGCTAGGATGATGGTGATAGGCTGAATGATATTGGGAGGATATAAGTTGGATATTACCTTGAGTCATTTAAGGGTTGAGAATGCTGCAGCATGTTGGATAGTACAACTAGGATGATGGTGATGGGTTGTGTGGTATTGAGAGAGCATAAGGTAGGTGTTATCTTGCATGAATTAAGGGCTGAGTATTCTGAAGCATGTTTTATAATGCAACTAGGATGATGGTGATGGGCTGTGTCATATTGGGATAGTATAAGGTAGATCTTATCTTGGGTGAATTTAGAGTTAAGTATTCAACAGCATCTTGGTTAGTACAGTTAGGATGATATTGATAGGCTGTGTGATATTGGGAGAGTATAAGGTGGAAGTTACCTTGAGTTATTTAAGGGTCGAGTATGCTGCATCATGTTGGATAGTACAACTAGGATTTTGGTGATGGGCTGTGCGGTATTGGGAGGGTATAAGGTGGTTTTTACCTAGGGTGAATTAATGGCTGAGTATGCTACAGTATGGTTGATAGTACAGCTAGTGCAATGGGGATGGGCTGTGTGGTACTGGGAGAGAATAAGGTGGATGTAATCCTGGGTGAATTAAGGGTTGAGAATGCTGCAGCATGTTGGATAGTACAGCTAGGATGATGGTGATTGGCAGTGTGGTATTGGGGGAATATACGGTAGATGTTACATTGGGTGAATTAATAGTTGAGCATGCTCATTACAAAAAAAAACTTTTTTAAAGGTTATTCTGAGGGCAACTCTCCCTGAATCCCACAGTTTTATCACTGGTCCATGTTCCTACAGTCCAAAAATTACCTCTCTGGGAGGGATGCTAGAAGCAGGTGAGAAACTGCTTTGACCTAGCAAAGTGTGCATTAAATTTATGATCCTCGCAAAGATATCAGATCATGCACAAACACATCTTCACATGAGTATAAATCCTGTATCTTAAAGTAGTAGGCACACTTATATTTCTACTTCATAGATAGCTACAGCAGTAAACAATACTGATAGGAAGCCTGGAGTAGGTATTCTCCAGGTCTATATTATTCATGCAGTGCACATGCACTGTTTTATGCCTGGTACCTGTGTGAGGTATATTTGCTTTGTATTCAGAACAGTTGAGTAATGTACGACTGTGCTTCTGTATGGGAAAAGAAGGAAGCAAGACTACTACACGAATGACATAATTTTGGCTAGGAGAAATCTCAGATTTCCAGGGTTTAGATACTGTGGCCATTACACATAGTATTTGGTAATAAGATCCTTTGAAATGGGGACCACAGATTGAATAAGCAGTCAGGTCTATGTTACTAGGAATTTACATGGCTATAAATTTTGTGAAGAAGGGAACAATGGTACATAAGTCATGCTGTAGTATGTATCCATTACTTATTATACTCCCATTCAATACATTACTTATTATACTCCCGTATATTATATTACTTATTATACTCCCATTCACTATATTCCTTATTATACTCCCATATATTATATTACTTATTATACTCTCAGTTTTTATTTCACTTGTGTGGTAAGTAGATTATGTGTGTACATATTTTATGGCTAAATATATATAAAGATCTAACTGCAGTAGAAAAAGAATGAGTTCAGCAGTGATAAATGGGAGACACACCTGAAAACAAAATATGATGAGTAGTGTCTGTGGCTGTGTGTGCGGTATGGGATATAGTATTGTGTTTTACAATGCACATATTGGAGAAATGATCACATTATAGTTTATACTATTAGGCTGGCTTTGTGCAGAGTTCATCTTGCTATGTCACAATACCTAATAAATTACATCAAGCACCATGAGCTGAATGCACTTGGACTGAGTATTTTCTGTATCATAATTAGCCATACTGCTTGCTTTCCTATATACAATACAATATGTTGTGCTTAATAATAGAACCAATACAGTTTCATCCAACGCCACATGCTCAGTGCTATTGGCATGGCTTGTATAGAGAATATATCATGCCTTGCCATAATATACTAGAGGTTGCATACGGCTTCTTGTTGCCCATGGTAGTAATATGGCTGTGCATTTAGCATTACACCTTATGCTCTAGTGTGTGACATCATCAGATGTGTAACTGGCATACAGCTTGCAGATTATTCACTTCTGCTTACAGTATGGCATGGACAATTGTCCATGATCTCATTTGAGATTAGACTTTACCAGTATGGGTTTCATCAAAACTACTTCTTTCTACTCTAGTTTCTCGAATTCTGAAGATCCATTTCACTGTCTTGGCTCCTGACATACAACTTAATGCTCTTCTTCTTCTAACCATTTGTACTGTATTCCTCATTAGGCAATTTTACAAGACAGCCTGTTCTGTTCCCCTCTAGGGACTTCTGCACCTCTCTACGATTCTTCCCTGAGAAAGATCCCTGCATTTTCCATGTTTTCCATGTGTTGCTTCTTTTTGCGGATCCATCTATATAATGACAGTATAATAAATACAGAGATGTTTACTGGAGATATATATAACATCTTTGTTGCTGTACTTCCATCCTTCTAGACCACATTGTGGACAAATTGTTTTTGATTTTAGGCTCCGATTATGTTAATTTTTGTTATCCTTAGTTTGTGCGCATAGTTTATTAAATTTTGATCATCTTTCTTTTGAGAAGAGAAGTCCCTTGTCTGGGTCCAAAGTGGTACCTGGTTATGCAAGATAGCTTTGATTAACACGTTTACACCCAATGGGTCTATCAGTCTTATTGGACATATGGTTCATCTTACCTTGTTTATCAGAATGTCTCCAAGACAGCTTGTTACAAAAATAGTGGCACTGCCAACCATCACTCAGAAAACTAGTCGTATAAGTCCAATGCCTACAAGCTGCATTTCTGAATGGAGAGATTATGACATCAACAAGAAAAGGAGAGTAGCATTGCTGGATCTGAATTCATCATTGGTTTTGGTGAGTACCTTCACACAGTGGACCCTGTTTTCACAACGTCTCATCAAGACAGCCCTGCTATATAGACTGTATCTTATACAGCATATATCATGGGGAGAGGTAGGTTAAAAAATACAGCTGGGTGCACAGGTCCCAGAATAAAAAAAGTGCCCAATCCTGGTGTTCACACTGGTATCAGGACTGGAAAATGGCATTACAGAATTCTCAAGACATGGAATCATTCCTACAATGGGGATGAGACATGCTTAGGTTGCCCCCCTTTTATTGTAAATGGAAGTAGTCATCCACAAAATATACAAAAAAAAACTGATAAGCCAAAAAAGAGCCATAAAAATTAGAGAATGCACTGCTGAATATAAGAAAGAAACTATGTATTGCTACTATAATGCAAGAAGCCATTATTTCTAGATTGAGAATATTAAGAAAGATTAAGAGGGAAATTAGAGGAAAGACATATACTCACACACACACACACACACACACACACACACACACACACACACACACACACACACACACACACACACACAATGTCAACAGCTTCAAATAAAAATTTGCATTCAGTAATACAACAGATCCAAGAAAAATATTACATAGGTGAAGACACTTTGGGCTGTCTGAAAAAAGACATGACAGATGAAATGCAAAAATATAAAGAAAAAAAAAAAGATTTTTCAACAGTATAAAATGAAACATGGACATGGGTAAGTAAAAGAGATTTGATATAATGTAATATGTATGCAAAGGAGAAAGCCAAACTTATCGAAAAAAGCATCTCCAAGGATATTTGAAGAGGAATACAGGCAAAGGCACCCAGATATGGAAAAAATTAACAATACAAAAAAAAAAATCAGGAATGTAGGAAAGATGAATAGTAAGGCAGAAGTTAATCAAACTGAAACTGAAGTCATGGAATACTTGTGAAATAAAATATTTTGTGTAGAAAAATTCAACATGTAATATTATAGCACGATGGAACAATGAATTCCCAAACTAAGGCAAAATAGGTGGAGCGGAAGACACATGAAGAAGAAATATGGACATAGGAAAGAAAAATAGATTCAATATGCTGCAATATTTATGCAAAGGAGAAAGCAAAGCTAATCAGTAAAAAAGCAGTACCAAATATATTCAAAGAAAAATACAGAAAGGCAGCCAGATATGGACATTTTCACAATATGAAAAATAAGAAAACAAAGGAGGAAGTAGAAAAAATGATTAGTAAAAACAAAAACTATGAAAAAAAACAAAACAAAACTAACAAAAAAAAAACAGGAAGGTAGAACAGGGGATTAGTAAGGTAAGTTAAACAAATAGAAATGGAAGTTATGTATTCCCTATAAAGTGAAGGATTTAGTGTAGAAAATCCAGCCCAGGTAATGTCGCAGCATAATGGAACAATGAGTCCCCAAATTAAGAAGAAACAGGAGGAAGGGGAGCCATCTGACTTGACACATGATGATGCTTTAGAACCTTCAGTAGGAAACCAGTACAAAAGTCGGGGAAAGAGTAGGAAACAGTAGTAACTCTGACACAGGCAGTGTTGTGGAGTGATGGGCCAATGAATTTCCATATGAAGGAGTAGCAGATGACGCAGCTGAAGAAGATATATCACAGGAAGAGATTCTGGAAATGTCCACAGTAAACAGAGAACAAAGAATGTGCTCTCAGTTTAGAAGAAAATGACCTAAGGGAAGGTTTGCTTGATTTAACACAGATGGATAGACCTATTAAGATCAATAAAAGAAATAGATTACAGAAAGCAACTAAAACCCAAAATGTTAGAAGTCTGATAAAACAGATGAACACAGTAACCAAGACTATTAACAGAAGCAAATAGGATACATTACTGTGCAGCTTAAATAATAACAGATAAAGTCCTACCACAAAAGCACATAGCAATAAGGGAAGGGAACAGAAGAAATAAAAAACGTTATGGAAGCAATGAATAGAGAAAGGTATAAATACAAGAAGTGTCACTATTAGAAGAATAAAGAAGAGGAAACACATCAATATAAATACTTACATGATAGATGTGATAAAAGCTACATGCAGTATCAGAACAGAACAGCCACTATTGTACACTATTGCAAATAATAAGCTAAAGATGTCAGCATAGGGGAAGATTTAGAACATGTGTAGATAAATATAAAGGAAAAGTACAAAATAAGCAATTCACTGATGACCCAAAAAAGGTTTATACACATCTGAGAAACAAGCAAAAGGAATAAAAACACCACCACAAAAAGAAGAAATAGACACATTTTAGGGAAATATTTATGAAGACCCTGTGGAATATAACAAAAATGCTGAATGGATAGAAAAATTAAAAGAAACAGTAAGGAGTTCAAATGTACACGATATGAAATGGGATGAAGTAATGGCCAGAGAAACTAAAACCAAATTAAGGTAAACCTCTTAAGTGGAAAACCCTAGGCCCAAATGCAGTACCTAAATTCTGGTTAAAATAGTAACATCTTGACACAAAGATTTAGCCCTGATAAAGAATTACTTATATTCTCATCCCAAACATCAATCTGGCTAAGAAAAGGAAAAATTATAATCTTCCTAAAGAGTGAATCTGTAAGTCATTCTAAAAACTATAGACCAATAACTTGCCTTCCAGTGATGTACAAAGTGTATACTGGGTCTGATGCAGACGGAGATTATAGTCATTTAGACAAAGCTCAATCATGGCAATAGAACAAAAGGTTAACACAAAAAGTCATATGGAGCAAAGGATACAACCATCAATCCACAACATCTTTTTCCCATTTTTGTACATGCAATTGGGCTGTAACTTCAACAGCGACAATAATCTACATCCAAGATTTACATGGCTAATTGGCTAGTCCTGCTGCTGTAGTTATTCCACACCACACACTCACATGTGCACTCACACCTATGGTCAATTTTGAGTAAACAATATACGTACTGTGTATCTTTGGAATGTGGGAGGAAACCAGAGCACCTGGAGGAAACCCACATGAATACAGGGAGGCCATACAGAAGGCACCCCATCCAAAATGATTTGTTGCTAAATAAAGTCATAATAGAGAATTGTAAAAGGGGGAAGAATCTAAGTATGACATGGATAGAGTACAAAAAAAGCATTTGACAACATCCCGCATCCATGGATATAGGAGTGCTTACAGATGTATACGATACATCCTTCATTGATTAATTACATTGCAGTGAGCATGAAACAATGGCAAACTACTTTGCAGTTAAACTATGACAAAGGGCTAAGTATTATTCTAGTGATAAAAATTCAAAAGGGGATATTCCAGGATGATTCTTTGTTACCACTGTTGTTTTATATTGCCCTTAACCCATTAAGCTAACTTAACATATTAGGTCATGGTTATAATTTGTCTCCTAGAAAACAACCTTGCTTAAAGACTTCTAATCTACTTTTTTGTAGATGATTTAAAACTGTATAGTTCATCAGATATGGAGCTGAAAGTACAATTGCAAGTGGTTAAAACTTTCTCAGATGATATAAGAATGCCATTTGGTCTTGATAAATGTGCAAAACTAATGATTAATGCAGGAAAGTTGCAGTACCAAGAAAATATCAATCTGGGACAGGAATGTGATATATAGAAACTAGCAGGAGGGAGCAGAGATGGATCCAGCACTAGACAACCTAAGCAGATGCCTAGGACCTGTGTGGAATAGGGGGGCATGCTGGCTTGAGGGGTCAATAAGAAATAGAATATTTTCTGTAAAAGAAAAAAGCTCAAAGATATCTGTAAATACAGCAGGGCTTTAAGACTTTGGGGAAGACTTTCTGCAAGAACACTGAAGGGCTTTAGGATCTCGTGGGAGACTTCAGTGAAGTGCAACAAGCCCCAGAAACCTAAGCATTATTATCCTAAAGTAAACCAGAGCAGGACTGAATTACTTTTTATCAGCAGCATGAGTATTGATTTAGGAACAGTAGCAAACAGAGCAAGACTGACCAACTTAATTTAACAGCAGCAAACAGAAGTGGAGAACAGAGAGTGCAGTAAGCAATGCGTGTGAAACAGTGTTGACTGAACAGGTTTAACAGGTGTTTGATTGTGTGTGTGTTTCTGTGTTTCTGTGTGTGTGTGTGTGTGTGTGTGTGTGTGTGTGTGTGTGTGTGTGTGTGTTGCTCTGAGTCAAACCCTGAGCCTTCTTTATTGGCTAGCAAGTGTCTTAAACTTCCACACCAGCTGCTAAGTCTCCTTTAAGAATTACAGTCTGTCAGTGGTCAATGTCAGTCTTAAAGTTTCAGAGCTGTATTGTTCAGTGTCAGTGGTACAACGGGTGGGATACTTGCTTTTGGTACAGAAGGCTGTGGGTTCTCTCCCCACATTAGGTAGATTAACTGTTGACACTACAGTGTAATATAAGGGGGAAGGGGGCAGTGTGGAACCCAAGATTGTATCCTAGTTTGCATGAAATACCTAATAACTATGAACTTGTTATCTGTTTATTAGCCATTCCCTATTGCATATCACTAGCACACCATTTCTCAATGTAACAATGGCAATTTATTTTTCAAAAGCAGCAGGCACTGAATTTGTAGTTGAAACACTGAACTCCAAAGTTGTTGGCCAGCAGCAACCTCTTTATTAGTTGACAGATCTCATTAATATGGAATTATTCAGGTGACTTTTATTTCGATAGAGATTGTGGATACTGACTGTTACTAGTAGATTATAACGACAGAAATTTGAGTGTCCTTTTAGGGTTGAAATGTTCTGCGATGGGTAGTCTTGTCATTATTGGTTTCTATATGTTTTGTTTCACTGCATACATGTAAAATGTTTAAAAATACAAATTTAAAATAAGACTCTAACAAGTAGTGCTGTATAAAACAATCACAAAGATGAATCAAAGAGCATATGCATTGTCCTAAAAATGTGTGCAGGGGGCCCATGGTTTGGAAACAGCCCAAAGGTATGTTTAATCTGCCAGTAGCCAGATGTATATCTATGAATGTGGATTTCAATCCATTTTCAATTAATGTGAGTTTCAAAGGCAGAGAAGTTTACTATTGCACATGTGAAGTCTGTTTTTATTGTGAAACTGTATTGTTTTGTTTAGCAAATGTTTATTAGTGTTTGTGCTATAAAATGTGGAATAAAAGTTTTAAATAAAAAACAAATATCTGTAATCATTGTAGAAATAAATAAGAAAATAGAATGCACTCTGACAGATTTAAATAGTGTTTTATTGTAACTGGGGAGAGAGAGAAGTAATGGGACAGTAGAATGGCTACTGGGTGGGGATACTAGGGATGCTGGTAGGTGGAGATGCAGGGGGGGGGGCTGATCCATTACCCTGTCTGAGGCCCCATTTGACCATGATCTACTTCTGAGAGGAAGTGTATAAATATATGGGAGATGATGAAGGATCAGCAATAAAATGTGAACAAATGAAAATAAAACTCAGTAAGGAATACATCTAAATACTAAAACTAATATTGAAAACAGCCATGACATCTAGGAATTAAGTCCAAGATATAAATCAATTTGATCTTTCTGTTCTAACCTACAGTTACAGTGACTTGACTGGCAGCAAAACATATTGGGTCAGCTTGACAGAAAAATAAGAAAAATGCTTCATGCTTCATGCATGTAATAATCAGTCTATATCAAGATTATATATTCCCCTCTCTGAAGGAGTTAAGGGCTTCCTCGAAATGCATTACATGTATAGATCTGCTGTCGTAAGACTGCATACATATCTGCTCACCTCATCAGAGCCAAAAAGAGTGAAAGTTTTAAAACATGAGGAGAGGAAGTCTAAGATAATTACTTTGCTTGCTTTAGCAAAAGCATTCAGGTGGCAAGCAGGAATGGAAATCAAACCAGAAGTAGATACAAATCAGACAGTAACTGAAACTGCCAAAAATCAAAATAAAGAATATAACAAGAAGGATCAGATAAGAAGGGGAAAAAAACTGTGGAGAAGCCATAAATATAGTGGCAGATATAGAGATTTCCTAGAACAACTTCATGTTGATCAGGATTATCACTGTTCTAGTCAGGATACAATAGACAAGACTTAATGGGTTCTGTTCAACCAGCTCTATTATGTACAAACACATGAAGATTGAGGCTTAATAACTTCAACTTAGATAAACTTATAAACAAACTAGCTATTACACTCATACATGTTCATTCTCTGGCTGCACTCACAAAAGTGCACTGCACCTAGCACGTGCTGACTATTTATATCCACATTCAGTCTTTGGAATGCTTCTTAAAGATACAGCACAAGTAATCCATTCTACATCCTCCCTCTTTGAGAAATAAATCATGTAATGTTGATGACATTAATTGACATGCAATCAATGTAAATAATTCTTTGTCATGCAATTATACAGAACTAAATACATGTACACAATTATATCCAGGTTGCTGTGTCTTTCAGACTATGTCTGGAAATAAGACCAAATGGTGTGACATAGAAATTAGAATCAGGTCTAGAAACTGGGATTGTCTCTGCTGAATGTCCAACTTTTGGAACATTGGAACATCATTAGGACTGAAACTAGAGGTTAAGACACATTCTGCAACAGGAACACTGTCTGGATTGCTCTGAGATCTAGAGTCTGTATCACAGGAACAATTCTGTGATAACGATTCTGATAGAGGAAGAATATGTCTGTGATTTCTTCTGTACTCCACACCCACAGATTCTATGAAGTAAGATCTCAGCTCAGTATATATACCTGTTACTTGACCAATGCAGTCAAAACCTTTCGCCGTTTGTATCCTCACTGTCTCTCCTTCTTTCAATGGACGAAGAAATCTGCTCGACTTATCATAGCTGGACTCCTGGAAAGAACGCCTTCTGAATAGTTTGGCTCTAAATGTTCTCTTGTTCTTAGCTTTAGGTTTCAACAAACTGGAACTGAAAGGCAACGTTGTTCTGGTTTGCATAGATAGAAGTCTCTGAGCAGGTGAGCCAAGTATATCATCACTGGTATGCTTCTGAGATTAAGTAAATTAAAAAAAGACATCGATATTGTCACGCTTTGACCTCTCAAGTAACTGCTTTGAACTCTGCTATGCACGTTCAGCTAGTCCATTTGACTGTGGATATTCTGGACTACTAGTAACATGTATAAAGACCCATTCTTTTGCAAATTTCTGAAACAACTGTCTAGTAAGTTGAGTACCATTGTCAGAAATAACTTTGTGTGGACTACCATGGACTAAGAAATGATGTTTCAACTTAGTAATAACAGCAGTGGATGTTGTTAGTTAGTAAATCAATCTCAAACCACTTCGAATAAGAGTCTACCAACACGAAGTAATGCTGATTGTTCCACTTGAATATACCAGTGGCTACTGTTGACTAAGGTAGCTCAGGAACTTGACTTAGCTGAAGTGGTTCTCTTTGGAAATGTGGTTTAGTAATATTGCATACCGAACAAGAAGAAAGTACTTTATCAACATCTTTTGCTAGAGAAGGCCATAATACTAGTCCTCTCACCCTTCTTTGGGTAGATTTGGAATCTAGGTGACCACGATGCAAAATATGGATATATTCATGTTGTAAGGAAGCAGGAACAACAATTTTATGATCTCTGTAAGGAAAATAAGTTTGCATCTCAAGCAATACAATAGATTGCTTTTACGGCCATCCAACATTAATGTAGTGACTCAGCATATGCAAAACTGGATCAGTCTTTGTATGATCTCTCAGCTCATCAAGTCTTGTGGTAGAAAAATTACACACTTCCATGACATCAAAGTCGAAATTCTCTGCATAAAGCCGTTCCGTGGTACTGGATAAGGTATCAGCCAGATAAAGAAGTTTGCCTTTTGTACAGACCATTTTGTAGATGTACTTTTGCAATTTGAGCATCATTCTTTGTAATCTTACTAAAGCTGAATGCATAGGCTTTTTTTTTAAATAGCAACTAAAAGTTGGTGATTGGTTTCAATCTAAATAGCTTGACCATAAATATAATCATGAAACTTTGAACATGCAAATACCTTTGCCAAAAGTTCTTTCTCGATTTGAGCATACTGCATTCCAGTTTGGGGAAGAGTTCTGGATGCATAGGCTACTGGTCTGTGTTCTTGAAGAATGACTGTGCCAAAACCAAATTTCGAAGCATCACAGGAAAGGATTACTGGTTTATTGACATCATAGTATCTTAATGTAGGTGGGGTGGCAATTTTCTGTTTAAGGTCTTTAAATGCTTTCTGGCTCTGTTCCAACCAAGGCCATGTAACATTTTTGCACATTAGCTCTCTTTAAGGTGCTGTCAACTCACTGAAGCCTGGTATAAACTTGCCTAAATAGTTGACCATACCAAGAAAACTTTGTAGAGCTTGAACATTACCTGGTGCTGACATCTCTAGAATGGCTTCTTACTTGGACGGGTCTGGTTGCAAGCTGGTTCAGGTAAATAAATGACCTACATATGCAATGTCTGGTAGTCTGAATTTGCACTTCAGAGGATTGAGCATAAGTTCACTTCACATGCCCTATCTAGAACCCTCTTAAGGTTACTGTCATGCACTGCTTCACCATTGTCACCAACCAATAAATCATCTACTAGTATGGCACAAGGAGAACCTGAAAAAATGTGCCCATTGCATCCTGAAAGACTTCACTTGCAGAATTTATTCCAAATGGCATCCTGAGAAATTTATATCTGCCAAACAGGGCACTGAAAGTAGTCAGTAATGAGGATTTGTGATCAAGCATCACTTGCCAAAATGAACTCTTTGCATCTAAGATGGAAAAAACAGTGGTGTTCGACATTAGAACTGCCACCTCTTCGACTGTATGCATTGGATGATATGGTCTCTTTAATGCTTTGCTCAAATATCTTGGGTTAATACATATTCTGATTTCATCTGAGCCTTTTTATTGGGCTGCTACCATGGACGACACCCATTCAGCTGTTGCTATGACTGGACAAATTACATCTTGCTGCACCATTTTGCCCAACTGAGCCTTGAAATTATTCTGCATAGCTATCGGAACTTTTCTTGCTGGCCTGACCACTGGACTGACTTCCACGTCTAACTTCATAAAATACACAACTGGAAGTTTGCCCAACCTGTCATCGAAAACATCAGCATACTCTGAGAAAATATTTTCAATAAAATTGGAACTAGGAGATGTGCTTATATGATGAACTTCTTTGGTAAAAGAAAGCAAATTAATTCTCAAACTGTCTCTGAGACCCAATAATGAATGCACAGGTCTTTGAACTACTTAGAATAACAAGCTGTAACAGTTCCTTGCCAAATAACAAGAAAGCACTACTGAAACCTCGGTTTAAATTTCTTCACCTCCATAAGCAACAAGTTTCACAGAACCTGTCATATTGAGTTGTTCATTAGCTCTCACTTTAGAAAAAGTATTTGCTGACATAACATTATACTTTGAACCAGTGTCTACTTTGACCTCAGTGGATTTACCTTTGATCTGGACAATGCAAAATACTTCATTTTTGTCAACAAATTTGCTGCATCAACCTTCTCACCAATTACTGATACACCATCTACATAGAAAACAGACTGCTGCAATTCCATTTGATCAGTTTGCTTTTCTGAGAACCCTTCTTTATAACTATGTGAGGTTTACTTGATTTGCAAAACGTTTGCTGACACATGCCTGTACTGCACTGAGCATGCTCCTTTCTTAGAACTTGCTGAAAAACTATGTGGTTTCCCTGGTGGACCAGCAGGGGCTGTGGTTACCATGTGCTTAGGCCTGCTTTTGCTTGCCACATGTTGCATATTGTATATCTTCCACAACCTATCACTTGCAAGCATACTTTTGAGTCCTTTCTGTAACTTCATGAATTTGACAAATCTCAGTAGCTTTACTCAACGTTAAGCCACTGTCACAAAGCAAAATCTTTCTCACTGCAGCACTATTAATACCAAACACAAGCCTGTCCTTTATCATCTCATTTTTTAAATCACCAAACAAACACATTTTAGCTTTGCTTCTCATGTCTGTTATATAAGCTGCAAAAGTTTCCACTGGTTTCTGATCGCTTGTGTAAAACAAATGCTTAGTGTACAAGTGCCCTTTCCGCTTTTTTTAGCAAACCCTACATATGTAACTGAAAAATTCAAACAGTGTAATGCTGATTGGTGATTATGTAACAGGCAGATATAAATGAAGAAACCAGTGTCTATGTGCACAACAATGCCTTAACACATAATACATGTGTGTTGTACACAAAGCATCGCCAGTCTGAGAGGCAGAAGGGTTAGTTAAGTTGAACTGAAGTGCATGCCAGACAGAGTCTGCCAACAGCAGTCCAAATGCTGAAACAGCAGATACCCATTCGGTTACATATGTAGGGATTGCTACAAAAAGCAAATAGGGCACTTGTACACTAAGCTTTTATGTGTGACATGTGGTCACTTTGTAAAACGAATACATTTCTAATGTAATATTTGTCTGGGGGTTACACATTTCCCTGAAATTGCACTTCAAACGGGGTCTTCCCTTGCTTCAGCTTGTACAACAATATGATGATTTTCACCTTCTCCCTCATATACTGCTAGTGCATACACAAATGAATGCTCTCTTTAAATGACCTCTGACCCAGCTAGGGTTAGCAAAATGAATGCACTGGTGTGTGCATCTTTGTCAGAATAAGCTGCTTGTATAAAAATATTGTACTGTTGCTCAAATACTCTCCAATTCTCTGAAATATTCTGATCAAACACAAGTGGTGAGGGCTTTGAAAAATCTGGCTGCCATATTAACACATACCAATGAAGGCTTTTACAAATATGCATGAACATATACACATACACATATGCCAGAAATTTATGCCAGTACTTGTAACTTTGCCCAGTAGCACAACAAGCCTTAGAATAACTGAACTTTGTGAAATAATTCTCTCAGGCACTGTAATACTCTTGAAGAAATCACCTCTAATCAGTGTAAGAAACATTTTGAAATAACTGAACTGTGCGAAAGAACTGGGCATAAGAAGCTCAGAGTGAGAAACATTTCAAAGCAATTGCACTTTGGGAATAAACAGTACACAGCACACTGAAACTTCCCTAAAATTGCAGCACTTTGTAAATAACGCTTTACAGTGCAACAAACACTCTGTAGTGGCAGCATTTTGTGAATAGACAAACCCAGCACAACTCTTTACAGTGCAAGAAATGGGTCTACTATACATGTTCAAAATTTCAGAAAGCGGAAACCGATATGGCCGAGACCATATGTTCGATGCCTGAAATTTTGAACATGTAAAAAAAAATAAATAAAACACACAACATAAACTTACTTTTTAACTGCTAGCAGAGGGGCTATGCCCCCCCCTGCACCCCCCTTGGTGGGCTATGCCCCCACAACCCCCCCCTGTAACTTAAATATACCAACTCTGGGATTGCACTACAGTGCAAAAATGGAAATCTTTCCATTCCGCACTGTACGGAGATGCCAGTTCAAATGGCATTTAAAAATGTCGATCATATGGTCTCGGCCATATGGTCTTCGACATTGTGAAATGTCAACCATGTGTAGGGGACCTGCAAGAAACACACTGTAATGGCAGAACTTTGTGAATAGACACACCCAGCACAAGAAACTTTTTGAAATTACTATATTTGACTGCACTTTACGAAATAGTTGCACTTTACACACAAATAAACTCTTCAGAATAAATGCACAGTAATACGCACACACTGTAAGCACTTTTACACACTTTGAGATACTTGAAATAACGCTAGTTATGCTCTGAATACAATACAAAGTAGTCATTATATCAGACACAGCACTTTGCCAAAACATGCAGCCACCTTGCTTTATTTATGCTTAATGTTTTTTCCCTTAGTATATTTATTTTGCTCATTTAATCTCTTTATATGCCCAGTGCACTTTTCTTGTGCCCGTTTTATTCTAAACATGCCTGTTTTGCTTCAAGCATGCAAGTTTTACTCTAAACATACTTGTTTTGCTTTGAACATATTTGTTTTGCAATTCTGAAGTAATTTGTAATCTCTTATGTGCTTTTCTGACAATCATTTTATCAAATATCTTAATCATAAACATTTTGTATCTCTCGTTTGTTTAATAATGTGATTTGTGCTGTCATAATGTTCTGTTTTATCTTTTCTATAAAATAAACTATTTGCCCAAGTTTTCATTACCTTTGGTTCTTTTCTGGCAATTTTTCATACTTGTTTCTCTTAGTTTATCTTCACTGTTATCTCTGCATCTTGTATCTCGGAATATCAGTCTCTGGAATCCTGGTTCTGACACCATGTCGCTCATCTAGTCAGAATACAATAGACGAGACTTCATGGATTCTGTTCAAGCAGCTTTATTATGTACAAACACATCAGGATTGAGGGTTATGAAGTTCAATTTAGGTAAACTTATAAACAAACTAGCTATTACACTCATACATGTTCATTCTCTGGCTGCACTCACAAAAGTGCACTGCAGCTAGCACATGCTGACTATTTATATGCATGTTCAGTCTTTGGAATGCTTTTTAAAGATACAGCACACATATTCCCATCTACAAGGATTTAACACAGGAATGGTTAAGGAGAGGTGAGTAGAAATAAAAAGATGAAAAGTTAATAATGGCAGCCCAGCACAGTGGATCATAGGTACATTGGTTTACAAAGTCCATTGAACATGTGGGAGAAACAGACAAATGCAGGTTCTGTAAAAAAGAAAGAGTCACATATCTTCTTGCTTGATGTGATATACTCATGGCAGAGGGCATTATCATGCTGGATTGAATGCACTGATATATAATTTGAACTGCAAATAATAATCTACATGAACAATACATTGTTTTAATACTATTTAAAATTAAAGCATGGTGTGCTACAGTATGTCATAGCCCAAATTAATACTTTGTTTTTGCTTGATATGCAGTCTACCACCATTTTTCCAATGTGCAGTCCATAGTGATACTAATGTCATGCATTGTCAGGAATGTGTGGAGTATCTTATACCACAGGTACATCACATTCCTACAGTTTGATTGGCTTGTACTTTGTTAGTGTGGAGAGCTTTGCAGGTGCCATAATATTTTAATAAAATAATTTGTTTTCAAGACATTTTGGAGATACAAAACATACTACCCATATGTTTTTATTCATTCAAAAAGTCCTGTGTTTATCTTGTTTTATAAAGGGTAAACTATGACAGCATATGCAGATAATAAGTGACACTACATGGTATGAAACATAGAGCATAAATGAATGTATAGGTTATTGTTTTACCCATGGGAATCTTGCTAATTAGAACCATAAACAGAAGCTCCAGACAACTGACTATTTTAACAGTATTTGTTACACTTGAAGACCTTGTATTGTTTTCTGATGTTCTTATAATTTGATAATAGTCTTACACTATTTAGAACCTTTCATCAGTACAATTATTTCTCCTTGAAATTGAGATATGATGGCCTTCTTTGCCAAATTTAATTTCTCTTGCATTACTGATTTTCATTCGTTATAAGCATGTGACTTACCTCAAACAGACATCATATAAGGATCTCCACTGTGTCATTAGGGCATCTTTTAAACTTGTGTATAAAAATGTAGTTTGTTTGTTCATTTATTTACTTACTTATTTTGCCCATCATTGTCACAGATGCCCTTTATTGATACAGTTGATTAGTTCCTCTCTTCTTAACCCAATCAATATTTTTAATGGACCATATCACACAGCTACGCTTTCGTATTTATCTGACTTGTGAGATATAGAGGGGCATTCATAAATGCCTTCACAAACTCTTTTGTCATTATTTTGTTAATATACATGTACATATTATTGCAGCTCTGGACTGTATACAGTTCTTTTTATTGTGTTTCTTTAAATATATTCACCTGGGATGATCATTAAATTATGGATTCTTGCTGTCCTCGTGGTCTATGCATGCCACTAGCAACACTGCTCTACAGATATACCCATCTTCCCGCTAAGTGAACCCAAAGCCTGCTACATCTCCCGAACTGGCAAACCCTCCCTCCATTCTACAGGGATATTTTGTTAGAAAAGACTGTGAAGTGTAGATGTAACAAATTACTTACCTGTTTTAATGCTTAATAGTATTCTGTGTATTTATTAATACACTACTGATTATTTGTTATGTGTATTTTTTTAAATACACTACTTTTGATACAGGATTGTGCTGGCTCTTTGTTTTGCTTGATTTATTATCTTTTGGGCCAATGCACTAGCCGTACCTGCGACTGGTTGTTTTGCATAGGATATATGCTTGCCCATGTATTGGTTGTTAGTGGATACCACATGCTTTGACTCTTTGTCTTGCATATGTGTTCTTATACTGTGAGTTGTAACTGTATTGGAAAGGCAGACAACTATTAAGGTTACTTCACTAGTATTGCAATGCATTGGTATGCTGACTGGTGCAAATGCAATGTTAAACTGAATGATGGGAGATATATTATGTACTAGTATGCGCTTTTCACTTATTAAAAGTTGATCTAGCCCACTCTAACCCACACTTCTGAAACTGATATTAGTGTTGCTAGGTCCTAAACAAGCTTACTACATTCACTCTCACCACCAGGTTACTAGCGCAACCTTAATTCTAACTGCTAATTTTCCCTCTTACAGCTTGCAAGACTGCTCTGCAGATATACCCACCTTTCCACTAAGTGAACCCTAAGCCTGCTACATCTCCCGAACTGGTAAACCTTCCCTCCATTCTACAGGGGTATTTTGCTAGAAAAAGACTGTGAAGTGTAGGTGTAACAAATTACTTACCTGTTTTTAATGCTTGATAGTACTTATGTAAAGTGTACTACTGGCTAGCAAAGACCGCTCGGACCTGACCAATTACCTGCGCATTGCCTCCCCCATCCAGTCTTTATCAAACTGAGTGCGCACCTCCCCACTTGCGCTACTAGAGGGATGTAGAACCCCTGCTATCTAACCTCCAAATTGGCTTTTTTATTCAGTTTAAACATCCAAGCTGTACAAAATAAAGAAATAACTAAACACACTTGGTCCTTACCTGGCCCAGTCACACATAGCCATATCTCTGTTCCTATATTTCTATTTCCAGCTATTATCTCTGAACATAACAGTTCAAGCATTTAGAGCAACTGAAAGGGAACAGTAAAGACAAACCTATAACATCAGTTTGGAAACACTATCTAACTAGCCATATAGGAGATACGACCTGCACAGTAGACTGAGGGAGCTAATCCTGATTGTTTTTTCTTTTGCAAGACTCGTCCAGACAGTGCGGTTCATTTAACACCTCTCCTTAGTACACGTAATCTCCCTCCCCCCAGCAGGAGTCTATACGTAAATGCCCATCTGCCTGGTGCCATTTTTAAATTACGGTTTCTCCCTGTCCTGACCACCTTGCTGTCCACGCGGTCTATGCATGCCGGTAAGAATATATAATAATTCTATGCTCATGGAATGGTTATAGAGTGTATTTATTTCAATTTTTAATGTATATGTCTTCATATTGAGAGTGTATTCAGCTATTGACACTTGAGCAGTGCTTAAAGCATCGGGGAGGTTTAGCTCCTCACTCTATGCTCATGGAATGGTTATAGAGTGTATTTATTACAGTTTTGATGTATATTTCTACATATTGAGAGCGTCCAGTCTGGTGGACCTCAGCCATAAACAAACTCTACAACAAAAGGAGGAAGCTACTACAAGATAGAGCAAAATCCTTAAAAGGTAAGACACCCTTGATCACTATAAGTAGAAAACTAAGAGCTCTCATAAAATCATCCAAAGCAAATTTCGAGAGAAAAATAGCTAAAGACTCAAAAGACAATCATAAGGCCTTCTTTAGCTATGTTAGAAACCTGGGAGGAAACTCCCAGATATGCTCAGAACTAGTTCAAAATGATGTGAAGATTACTGATCCTACAGACATTGCCAACATACTGGCTGACAGGTTCAGTGCAAACTTCTCCCCTCCCCAAAAGGAGAGATATCTATACCAAACGATTGCAGCCCCCAAACATCTCCAGCGCCCAAGTGAGAACTGCTCTCTCCAAAGCAAAAAACACAGCATCCATGGGACCTGATGGTGTCCCCGGCTGTGTGCTCCACGAACTCAGTGAGGAATTAAACCCACAGCTAGGACAGCTGTTTAATCAAAGTCTTACCTCTGGATATGTACCCAGGGAGTGGCGCACTGCAACTGTGGTCCCACTTCACAAAGGCGGTGCCTCCACCGACCCTGGAAATTACCGGCCCATTAGCTTGACAAGCCTTATCTGCAAAGCCATGGAGAGGATCATAATGGACCTCATAAATAAAGACATAGGGTTTTTGCAGACTTTGGATCCAACCCAGTTTGGCTTTGTCAAAGGCAGATCATGCCTTTTAAACTTGGTTGACTTTTTCGAAACAGTCACCAAAGCCATTGATGAGGAAAGGCAGTCCATACAGCCTACCTCGATCTGGCTAAGGCCTTCGATACAATACCCCACTCGGGTATCATTGAAAAACTCATCAGCTTAAATGTTAACCCATACATCACAAGATGGGTTGCAAACTGGCTGAGTGACAGAACCCACAGGGTCAGAGTTGCTGGCGCCATGTCAGACTCAAAGCCTGTCACAAGTGGTGTCCCACAGGGCTCAGTCCTGGGCCCACTCTTGTTTGGCATCTACTTTTCCAAGTACAAGCAAACACAGGAGGGTTATGGCTGACAAAGTTTGCAGATGACTGCAAACTGGCGCCATAGTAGAAAACACATCTGACACAGATATCCTTCAGAAGGGTCTCACAGAAGCGGATAACTGGTGCCAGAGCCATGGCCTAAAGTTAAATGCCAAAAATGCATAGTCATACCCTTCGGGAAAAACAAGGTTACCCCTAGCTACCAAATAGGTGGCAATCCACTGAGCACAGAAGAAGTTATCAGGGACCTGGGGACCCAGGTTGATAGTAGTCTGTCATTCGACACCCATGTAGCTAAAGTAGTTAGGAAGACCTTCTACATTGCCCACCTTATCATGAAGGGATTCTCATCTAGATCAAGGGAGGTCATAGTCTCCCTATACTCATCACTCATCAGACCAATGATTGAGTACAATGCCCCATTCGGAATGTATCTGACCCGACACTTGCAGCAGCTGGAGAGGCCACAAAAGTTCCTCACCAAAAAGATAAAGGGTCTCAAACATCTGTCCTATGCTGCCCGACTGAAAGAACTCCAGCTCTATTCAGTCGCTTACCGCTTGCTCAGAGGTGACCTTTGCCTAACATACAAGGCCATGTCAAACCCAGATTTGATGAATATGCTTCACCTCAAAAAATCTAGATCCATCAGAGCCACAAGGGCGAGAGACTTAAACCTCGACACGGCCATTAATAGGACATGCTGGAGGGATAGATTCATCACCCAAAGACTCCCTATGCTGTGGAATAAAATCCTGGTATATGTGAGGCAGAGCACCTCGCTGGCCTTGTTCAAGAGAAATCTTGACCAATGGATGGGAGATTGCAGATATACCCCAGGGATTACCTCAGTGTCACTGCTCGACAGAGGCACAGCAAAATAATGGGTATAGTTCCCCATACTAAAGGGGTGGCGTAAGCCACAAAACGATGGGCTAGGCTTGTAAATGCCCTCGGGCAGATAGCCTAGTATGAACCTATGAACCTATGATGCAGCTATCGACACTTGGGTAATGTTTAAAGCATCGGGGAGGTTTAACTCCTCATTTTATGCTCATGAAACGGTTGTAGAGTGTATGTTGAATAGTTTGGATGCATAATTCCTCACATTGAGAGCATATTTAGCTATTGACACATGGGCAGTGTCTAAAGCATTGAGGGGGGCTTAGCTCCCCATACTAAGGACATACTACAACTAATAGCACCCTGTAGAGAACTGTTAGAATACTTTCTAACAAGCGATAAACACTATTTGCAGGAATTGGCATGCCTACATGCTCATACTAAGAGCGGATTACAGGAACAGCCATTTCTAACATCCTTTCTGAGTCACGATTGATTAAAGCAGTAAGGTAGATTAAATCCTTATACTAAGGGCATACTACAACTAATGACACCCTGTATATAAAAGCTAGACTACTTAACAGCATGTGATATTTATTTTTATTTATTTATTTACATTGTTTACCAGGAAATTCCGACTGGACACAGGTCCTTTTTCAGCAGATGCCCGGGGAGAAAAGCTCCTCATCATGTACATTATAAATAGAGATACAAAGTTGCAGCAATAGTAAACAACATTACAGGTTGTTGGCTTTAATACAATAACAAGATATTGATTATCAACAGTGTATATACAGTAAATGTTGCAAGTTAAGTTTCTTGTTGTTTATAATATTAGTAACAAAGTTAGTGATAGGCATTATCTGTTTGAATTGGTATATCTAAATCCTCATACTGAGAGCAGAATACAGCAGTAGCCATTCCCAGTGTCTTTATTAACTTGCAACGGCTGCAAAAGGTCATAGAAACAGACGCTGCAGTTGGTACTACATACTACAATCCTAGCAGCATAGAAACAGCTGATTCCCCTACTGCGATTGGATATTAGAAACTGAATATACTGGGTTATTGTCCCCTGTGCACTAGGTGTGTTGACTGATAACATAATATCACCAGGGTTTTCTCCCGCTAACAGGAAATGTATAGACTGTAACCTAAACAAATATTATGAAGGATATATGTTTGCCCATGTACTGGTTGTTAGTGGATACCACATGCTTTTACTCTTTGTCTTGCATATGTGTTCTTATACTGTGAGTTGTAACTGTATTGGAAAGGCAGACAGCTATTAAGGTTACTTCGTTAGTATAGCAATGTGTTTGTATGCTGACTGGTGCAAATACAATGTTAAACTGATGGCTGGGAGGTATATTATGTACTAGTATGTGCTTTTCACTTACTAAAAGCTGATCTATCCCACCCTAACCCACAGTTCTGAAACTGATATTAGTGTTGTTAGGTCCTAAATGAGCTAACCACATTCACTCTCACCACCAACCTACTCGTGCAAACTTTATCCTAACTACTAATTTTCCCTCTCTTACAGCTAGCAAGACTGCTCTACAGATATACCCAACTTCCCACTAAGTGATCCCAAAGTCTGGTACATCTCCCGAACTGGCAAACCCTCCCTCCATTCTACAGGGGTATTTTGCTAGAAAAAGACTGTGAAGTGTAGGTGTAACTAATTACTTACCTGTTTTTAATGCTTGATAGTACTTATGTAAAGTGTACTACTGGCTAGCAAAAACCGCTCGGACAGGACCCATTACCTGCGCATTGCCTCCCCATCCAGTCTTTATCTAACTGAGTGTGCACCTCCTCACTTGCGCCACTAGAGGGTTGCAGAACCCCTGCTATCTAACCTCCAAATTGGATATCTTTTCAGTTTTAACATCCAAGCTGTACAAAATAAAGAAATAACTGCATACACTCGGTCCTTACCTGGCCCAGTCACACATAGCCATATCTCTGTTCCTATTGACCATAACAGTTCAAGCATTTAGAGCAACTAAAAGGGAACAGTAAAGACAAACACATAACATCAGTTTGGAAACACTATCTAACTAGCAATATAGGAGGTACGACCTGCAGGGTAGACTGAGGGAGCTTATCCTGATTGTTTTTTTTGCAGGAGTCCTCCAGACAGTGCGGTCCCTGTTCCATTTGCCCTCCCTACACCCGGGCTCTATCCACTCCCCTACCTTACCCCCATTCTCACCCACCCCCATATCAATTACCTTTATACCTATACACCACACCCATATAGAGCCACACCCATCTCCATCACACCACCCAGCCTATCAAATTTCACCAACTAATTACCCTACAAACACAACATAAACCACTCATCATCCATCACACCTATCCCAAATAAACTTCCCAAACAGGAAACTAACTGAACCAAATCATGACTACACTACCCAAACCCGTGTCCATACGCATCTTAGTACTGCTCTTATGTATATCAATCAACCCATTGTTAACCTCTGTCTCCAACTACCAGACACAACTTAATTACAGTCATATTCCAAAAGAAAAAAATACTTCCACTAACATTATTACCACACACCCTCTCACTCAACTACACCCATACCTCAACCAAACCTCCTTTATCCACCACATTGCACATAGAATACAACCATCGCAGTACCAGTCCCAAACTAATTTAAAGTACTATAAGACCCTGCATAAACTACTCAAACTTTATTTTTACCTAAGAACCCAACTCTTAAGCTGTGGTGACATATACCCAAACCCAGGCCCACTAAATGCAGGAATCCCAAACCACAACCTGAGTAATACCCTACACCACCGAGACAAATCCTCCCTCCTCATCATACATTTAAATGTCAGAAGTATCCTAAACAAAGTCCATGACCTTCATGCACTACTCTCCTTTTATCAACCTGAGATAGTCATACTAACTGAGACCTGGTTTAAACCAGGAAACCACGACAATGAAATTACTGCACCAGGCTATAATATAATTCGTAGTGACAGAATAGGTAAAAAAGGTGGAGGTATTGCAATACAGTACAAAACTCACCTCATCCTTGAGAAATTAGACATAACATCCCCAATTCTTGATAAAGTAGAACTCACCCTAACTAAACTAAAACTTAATGTAAATAAACACATCAACATCGTAGGTTGCTACATCCCTCCAGGCAATAATGTCTCCCTTACAGAAAACCTACAAGAATGGATATCTAACTCCCTCCCCCAAGAAAGCATAGTATTAGGGGACCTTAATATCGACTGGCAAAATTTCTCCAGTCAAAACTCACTTTCCCATATTAACCTATATGGCCTAACTCAACTAATCACATACCCCACAAGAACAGGCAAGAGAACCAAACATCAATCCATACTAGACTGGATACTTGTATCCCACCCCTCACTAATAACCCTAGCAGGTATCTACCAGACACTCTGAGTGACCACCAAGCCACATTTCTACTAATATCAAAAATACCACAACTGACCAAAATATCTATGTGCCCAATCAGAAACAAAAACACTTTAACAGCTCCAACTTTATAAATGACCTAAACAGGTGCAACTGGCACCCCATGAAAAACCTACCTCTTGATGAAGCTGTTTTATATTTTAACACAGCCTTCTTAAATACCCTTAACCATCATGCCCCCCCCCAGAACAACAAGAATTAAAACTAAATTTGCCCCCTGGATAACCCCAATACAAAAAGCTTCCTCAAAAAAAGAAACAAAGCCTGGACTAACTACCACAACAGCATATCCCAATCCAGCAAACAAATATACCTTGAACTATGTAACAAAGCCAAACAACTTGCCAAAACTGACAAAACATCCTACTACCAAAAATTACAGGATAAACACAGCAACAACCCACAAAAATTCTGGGCAGCAATTAAATCTATTATACAACCAGGAAAAACTACAACCCCAACCCCAAAAGCTGAAAATAACCAAGACGATATCCCCACACAATTTAATAAATTCTTTACTGAAACTATCCAAGCTCTTGCAAACAACCAATCCTATAAAAACATCCTCACCCCTGCAAATACAACCCCCCACTCACAACAAATAACTGCCCCAACTTCAGCTTCCACCCGGAACCAACCAAATCCATTGAAAAACTACTCCGTAAGCTCAAACCAACTTCTCTAGCTGCTGATAAATTACCTGCTGAATACCTCCAACTAGCCACAGAAACCATAGCATATCCTGTCTCCATCCTAATAAACAGATCCATCTCCGAGTGTACAGTACCCCAGCTATGGAAAATATCACATATCATCCCATTACATAAAGGGGGTGCCTCCCTTGAACTCAACAACTACCACCCTATAGCCATACTACCCTCATTATCCAAGATTTTAGAGAGGGTAATTCGCAAACAACTAATGAAATACCTCCTAGAAAATAAACTACTAGCAACACAACAACATGGCTTTAGACCCTTACACAGCACCACCACCATGCTCACAGCATTCACCAACATCACCAATAACCACAGAAACAATGGACTCCTTGTATCCGCCACATTCCTAAACTTATCCAAAGCATTCGATATGGTTAACCATACTAAACTCCTTCACTCACTATCCACTCTAAACCTTACCACCCTGCCATCTCCTGGTTTAAAAACTATCTAGAGGGAAAGCAACAAGCTGTAATGTAGCAAAACCAACTCTCTCCCTCCCTACCAGTCTTCTAGGAGGTATCACAAGGCTCCATCCTGGGACCACTACTTTTTACCCTTTTCACCAATCAGCTCCAATCTAATATTCCCAAAGCCTCAATAGTGCAATATGCAAATGATACCACCATAATATGTGCAGCCAAAACAATTGACCTCCTTCACCCCCTAACACAAGAATGCTTTTTCCTAGCCAAAACTTGGATCACCAAACAAAGCCTCATTTTGAACCTAGGTAAAACAAAACTACTACTCTTTATCTCCCATAGATCTACACCTCCCGCCAATAGTTTCATCATCTCCTTTAATAACAATACCACAATCACTCCCACAAGTCATACCAAGCTTCTAGGGGTTGAAATAGATAATCACCTTAGATTCGGCCTACATATTTCCATAACCATAAAAAAGTACATAAAAAACTTAGTCTACTGTATCGCAATAAAAAAATTTCTCACCGATCACTCCAAAATTATAATAGCCAGGACTCACCTACTATCCACCTTACTGTATGCCTCCCCCCATGCTTACAAATATCCGCATATCTGAGCTAAACAAACTTGACAGTTGTTATAATAAGATAGCTAAATCTGCTACAAACTCAGCCATCAGAACACACCACTGCAACTGCCTAAAAAAAAACTCAACTGGCTAGAACTACCATTACTACTTCAACTCAATCAACTATCATTAGACCACAAAATAATACATAGCTCTGATAACACCCCAGCCTTACAAAATCTTCTTCAGCCCTATATAACTACGAGCCCCTTAAGATCTAGCACACAAAACCTCCTCAAAGTAACCAAATATAACAATGAGGCTGGTAAGTCTATCTACAGCCATTATATATCAAAGACCTGGAATTCCCTTCCTGTCCATATAACCGACAGCAAATCTCCACCTAGTTCAAGAAACTAGTCAAAACTCACTTCATGAATAACCAACTGTACTCCTGCATCTCCCCTGGCTAACATCTCATGTTTGAAAGTTCACATAACTTAATTATGACTGTTAAAATAACCATTTTAGAACACTGTACCCACTTAAGACTGCTAATCAATTGCACATCCTGACTTTCTAGGGGTTATTGTAAACTATCCCAGGATTGGTGCGCTTTCCACTGTCTTCTAAAATTATTGCCATATAGTACCAGGAATAGGTATCCTAACTTTTAAGACATATTTTATATATATATATATATATATATAACTATATATATATATTTGCTGTCCTTCAAATCTATACCCAAAATCAATTGCTCTCAAGTAGCCTTTCTTCTTCTCTTTCTCTCCTTTGAAAATAAAGTATTGCAGCAATGTCTTGCTTTGTAAAAGCTTCTAAAATTAATACTATTTAGTAGAAAATGAATGTTTCCTACCTTCTAAGAAATATTGTATACTATTCCAGGAATGTCAAGCTTTGCAATAGCTTCTAATGTCAATACTTTATAGTAGAAAATGAATGTATCCTATCTTCTAAAAAATATTGTATGTCAGAGTCTTGTCCTTACATTTTTGTCTGTAATAAATTGTTCTCTTGTAGCTTTTCTCCCCGGGCTTCCACTGAAAATGGACTTGTATCCAGTCGGACTCTCTCGGTCAACAAATGTAAAATAAAATAAAATAAAATAAATAAATGAATTTGCATGCGGTTATCTGTAGACAAAATAAAAGAAAAGTAAAATAAAATAAGTATATTGCTCTTCTGGAAGGGGCCATTCATTAGTAATATGTTACAGACTTTTAGTACTTTCACTGTATAATAGGTAAAAAGAAAAATCCAATGGGTTGTGTATCCAACCTACAGGCTGGAAGGGGTGCAGGACTAAACTAAAGCCAGAAAAGTTGATACTCTGGACCTTGTCCCCTAGACCTATGGCCTAGGTATAAACTTCATGTTATAGACTAGGTCGTACTAAGATCATGTGACAAAGAACAACACCAATAACATATTTGGTGATGTCTTTTTCATTCTTTAGAGTGCTGTTAACATAAATATTTTTGTCTTTTTCAGTGCAGAAAACTTCAATGTATGTTTGATTACTGTAAAAAATGTTTCAAAATTCTCTGTTCCCAGATGCAGAACTTTATACTTTTTCAGCTGAATCCCTGATTTTTGGTCCTGAACAGCCATACAGGAAAGAAGGACAATATAACTAGACCATTATCATTAGTAACAGATGCTATTTTGATATCAATTGCATATTTGGTTGCATCTTTTAATGTTGAGCAGATTTTATGTATAAATTAAAGAGGATGGCCTGTAAAACAGACTTTCGTGCCATCAGCAGCTTGACTAAGAATCACACAGATTAAAAAATAAAATAATATTTTGTTCTGAATTTCCTTGCTATCAGCCTGTTAAGTCATTTGGTTAAATCATGATCTTTAACGTAAGAATGCATTTTATGCAGGAGTATTCCATTATCCACTATGTTAAAGGCTTTACTGCAACAATTGCAAATCAAAACAGTCTTCAATGCCTGATCTGATGTAATAGGTACATAATTATATCAGTAAAACTTTACTGCAGTACTACTGCCTGAAGCTGCACATTTCCATAACTACATTATAAAGCTAGTGTTCCTTTTGCCATCACATTATGTCACAGTTCACCTTGCATAGTGAAAATGTTTTTCACACACTACCTACTATTTTGTATTCATATTTTTACATGATGTTATACTTCTGATACCCATTCAGGATGCAGTGAAACAACTACAATTATGTATGTAAATGATATATGATTTCAAGTCAAGGACAAATTAGCTCAGCTGTCCACCATAAAGGTGCAGTACTAATCATAAGTCCTCCCTCCCATACAATAATTAGCAGCTGTGCCCTGTATCCCTCTACACCTATGATTTGTTATAATCAGCAATAAGTTCACATCTTCCCTTGGGGATAGGATAGTGACCAAAAGTTGTTTTAACAAACACTTGATTACCTGTACCCATGTCTCTCCCCTATGGTGGTCAAGTCTTCATGACATACGTTAAAACTGTAGGGCAGGATATTTTTATTAAAAATTATAGTTGTTAAAGAAGTATTGATCAACAAGTTAACAAAGTTTTTTTTCTGGTGAGGAATCATGAATTGGCTGATGTTGATGTCAAAGCATAGGCCATTGTATTCCAGTCTAACAAAGTGAGTCATGTGATATTCAAAATTACACTTTTATCTCAATCCAATTTAGGTCCACACATTCCACATATTGGTGGCACACTTTATCATGTTCCTGTGGCTGCTTGATAATTTGTAGCATCGCTTAATCAAACATACTACACTAAATGTTTACTATGGTTTGTCAGTTTGCAGTGTATGTTAATCTGGAAAGGTTTGGAGCACATTGTTTTGGATTACAACAGTGTTTATTTGTATTAGCTCATTGTGATTGTTATGGTATATTCCTTAGTCATTTTTAATTTACTTGCATTTTTTTAAACTGTGTTTGGTCTAATATTGCTACATACGCAAGTGGGCTAGCTTGCACTGCATTTGAATTGTTTTTACTGCTGTTTTAGCTACTTTTCTGTAAAAAACAAACAAAAAAAAAAAACTGTAAGCCTGTCTCTTACCTTTCCTGTAACTAGTGTATTCCAGATACAGATTTGCAGTATCCAGGACTATATGCAAGCTTCTGAGCCCCCCCCCCCAGCCTTTCTGTGTTGGAGGGAAGCCTTCTAGCTTGTCAATGGGAGTGGTAAACACTAGGTAACCTGTCTACCACATAAGGAGTGATTCTGGCCCAGATATTGTAGTTATTGGCCATCTGGGCAATCTTTTCCATCTCTCTCAACTTTCTGATTTGAAAGCCTGCATCTGCACTTGTTTCTGTCCTGTAACTCATCTAGTGCAGATACAGATTCTTAGTTTTAGCACTTAAATTTGCTTATTCCTGCTCAGTACTTGTTCAGAACTTGTAAACACTAAATAAGCTACTAATTACTACAGCACTCAACCTTCCTCATTACCTAGAGGAAAACAGTTTTGGTACTTACTTTCCTCACTTGCTTGGAGAAAAACAGCTCTTGTACTCACTTTCCTCACTTATCTAGAGGAAAATTTGTTTTTTATTCAGGCATGTCCAAGGGTCAGCTCCCAGTGTTCTCTCCTGTCTATCTGATGAATCTGGGCATCTTGGGGCAATGTAGAAATTGCCTCATGTACACAGACAACCCTTTCCTCCTACCACCTAACACTACAACCTGTGAGAGATGCACTTATCTAGCCAAACTGGAGGTAAAGCTCTCTCCAACCAAGACCGAACATGACATTCAAGAGAAGGTAAACACTTGCACCACACCACACTTATCACATAGTCTAACTAAATCTACACCACCAAAATCCACACATAGAAACACCAAAACATTCGTGGAGGCTCTCAATAATAATTTTCACAAACAACAGAGACCTCCAAAGCAGAAACGCAAGCAACTTAAACCCCCCAACACAACCCAAATGACACATAGCCCGCAGACTCAGTGTGTCCCTCAGCCACAGCCAATAAGGCAAAACAACGTATCCAACACACTACTCATAGGTGATTCTATAGTCAGGCACACTGATGTCCCACTCACCAGGCTAAACAAGGAGAAGTTTACTGTCAGCTGCCTGTTGGGTACCAGGATCCACCACATAACTCACGTACTCAGGTCACTCCACAACAAGTACAAATATAACTCGGTCATTGTCCATGTTGGCGTGAACGACCTGAGATATACCTCCCTGGACTACATGAAAAGAGACATGGAAGAGCTCTCCTCTCTTGTAGCCCAGGCAGGCATGACCCTAGCCCTGAGTAACATTCTGCCATCGCACAGAATGATACTGCATTACATGGACAAAATGATTGACTTCAACAATTGTCTAAGCTTCTGGTGTCATTCGAAGGGGACCAGTATCTGTCTGCTTGGGATGACATAGTCAACAGACCACAATGCTTTGCCAGAGATGGCCTGCACATGTCACCCCTGGGATTCCAGATACTGGCTAAGGCTCTTGCCGCCCCTATAGTGCCTTTTTTAGGCAAGGTTCAAATGACAAATTCATCACCATAACAGGAACAGGCAAGCAAAAACTGAGGGTAATGCTACTCAATGCTAGAAGTCTAAATCTCAAAATGCGCTCACTCGAGGCACTCCTTAAAATAGAGAACATTCATATCTGTGCAGTGATTGAGACCTGGTTCAAGGCTGCAGAGAGCACCCCTGCACTACCAGGCCATGTAACTTGGACCAGAACACCAAAGGCGGAGGTGTGTCCATGTTCATTAAGGATATCCACACCTCCAGGCTAGTTGCTCAGCATAATGCACCCGAGGTTATCCAAGTGCAACTAACTCTGGGCAAAACTGCAATCCAAATTGTAGCTAGCTACAGATCCCCCACCATGCCCCAGGATTCCCAGTCCTCTTTTCTTGATGTACTGGAAAATATTAGGGCTCAACCAAACACCCTAATAATGGGAGATTTAAACTACCCCGCCATTAACTGGGAAAACTACTCATGTACCAACTCCTTCACACAATGCTTTCTGGAATTCATAAATTCCAATGCCCTGGATCAACTTATCCACACCCCCACCAGGGGCAACAATATCCTAGACCTAGTCATTACCAACATGAGTGACCGGTGTTCCACACCTGAAGTCAACTCCCTGTTGGTCCGATCCAACCATGTCAAGAATCTTAATGATAACACCCAGATCTGCTCTGAGTTACAGCAGAATGGCATGAAAATTACAGAACCAAATGATATTGCCAACATCCTGGCAGATAGGTTGAGTGCTAACTTTACCCCCCCTTCACCCCCTAAAGGGCACATATCTATACAGGAAGAATGCAGAGTCCCTGTAATCACAACTACGCAGATAAAAGCTGCAATCTCTAAAGCAAAAAAACACAGCATCCATGGGACCACACAACATCCCAGGCTGCATTTTACACAAACTTCAGAACGAACTGGCTCCCCACCTAAGCACCATGTTCAATCATAACCTCACATCAAGCTTTGTGCCCACTGAGTGGCGTACAGCAACAGTTATCCCACTCCACAAAGGGGGAGCCACCACTAATCCTAGGAACTATTGCCCTATTAGCTGACGAGCCTGGTCTGGAAGGCCATGGAACATATCATCATGAAACTCATAAACAAAGACATTGGTAACCTCCAAACTCTTGATCCCACCCAGTTTGGGTTTGTGAAAGGCAGATCATGTTTCCTGAACCTGATCGACTTCTTTGAAGCAGTCACCAAAGCCATAGATGAGGGTAAGGTGGTTCACACAGCCTATCTTGACCTCAACAAGGTTTTCGATACCATCCCCCATTCTGGAATTATAGCTAAACTCACTAAACTAGGTATAAATCCCTACATCACAAGATGGGTTGCCAACTGGCTCACTGACAGAACCCACACTGGAAAAGTTGCACACTCCAAATCTGACCACAAACCACTGACAAGTGGAGTACCGCAGGGTTCAATCCTGGGACCTCTCCTGTTTGGTATCTACTTCTCTGAAGTATAGGCTAACACAGAAGGCCTCTGGCTAATGAAGTTCGCAGATGACTGCAAACTAGGAGCCATAGTTGAGTCCCCAAATGATGTGGAAATCCTACAGAAGGGCCTCACTGAGACAGATGCCTGGTGTCAGAGCCATGGCCTCAAGCTCAGTGCCAAAAAGTGCATTGTTATCCACTTTGGTAAAAACTCTGTACCCATGAACATAGACAGCAGTCTACTTAACACTGAATGTGTGATAAGAGACCTTGGGACCCAGGTGGAAAGTAGTCTGTCCTTTGATAGTCACATCGCCAAAGTAGTAAGGAAGTTTTTCTACGTGGCCCACCTCATCATAAAAGGGTTCTCATCCAGGAAAAAAAGAGGTCATTGTTCCCCTGTACTCGACACTCTTTAAACCTATTATAGAGTACAATGCCCCTTTTGGAATGTACCACACAAGACATCTGCTGCAGCTGGAAAGGCCACAGAAGTACCTCACAAAGAGGATTACTAGCCTCAAACAGATGGGCTACACTGACCATCTCAAAAAACTCCAGCTTTACTCCATAGCATATCGCCTACTCCAAGGTGATCTCTGCCTAACATATAAAGCTATGTCAAACCCAGAGCTGTTGGACATGCTACAATCCCAATCCCTCCGAGCTACATGCTCTAGGGACCTAAACCTTGTCACCACAATAAACTGGACATGCTGGAGGGATAGATTTCTGTCCAAGAGAGTTCTCATACTCTGGAACAGGCTATCCATCTATGTCAAGCAAAGTTCTTCATTAGCACTCTTCATGAAAAATCTTGATGAGTGGATGGGAAATAGGAAATACACCCTGGGGATCACTTCTGTGTCTCTGCTCGACAGTGGCACAGGAAAATAACTTTCTTGGGTGGCGTAAGCCAGGGAACCTTGTTGGCTAGGCTTATGTAGGCCCTCGGGCCAATAGTCTAGTACCTATCTATGAAGCTATGAACCATAGCTTTTTACTGTCTACATTGTTATGATTCAAAAACATATCTAGAACATTGTACCACTCAATTGATAGTTTATATGTTACACAAATTGTCTTTTAATCCAGTAGAATCTATATTACTATTGCTGGGGAAGGGGTTAAGCACATCTAGGTTTAGGCAGAAAGGGTAGAACACAATTCATTTAGCTTCTATACTTAAAGATCAGGAAGACCATAATAATATAGCACTGAATATTACAGGCTGATGACAACATCTGGTAAGTAATGTAGTTTTTTGTATAGAATTACAAAATAAATACATTTGAGAACACTGAGTTACATTACAAATCAAGCAAATGTGAGTTGCAGATATCAAGATAAATGGACCATCAACTGTTTGAAATTATGTAGTAATCACTCACTGCATAGCATTTTGTTAAATTAGTTTTTTCCATCTATAAAAATAAGGTGACATTGAAAAAATGTATTTGAAAAAAAAATAGAAAAAGTAATACTACCTAATATGTCAAATTACCTAAGCTAAGTCAAAATAAAATGGACAGTAATGTTCTAAAAACTTTAAAAAATATTCCTGACACAAAATTATTAAATAATTAATAAAATGAGGGTCCACTATTTTATTGCAGTAACATTTAAGAAAGTTGTCTTACAAATATTTTTAAAATAAGCATATGTTTCAGGGATGAATTATCCATTAGTCATAGATATCATATTTTCATTAGATATAGCATTTTAAAATAACTTGGCATGGATTGTAATTAAAAATGAAATAACTAAATTAAATAAAATTTCAGCAATAGGAATACATTACTTTTTTTGGTAAAAGGATAAATTCCTGAATTTCAGATTTTGTATACATAAAATAAAGCTAGTTCAGAACAGGGGATAATAGTATGACTTCATGTGTTCCTAAATGTATCAAGCAATAATCATTGTTTAAATTTTAGCTATAGTTCATGATGGTGCTGACATCTACATTTAATGAATAAGGAAATGCAATACATGCTTTATTAAGTTAAGGCTTGAAAACAGCTGTATTCATTTCATATGACTACAACATGGATTGAAAACAAGATAAAGTCAGTATAAAAGTTTAAGACTGTAACTGTGATCAAAATATTGTTGTGAAAAAAAGTCAAATGCAATAGTAACAATGATAACAGCAATCAGCTGACATAACGTCAGATACATTTTTCTTTTAATATATGGAGCTACAGTAACAAGTTTAATATTGCTTATATGAGTAAGAGCTTACTTAATGCTAGGTGTTGACCTCAGTTTGTAGTGAAATCCTTTGTCTACAGGCCTATCTGTTTTCTTAGTGAAAGAAAGTTTACAGAACTGGTTCAATCCAGCCAAGGTATTCCTGCATCTGTTATTGTTAGGATAATTGGTCTGGTTTCTGTCCTGTGCCTGAAATAGCCAGTGTTTTAAATCAGATATACCTGTTGTTCACGCTGCTGCAGAGAGACTGACCTACTGCCAGCTGTGATATTGAGAAAAGATAAGAGTTTATTTTCATTTATCATCTGCACTTTTGATTTAATATCTCTGTAATCTGTACAACTATTTTACCCTCCTTCTTGTTGTGTGATATAGCCGAAGATCTCTTAGTGTTGACCTCAGTTTTTAGTGAAATCCTTGGTCTAGAGGTCTATCTGTTTTCTTTGTGAGAGAAAGTTTACAGAACTGGTTCAATCTAGCCAAGGTATTCCTGCATCTGTTATTGTTTGGATAATTGGTTTGGTTTCTGTCCTGTGCCTTAAATAGCCAATGTTTTAAATCAGATGTACCTGTTGCTCAGGCTGTTGCAAAGACATTGACCTACTGCCAGCTGTGATATTGAGAAAAGAGAAGAGTTTATTCTCATTTATCATTTGCACTTTTGATTTAATAGCTCTGTAATCTGTACAACTGTTTTTTTCCACCCAACCTCTCAGTTCTTGTTGTGGTCTTTTTGTATTTGTCACTTTGAGATGCCACCTCTGGTATAAAGTCGATACTGGACACTCCGCCCAGTCACATTACATCAGCTCATTCTACTGTTAATAGTGAGAACTTAGCAAAGCCCCACCCCTTTAGCATCTGCATATTGAATTATATCACTATCTTCTGCCTCTTAACTTTCTACTTAAAAAAAAAAAAAAAAAAAAAAAACTGTTTCCTACCTTTCCTGGAACTAGTGTAGCCCAGATACAGATTTGCTGTATCCAGGACTTTTTGTAAGCTCCTGAGCGGGGCTCTTCAGTTTTTTTCCCTTAGATCTGCTACTTCTCTGCACTCCTGCACTTTTATTAGCTTATTAGTGTAGCATTTAAAACAATTCCCAGTGCCAGAAAGTCTGCTCTTCAAATTTTCCCTTAGAACTAGCTGGTTTGTCAGTAGTAGCACTAAAATCTGAATCCCTGTGACTAGCACTTGCTCTAAAACCATCTGGAAAGCACTAGGAAGCCTTAAACTGGTACAAGCACTCAGATCTCCTTGTTAATAAGGAAAAATGGATTGTAGGCACTAAACAGCCTATAACTGCAAAGTACCTTGCCAAGGTAAGAGAAAACAGCTCTTGTACTTTACAAAAGAAACACTAAACCAGGCATGTCCAAGGGTTAGCTTCCAGTGATTTCTCCTGTCCACCTGGTGAATCTGGGCATCCTGGTGCAATGCAGCAATTGCAGCATGTACACAGACACCCGTCTCCTCCTACTACCCAAGACTACAACCTGCGAGAGATGCACTTACATAGCCAAACTGGAAGCAAAGCTCACTCCACCCAAGATTGTGCTAGACAGTCAAGAGGAGAAGGTTATTACCTGCACTACACCTCAAGCAGCACATAGCCCTTCAAAACACACGCTACCAACATCCACACATAGTAACACTAAACCCACTTATGCGGAGGCCCTTAACATTAACCTGCCCAGGCATCAAGGACCTCCAAAGCTGAAACGCAAACAAACAACAATCACAACCAAAGTGACACATAACTCAAAACATCATTGTGCCACCAAACAACAGCCCCTAAGGCAAGACAACATACCCAACACTTTAGTCATAGATGACTCTACAGTCAGGCACACTGATGTCCCACTCACCAGGCTGAACAAGGAGAAAATTAATGTCAGCTCCCTGTCGGGTGCCAGGATCCGCCACATAACCCATGCATGTAAGTCACTCAACAACAAGTACAAATACAACTATGTGGTTGTCCATGTTGGAGTGAATGACTTGAGAAGTACCTCCCTGGGCTACATGAAAAGAGACATGGAAGAGCTCTCAGTTCATTTGGCCCAGGCAGGTATGACCCTAGCCCTGAGTAGCATCCTGCCTTCGCCCAGAATAATACCACAGTATAAGGACAAAATGATTGACTTCAACAATTGGCTAAGTTTCTGGTGTCATTCAAAGGGGATCCAGTATCTGTCTGCCTGAGATGACATGATCGACAAACCATGATGCTGTGCCAGAGATGGCCTGCACCTGTTGCCCCTAGGTTTCAGGTCACTGGCTAAGGCTCTTACCAACCCTATAGTGCCTTTTTTAGGCAAAGCTCAAAGGACAAAACCACCACCATAACAGATATAAGCATGCAAAATCTGAAGGTAATGCCACTCAATGCTAGAAGTCTAAACTTCAAAATGCACTCTCTCGAGGCACACCTAAAAATGGAGAACATCGATATCTGTGCAGTAACTGAGACCTAGTTCAAAGCTCCAGAGAGCACCCCTGCAATACCAGGCTACAACTCTTACCACACTTTTCAGCCACCAAACCAGGACCAAAACACTTAAGGCCGAGGAGTGTCCATATTCACCATGGATATTCACGCCTCCAGGCTAGCTGCCCAACACAATGTATCTGAAATTCTACAGGTACAACTAACACTAGGTAAGACTGCAATCCAAATTGTAGCTTGCTACAGATCTCCCACCATGCCCCAAGATTCTCACTACACCTTTCTAAACATACTGGAAAATATTAAGATACAACCAAGCACCCTAATACTGGGTGATTTCAACTACCCTTCCATTAATTGGGAAAACTACTCAGGTACCAACACCTTTGCCCAATTGTTCTTGGAATTCATAAATTCCAACGCCCTGGATGAACTAATCCATAGTCCCACCAGGGGCTCAAATATCCTAGACCTGGTCATTACCAACATGGGAGATCGATGTTCCACACCAGTGGACACCCCCTCTTTACTCAGATCTGACCATAAGCTAATCACCCTTGAATTTCACATCCCACCCCCACCCCCCAGTAGGGGGAACCTCCATAAAAAACTTCTCCAAAGCCAACTTCATGCTACTCAAATCAGAAGTGACAAACTTCATGACACCTATGCAGATGGGACTGAAAGTTCGACTGCTGAATCTTACACTAAGGCACTATATGAGCATATCCACTCGTGCATGAATTGTGCCATTCCAAATAGAACCAAGATGCTCTCCTCCAAAAAAAGGAAGCCAATCTGGTGGTCTCCTGCCATAAACAAACTATACAACAGAAGGAAGAAACTGTTTCAGAAAAGAGGAAAATCCCAGGATGCAAAAAACTCTCTTACCAGCCTCAGTAAGAAGCTGAGATCCCTCATAAAATCCTCCAAAGCTAGTTACAAAAATAAAATTGCCAAAGATTCCAAGGACAACCACAAGGCATTCTATAGTTATGTCAAGAATCTAAATGGCAATGCTTAGGTCTGCTCTGAGCTATAAGAAAATGGCAATAAATATACTGATCCCAAGGATATTGCCAATATCCTGGAAGATCGATTCAGTGCCAACTTCACCCCCCCTCACTCCCTAAAGGGCACATCTCAATACCAAATGATTGCTGAATTCCTGTAATCACTGCCACACAGGTAAAAAACGTACTCTCCAATGCTAAGAATGCAACATCCTGGGCTGTGTACTACATGAACTACATAATGAACTGACATTTCACCTAAGTGTCATGTTTTATCACAGCCTCACCTCAGGCTATGTGCCCAATGAGTGGTGCACAGCTACAGTTATCCCACTCCACAAGGGGAGATCCACCTTGGATCCTGGGAAATATCATCCCATCAATCTGATGAGCCTGATCTGCAAAGCCATGGAACGCATTATCATGGAACTTATAAACAAAGACATTGGCAACCTTCAAACACTGGACTCCACCCAGTTTGGTTTCGTAAAGGGCCGATCTTGTCTCCTCAACCTGATTGACTTATTCAAATCAGTCTCCAGAGCCATGGACGAGGGTAAGGCAATCCACACAACCTATCTGGACCGCACTAAGGCCTTCAACACCATCCCCACTTTGGAATCATAGATAAATGTACTAAGCTGGGCATTAATCCCTACATCACTCAATGGGTTGCCAACTGGCTTACTGACAGAGCGCACACTGTAAAAATAGCCGACTCAAAATCCAGTTCCAGACAAGTGACAAGTGGAGTACCTCAGGGTTCAGTCCTGGGACCACTCTTGTTTGGCATCTACTTCTCTGAAGTACAGGCCAGCACTAAGAGGCTCTGGCTAACAATGTTCGCAGGTGACTGTAAACTAGGAGCCATTATTGTATCCGCAAATGATGTGGATATTCTACAAAAGGGCCTTACAGAAACAAATGTTGTCCTATGAATCAGTGAATTTCTTAGATGTATGTCTCAACATAAATAATGGTAAGCTAGGTTCTACTCTGTTTAGAAAAGCCTGCTGGAGAAATTCTATATTGTGCTATGATAGTATGCACCCCCGTCATGTTTTTAAGGGGATAGTAAGGAGTCAGTTCATTAGAATATCCAAAATCTGTAAAAACAAAGAAGACTTGACCCGTGAAGCAGATAATTTGGAGAATATTTTTCTTGAAAGAAAATATGAAGAAAAATTAGTGAAAAAAATTAGATCACAGGTCTTGAAAGAAGTAGAAACTCCAAATTTATTATTAGAGAATAACTTTACATATGAGACGGAATATAAAAATCTACCCAGCTCTGCAGGGAAACTAAGTTTCTTCACTACTTATACTAATGATAGTCCAAATATCAGGAGAATAATTAGTAACAATTGGAAAGTATTAATGACTGATGATTATACACAACAACTAGTAGGCAAGATACCCCACTTTGTTTATAGGAGCAATAAAAGCCTTAAAAGAATGCTCTGTGATAGACCTAGCAGAATAGGACAGAAGCTGGTTGAGAAAGCAGGTACTTATCCCTGTAATCACTGCAACTATTGTAAGTTTATTACTAGCGAACAAGTCTTTATACATCCTGAAACTAAATATGTTTTTAAGCCAAGGTTTTTAGCTACCTGTGATAGCTCAGGATTGATCTATTTGGCTACCTGTGAACAATGCTCTGCATTTTATGTTGGTTTAACAAAACATAAGCTTAAAAATAGAGTGTACAACCATGTTTATGATATAAAGAAATTAAATGAATTGAATGCTCTAGCGAAGCACATACAATGTTATCCAGATCATTCCTTTGTGTTCAGAGTACTTGAAATAGTAGAACCAAATGCCAGGGGAGGAGATTATATTAACTTATTAGAACTTAAAGAACTAAAATGGATTTTTAGACTAAAAGGGCATTACCACCCAGGTCTGAATCTTTACGTTTCAATTAAACCATACCTTAATGCACGTAGGTAACTGTTTGTGAGTTTATACTATTACAATACATTTTCTTACTTGTATATGAAATGCAGTACTTGATGTATGACTTGATTCCCTTTTAATTAGGTTGTTGTATGTGTTTAGTAATAGCTTTTACTTTGTTGTACCAACATTTTATATACCATATGTATGGTTATTATTGTTGTTTACATTCAGACCCACTCCTCCCCCCCCCCCCCCATCTTATTCACACTGGTTTTTATAATAGTTTTTTAACAGTTCTCATAAAGTTGTATAATATATATATATTCTTATATCTATATAATAAGTCATTAGCACGTATATGTTTGATTAAACCCTCAGGGTTTCTTATTAGTGAATTTTAAAATAATATTTATTATTTATTCATTTCAATTTATTTTCACTAACATACTTCTATTTATATTTACACATTCAATACCTACATATTTACTTGCTTGAATGTGTTGCATATTTTTAAACTGAGGTTGTTTGTTAGAAATATGCTTTTATCTGTTTTGGTTTCTTAGGTACACATATATATGCCACAAAATAATCAAATTACTTCTTTATTCCATATTCATAGAGAAGGTTTAGCATTTGTCCAGTTTACATAGCATTTCAAAGTTCCTTTTGCACAAGTGTTTTTAGAGTATGCCCTTTCAATGTAGCTGCTTTAAATTGTTTTAAATTGTTTTATTGAATTATTGAATGTGTTTAATTATTTGTTATTAAATGCTTAAGTGTTTATGTCTTTGTATAAAAAGCTGTTAGTTTGTTGAAACATTTATGGTCTGAAGAAGCGTACAGGAAGGTACGCGAAAGCGCTTACCATAACTAAATAAATTATACAGTTACTTCAAGTTATACTGAGTCGTGTTGAGTCCGAAGTTTATTATTTACTATAAGAAACAAATGTTTGGTGCCAGAGCCATGGACTCAAGCTCAATGCCAAGAAATGTTTAGTTATCCCCTTTGGGAAAAAAACAGTAAACACCAAAAGTGTGATAAGGGACTTAGAGACACAGGTGAACAGTGATCTCACCTTCGATAACCACATCACCACAACAGTCAGGAAATCCTTCTATGTGGCACACTCCATCACTAAAGGCTTTTCATCCAGAAAAAAGGAGGTCATTGTGCCACTGTACTCATCCCTCATTAGACCCATTATAGAGTACAATGCCCCATTTGGTATGTACCTCACAAGACATCTGCAACAACTGGAAAGACCACAGAAATACCTCACTAAAAGAATCACAGGCCTAAAGCAGATGCCCTATGCTGACCATCTAAAAATATTCCAGCTATACTCTGCCGCATATCGCCTACTCAGAGGCGATCTCTGCTTAATATACAAGGCCATGTCAAACCCAGAGCTGTTGGACATGCTACACTTAAAGAAATCCCAATCCCTCAGAACCACACGCTCCATGGATCTAAACCTGGTCATCACAATGAACAAAACATGCTGGAGGGATAGGTTCCTGACCCAGAGACTCCCCATACTCTGGAACAGACTGTTCATACATGTCAAGCTGAGCTCCTCTTTTGCCTTATTCAAAAGGAACCTTGACAATTGGATGAGAGATAGGAAATTCACCCCGGAGATCACATCAGTCACCCTTCTAGACAGGGGACCAGGGAATTAAATATTCTGGGAAGAAATAGCCAGAGAATTGTTATGGCTAGGCTTGTATAGGCCCTAGGGATATGATAGCCTAGTACCAACCTATGAACATATGAATACACTAGTTGTTAACATAGATCCTCAGATTAGTTATATGGCTGGCTGGACTGAGTCATTTATTAATGGTAAACTACAATTACCACTGCAAAAATGTATATTCAGTACACAGCAAAAGTATTCAAGCTTGCCACCAAATTCATCAAGGCATACAATAATGAAATTAAATGCCTCTAATTCTAAACTTAAAACTGCTTATAAATTGAAAACAGAGATTATTTCTTAAAATAATAATAATAATAAATAAATAAAAAATGGATAAGTACTTGGATAGAAAAGTACATAGAACTGCCTATAACAAGAATTCAACACCACAACAGCACCAAACAGAATTGAGTTTGTGCTCACACTTATAGAAGCATGAGCATGTGACAAGCTGGAGACATCTTTGCTTTCCAAGATTTGCAAAAGATCCTTTTACGGTGAAAATTTTAAAAGGGATTATTACTACTGCATTTTTTGAAAAGCTCTTGAGTATTGGTTATCAAAATCCCCAAGAGTAAGTATTAAGTGCAGTAGAGCATGAGTGATACACTAAGGCCTATGTGCCTGAACTAGAGAAGACACTAAAGCATACGTAAAGCCAACACATAGCAGCTCTGTAAAGGGAGTGCATCTATCTGTGCATAGCTGCTGCCAGGTCATGCCAGGTATTAATTCAGATGGCGCACAGCTTTATGGGTCTCACAGTGTACAAGGTAAGAATAAGCAAGATGGTGGGTTTTTGGGCACTCTACTTGTGTGCAAGCTTTACTCATGTGGATGTGATTATCCCTGCTGAAGTGAATAAGAGTATGTAAAGTTAAAGGAGTTTGTGTATATATGTTCTATGATTTATGTGTTGAATATTTCCAACAATGTTTAAATACTAACTTGGGTAATTTATGTTGGCCACTTCAGTGTTGTTGGCTATATACTATCGTGAGAGTTTCAATCACTTGGTGAGTCACTTTGGTTTCATCATTCATAAATGGGCTTCAGGCTTTAAGTACATTTCTTAAAGAAGTAGACAAAACTACAAGGCACACACTTCTCTCATGCATTTAATAAAATACACAACTTAATATGTTTAACCATGCCTCTCTTTCATGCAGATTTTCACAGATTGTTCAGATTTTTCCTCACATTTTTAGTCTGTTCCTCAGAAAATCTGTAGTTTTCTGAGTCTCTAAATACTGGTATGCATTTGTATTTCAGACTTCATATCCTTCAGACCATGAGTACTAATTTGAAACCTATTATTCTAGCAACTTTCTATGTTTATAAGGGCAATATTTAAGGGCCTATATTAGATGAACAAAAGCTCATCTTAGCGAATGCTCACGAGTGAATATTCCGGAACTCGAAACCGCAATTGTGCGATATCGGTACAGTGAAGATGGGAATATTTGCCCTTTCCTCACTGTATTGCGATCTCGGAGTTGGAATATATATTTAGGGGGGTGGGGGGGCGCAACTCCCACACAATTGCAGTTTCGAGTATCTGGATATTCCCTCATGTGAGCATTCGCTAAGATAAACTTTCGTTCTTCTAATATAGACTCATATTTAAAATATGTCCCTGATTTTGGATCTTTGTCCCCATTACTTTTGGCTTTGCACATGTTACTTGTGCTTAGATGTTGAGAGTTGTGTGTTTAACATGTTATTTTCTACATTTCTTAAGTGCAGAAAAGTATATATTTAGTTGCATTTTGCTGACTGGGTTACACTTGTTGGGAAGTTCCCATTTGTGGGTAGGAATAAAATCTATTTCAACTATATGTTATACAAACATGTTACAGTTTACAATGTTTTAAATCACATTAACATATTTTTTGCAAGCATTTCCAGTGTGTGTGTGTGTGTGTGTGTGTGTGTGTGTGTGTGTGTGTGTGTGTGTGTGTGTGTGTGTGTGTGTTTATATTTAAGCATATTGGGAAAGTTCCAAGTCTCTTGTCACTTTTGCAATTGACTCTCAAAAACTGCAACCTTTTTACATAGTTGAAAGTAATGCTTAAGATGCAGAGAAAACTGTGAGACATTTCTGAACATACCATTACATAAAATAATCTTAGGTCATAAAATTGCAGATGCTGCTACCTTATTTCAGTATCTATTGAGGTGATAAAGAAATTCTAAGGAAAAGCATGCCAGATCTTAATTTTGGGATCTTAGATGGCTGATGTATAGGAAAATTGTTTCAGAAAAGTCAAACATCAAATGTGATTCGTTTTTAAAACTATTCATTAACAGGGGCAAAACAGCTGATGTGGTTTAGATATAGCTTTTGCAAGGTGTTTGATATGTCTCATGAGAGTATTGATAAAAGGGTGGCTATTAAAAACCAAGAAACTAAAACATGCTGTGAATACTGGTAGAGAAGGGTGAAGGCTGCCAGCCTAGTCAAATAGAATTTGATACATAATTCTGGCATTTGTAAATATAAATATGAAATACAGGCTTGTTTCTTAAATGAAAAAAAAAAAAAACACTGTAAAATGTGAACTTCAAGATTGTAGCAACATTGCCATCTGCTGTAAGGAAAACTAAGCCAAGCATTTTAAAAGTTCTTTGAAATTAAAATAATGTTTTGTTTGTCCTTTGAAATTAGAATTTGGAATCAATGAGTCTGGAGTAAGCATCCTGCCTATTGTTTTAAGACTAAAGTTAATGACCAGAATTTACACGTGGAATTGCTCTAAGTGTAAAAGAATGTAAATGTAGTTTCTGTGGCCTGGGAACCAGGAAAGTGTAAACAAATGATGTAATGTTTTATCAGAACTGCAGTTTCAATTTAAACAGTGAGAACCAGAAATTATTAAGCATTTTAATCTGACTATTCAACTCAGCACTGCCTTGCTATATGTAAGTAAGTTATCTTAGAAGTGTGTTTTCCTGTAGAAATAGCTAGGACTATAAAGGTTAGACTAAGTGTTTTTCTGTTATGTCAGAACTGTACTACAGAATTATTTTAAGTTTCTGTGTGATCTCTGAACACTTGAGTAGCATTGTATTGTAATATTATTGTCTTGTGTTTTAATTATTTATTATTAAATAGTTTTAAACCCTTTTCAACTGTGCCTGGTTTATGTAGAGATAAGTAAGCTCTAGAGCAATTTGCATGCTTATAAGTGATCCTGGAATAAGTCCTTCCAAAGCCTTAAGATTGCTTATGTTGCACTACTATTGGATAATAATATTGCACAGTAATAATTGGACACCCTTTCAAGGGCCTTTGGATAGCTGATAATTACTAGCTGGTAGTGGCAGTGATTACTACTGTATAGTCTGGGTAAAGGGGCACAGCTGGAGAATCTGTATCAGCCTTTACCAGGAGTGTCTGTGAAGTTGTATAAATACTTATCTCAAAGTGCGTCAGCTACTTGGGCAGGGACACGAACCACTGGTTGAACAGGGAGGGTACTGGAGATTAGCTTGCCAGCTAGGCTGAGATCTGGACCCTATAGCTGTGCCAGTGGGGAGTCTTATTGGGGACCTGGAGAGCAAGGGAGCAACTAGCCCCAGACTGACGGTGATCTTGGTGTGCACTTAAGGGAAATTTTACTTTACTGTGTGTATTTGTTATCCTTTCCTCTTATATGAGATGCCCTCTCTCATGTTAGTGGTGAGGATTGATGCTCCTTAATTGCTGGGCCAGGGTACGGGCGTCACACATGCATTCTGTGCAATACTTTTTGAAGATGGCGTACTCCTTGCACTGAAATATGAAACAAATCTTATTCAGTTTTTCAAAGATACACAAAGTATCAGTGATAATGAAATATATTATGAGTTCTTAAAACCTAACCACTGACAGTACACAGGGTAAGTCAAACCCATCAAATAATGCACCTTTCAGAAGGTGGATTAAGTAACAGAAGAAAAATCCCCATGGGCATTCCCTACTCATGCCCCATATGGGGGAAACCATCTTCCTGCTCCCTTTAATTATATACAACTTTATGGACACACAATCATGCAGAAATCAAAATTCTAGTGAAATGGCTCACAGAGCCATGATCTGACAGTAGAATGAACAAATGTAAAATTATAGCAAGGGATCTTAATTCAATGAGTTTGGTTTATCCCTTCTGCATTCATGGAGATACCATTCACTGAACGGTAAGTCATTTGTAATAAACAGGAAGGGTGTTCTGTATATTTGTTTGCATAAACTGAATAAATCACACTGATGTTTAGAAAGGAACAAAACAAGTAGTGTGGAAAGATGCAGTTAGTAAAATATTATGAGATGTGAGTATAGAAAGGAGGTATATACTTCATGGCTTCCCTTTAAAAATTGTGGGGGAAGAAAAGGATTTATGGTTCTGACTTCTATTTAACCTTTTGACCATCGAAAGTCTGAAACATTTCCAATATCATCCATTTTACCAGTGTCAGTGATCTGTCTAACATTCAAGTGAAAGACCTCAATCTCTACAACAAAAATAAATACCTGATGGTATGATAGTGTTTTAATTCAACATATTCCTGACTTTGGTATAAAATCCTTTAACATGTAAAACAAAGTAGCTTGCTATGTTTCAAAACCTGATTTGATTATTAGCTGGGAGGTAATAAATTCATGCCTGGGGTATGTAGACATAATATTCTTATCAAGTATAATTAATGTATTTTCAGTACCAACTGGAAATACCATTATGCTTTTAAATGGTCCTTCAACTATAACTTTAGTATTATATTTAGTATTTGGTCCTATAAAAATAGGTAATGATGCACTTAATATGAATCATTCTGAGAAATATAGTAAAGTGATAGTTAATGTCAATGAAATGCAGTGGTGCATATGTAGGACTCCCAAATCAAAGAATATAGAGGCTGTATAATCCCCATTTAGGACGTTGGTAAAGTACCCACTAACATTATGTGCATATTTTTAGAAATGTTATGCTCAGATATTATAAATCTGTTTTTTTTGGCTCTTCTTACCATTATGCCCCCCCTTCCTAGGTTGGGTTGGCCTTCTGAGGTAAGATGCTTATGACGGGTCCCTATTAAATTGCTGAACATTTCAAAGTTTGAATGTCATATGGCCGACACCATATGATCAAACTTTGAAAAGTTTGAAGGTGAAAGGCAATGGCTCCATACGTGCAGAATGGGAGAATGTCCCTTTTCTGCAATGAAGTGCGGTCTCAGAGTTGGTATATTTAAGTAGGGAGTGTAGGGGGCACCCCACATGGGGGGTGCAGGGGGGCTTGCCCCCCCTGCTCAGAGTGTTAAGGTAAGTTTGTTTGTTTTTTTACTTTTTTATTATATATTCAAGGTTTCAAGTTTCACTAATTTGTTGTCGAACATATGAAGTTCAAATTTTGAAGCTTTCGATATATAATATAGACCCGCTTATGACTCATTCTTTACAATGTAAACAATTATCAAACCATGGGTCGTGGTAGCATCAGCAGTTTATTTTCTTCCTTTTGGGTTCTAACATCAACTGCTTATCCCTGACAAGCAAAAAACGGTTGTGATGACGTTCTCACATTGGGGCAGCAGATGGTGTTGTGGCCTCATAGAAAGAGGTTCCTTGGTTTGATTTTTGGCTGAGGTACCTTCTGTGCGGGGTCTATATGTCCTTCCTGTGTTCATATGGGGTTCCTCCTGGTGCACCGGTTTCCTCCCACATTCCAAAGACATGCAATAGATGGACTGGGCTTTCTAAATTGACCATACATGTGACTATGCATGTGAATGTGTGGTGTGGAGGAAGTAAAACAGGGAAGGAATGGTTAATGAAGATTGTACTTCAGTGCATATGCAGTCATATGATCCCACTCTCCTTCATGACCCTCAGTGTCCATTGAGGTGATCCAGCTTAGCTTCATCATCCCCCAAACACCAATTCCAAAAAGTTCCTGAGCCATTAATTATATTGGGATCAGCTGAGTCATGGTTAGAGCTTTAGCCTCATATGCTAATGAAACTGGCCAGAGAATATAACTCTGTGATTTATAGGTTCATACGTAGATACTAGGCTATTGGCCCTAGGGCCTATATAAGCCTAGTCAAAAAGGTACCCTGGCTTTCACCACCCAAGAAAATTATTTTCCTGCACCCCTTTTGAGCAGAGCCACTGAGGTGATCCCCGGGGTGAATTTCCTATTTCCCATTCAATCATCAAGATTTTTCTGGAAGAGTGCTAATGAGGAGCGTTGTTTGATATAGATAGGTAGTTTGTTTCAGAGTATGGGAAGTCTCTGGGACAGGAATCTATCCCTCCAGCATGTTCTGTTTATTGTGGTGACAAGGTTTAGGTCCCTAGAGCATGTAGCTCAGAGGGATTGGGATTTCTTTAAGTGTTGCATTTCCAACAGCTCTGGGTTTGACATAGCTTTGTATGTTAGGCAGAGATCGCCTCTGAGCAGGCGATATGTGAAGGAGTAAAGCTGGAGTTTTTTGAGACAGTCTGCGTAGGGCATCTATTTGAGGCCAGTAATCCTCTTTGTGAGGTATTTCTGCAGAATCCCAGTTGTTGTACATGTCTTGTGAGGTACATACCAAAACGGGCATTGAACTCTATAATGGGTCTAATGAGTGATGAGTAGAGGGGAACAATGACCTCTTTTTTCCTGGATGAGAAACCTTTTGTGATGAGGTGTGCCACTTAGAAGAATTTCCTGACTACTGTGGTGATGTAATTATCAAAGGAGAGACTAATGTTCACCTGTGTCCCAAGGTCTCTTATCACACTTTCAGTGTTAAGTAGACTACCATGGGTCAATAATTTTTACCAAAGGGGATGACAATGCACTTTTTGGCATTGAGCTTGAGGCCATGGCTTTGACACCAGGCATCTGCCTCAGTGAGGCCTTTTTGTAGGATGTCCACATCACCAGGAGTTTTGATTATGGCGCTTAGTTTGCATTCATCTGTGAGCATCATTAGCCAAAGACCTTCTGTGTTAGCCTGTACTTCAGAAAAGGAGATGTCAAACAGGAGAGGACCCAGGACTGAACCCTGTGGTACTCTACTTGTCACCGGTCTGAAGTCATATTTGGAGTCTGCTACTTTCACAGTGTGGGTTCTGTCAGTGAGCCAGTTGGCAACCCATCTTGTGACATAGGGATTTATACCTAGTTTAGTGAGTTTATCTATAATTCCAGAGTGGAGGATGGTGTCAAAAGCCTTGGTAAGATCTAGATAGGCTGCGTTAACCTCCTTACCCTCGCCTATGGCTTTGGTGTCTCCCTCAATGAAGTCTATCAGGTTTAGGACACATGATCTTCCTTTTACAAACGTGAACTGGGTGGGGTCCAAAGTTTGGAGATTACCAATGTCTTTGTTTATAAGTTTCATGATGATATGTTCCATGGTCTTGCAGACCAGGCTCATTAGCCTAATAGTGTAGTAGTTCCTGGGGTCCATGGTGCTCCCCATTTGTGAAGTGGGATAAACATTTCTGTGCACCATTCAGTAGGCACAAAGCCTGAGGTGAGGCTATGATTGAACATGGTGCTTACGTGGGGTGCCAGTTCATTCTGCAGTTCGTGTAGAATGTAGCCTGGGATGTTGTCAGGTCCCATGGGTGCTATGCTCTTGGCTTTGGAGAGTGTGGATTTTACCTGTGCAGCCATGAGTACAGGAACTTTGCATTCTTCTGGTAGAGAGATGGGCCCTTTAGAGGGTGAGATGTGGGTAAAGTTAGCACTGAACCTATCTGCCAGGATGTTGGCAATATCAGTTGGTTCTGTATATTTAATGCCATTGTGCTGTAACTCAGAGCAGATCTGAGTGTTGCCATTGAGATTCTTGACATAGCTATAGAATGCTTTGTGGTTCATAGGTTCATAGGTTCATAGGTTCATACTAGGCTATCTGCCCGAGGGCATTTACAAGCCTAGCCCATAGTTTTGTGGCTTACGCCACCCCTTTAGTATGGGGAACTATACCCATTATTTTGCTGTGCCTCTGTTGAGCAGTGACACTGAGGTAATCCCTGGGGTATATCTGCGATCTCCCATCCATTGGTCAAGATTTCTCTTGAACAAGGCCAGCGAGGTGCTCTGCCTCACATATACCGGGATTTTATTCCACAGCATAGGGAGTCTTTGGGTGATGAATCTATCCCTCCAGCACGTCCTATTAATAGCCGTGTCAAGGTTTAAGTCTCCCGCCCTTGTGACTCTGACGGATCTAGATTTTTTGAGGTGAAGCATATTCATCAAATCTGGGTTTGACATGGCCTTGTATGTTAGGCAAAGGTCACCTCTGAGCAAGTGGCGACTGAATAGAGCTGGAGTTCTTTCAGTCGGGCAGCATAGGACAGATGTTTGAGACCCTTTATCCTTTTGGTGAGGATAATCTGAGGTTGTCTTTAGACTCAGTGGTGATTTTGTTTTAATAACTAGCTTTGTAGGATTTTATGAGGGATTTCAGCTTCTTACTGAGGCTGACCAGGGACTTCCTCCAATCATGGGATTTTGCTCTTTTTTTGCAACAGGTTCTTTCTTCTGTTGTAGAGTTTGTTTATGGCAGGGGACCACCAGATTGGCTTCCTTTTTTTTGGAGGATAGCATCTTGGTTCCGTTAGGGATAGCACGATACATGCACTCATGTAAGTGCTTATAAAGTGCATTTGTGTAGGATTCAGCAGCCGTACCTCAATTGCCTATCTGCATGGGTGTCGTGAAGTTTGCCACTTCTGTCTTAAGAAGCGTGATGTTGGCTTTGGAGAATTTTTTTTTCGATGGTTTCCCTAATGGGGGGTGGGGGTGGGATGTGGATGTCTAGGGTGATTAGCTTCTGGTCGGATCTGACCAACGAGGAATTGACCTCTGGTGTGGACCACTGGTCACCCATGTTGGTAATGACCAGGTCTAGTCTATTGCTTTCCCTGATGGGGGTGTGGATAAGTTGATCCAAGGCGTTGGAATTTATGAATTCCAGAAAACATTGAGCAAAAGAGTTGATACATGAGTAGTTTTCCCAGTTAATGGTGGAGTAGTTGAAATCGCCCATTATTAGGGTGTTGGGTTGTACCCTAATATTTTTCAGTGTATCAAGAAATGAGGAGTGGGAATTATTGCTGGTCTCTGTGGCATGGATGGTTATGATCTTGATTACATATCATATGACCTTATCCTAAATAGGATCTCCAGTGATGAAATAGCTGGGTTGTAAAGGGCAGGAGTGATGAGCTTACACAAGCTTATCCATTCTTGGAGAAGGGTGTTGATGGTCCTGGTTGGTTAATCTGTTCCTATGTAAGCAAAGATGATAGTAAGATGGGAATATATGGGCTTGGGAAATCTCAATCTGGTGAACAGAGCATACTCACTGCAGGCAGAGGGCACAGGAAGTCCTCCTGTTGATGAAGATACCTACACCAGTTGCCAGGAACTATGAAAAAAAGCCAAACAGAAACTCCTCTCAATGCTAGTTGTTTGATGTCAATATCACAAATTGCTTGTCATGGTAATGTGGAACAAATAGGCAGTGCTGATAGCTTGATAGTGAGCAGGCATGGGGGCCAGACAAAAAATACATTCAAAAACAAATCTCTAATGTTGTTTACAGGGTGCAAGCAGAATGAAAGAATAACAGGAAAATCATTGACATGGATATAGACTGAGGTTGCTAAACGTGCAATCCAAACGTCATGCTCTCTTACTGTTGTATCCCATCTGCTCCTGCTCTGTTCTCTCCTACCTCTACAGCACAACTGAATTCCCTCTGCTCATTACCTAATCTATATTTCTGAACAATTGCCTCCAGCTTCCAGCAGTTCTACTGTCTAAAACGTTTGTCTGTTTTTTTTGTTTTTTTTTTCCGATATTTTGCCTCCCCCCTTCCTGTCCTACTCACTTTAGCTGACAAACTTACCTGCTTCACTGATTGTTTTATGGAATTTTTTCTATGGGTGTGGGCCGCTCCATTCGCCCTTGCTATGCTCAGGCTCACTTTGCTCTCCTACCCTACCCCCATTCCCACCCACCCCTACATCATTTAAATTTATACTATCCTATCCCTCCCCTTCCTGTGTGATTCATCCACTCACACCCAGCTTCCTGTCAGGAACCTATTTCCACCCTTCCATATTCTACTTCCTGCCAAGACCCTATCCCACCCTTCCACTAGCCATACTTAACTACATCACTTTCTACCTTTAACTAGTACACCCATTCCAGGACCTCTAAAACACTCCCTAATATGCAGCATCTACTACTTTCCTCTACACTTCTACTTTTCCTCTCTGCCCTAACCTCTTATCACTGCTACCTTTCTCATCCACACACATGTTCCTCCACCTCCTGCAACTATGAAATTCTCCCAGCAGCATATTCTTTTAATATTTCCTCATGTCTTTTTAACTTCTACACCACCTGTCTTCATAAACTAACCATACTGCAAACACACCCACCTACCTGCAAATCCAAATCTAAATTTTACAACTAGCTTTTTCATTTTACATCACTCACTCTTGCTACTAGAAACCTACTCATCTCTGGAGACATTTCACCTGTACCCAGGTCCTTTTTCCTCTAACCAAAATCAGTTACTCTACAACCCTCCCTCCACATCCCCCTCTACTCACACCTCCCACCAACTTCATAGTCAACACAAACACCTAACTATCCTCGCACTAAATATTCAAAGTCTACCAAACAAAATCACTGAATTATACTCTTGGATAGCCCATACCTCCCCTCAGATTCTGTCCTTATCAGAAACATGGCTCCAGCCACACATCAATAACAATGAAAGTCTCTCTCCTGGCTACAATATCTACCACTCCAACAGAGTTCCAAAAAAGGGGGGTGATGTAGCCATCCTCTACTTTGATGGCCTAAACCTCTCACCCATCACCACCCACATCCCTCGCTTCCACCCTGCTGAACTCATCATTCTAAATTGCTACCTAAACCCACACGAAAAATTTTCTATTGCTTCCATCTATATCCCCCCTAGAAATAATCTACCCACCTTAGAAAACATCCTGTCCTGGTTTTCCCAAAACATACACTACAAAACCCTCATCCTCGGTGATGTCAGTATAGACTGGTCCAAACTTTCAACAGACTCTCCACAACTGAATATGAATCTATAAGATTTTCATCAATTAATAACAGCCCCCACACACCTCCATAAAAACTCATCACCCAGCTCCATCATTGACTGGATTCTCACTAACTCCCCCTACCACTACCATAGCCCCACTACCCTACCAGACTTCTTAAGTGATCACCTCCGCATCTCTATTCTAAGACACTCCTCCCAACCACCCAAACCCCACCTTTACAGAGACTGTTGAAAACTCTAACTTTAATATCCCCTATTCAACTCCATACTATCTAGTGTTGACTGGTCCATCCTTAAACAAATCCCTCTTGATAACACAGTCAAGAAATTCAATAGCATCTTCATGGATACCCTCAGCTCCCTAGCCCCCTCAAGAAAAATTAGAATTAAATCAAATTATGCTCCCTGGCTCTTTAAGAACACTAGATCCCTTATGCAAAAAAAGAGATAGCACATGGAGAACCTGGGTTAAAACAAAAGAACTTCCCTTTCTACAGAGGTACAAAAAACTATGGAATCTCATCAAGAAACTAATTAATAAAGACAAAAAGCAGTACTACAATTCTGCTCAACTCAATAACAAATCTAACCCTTGCAAGTTCTGGTGTACTCTTAACAAGAATCTTTCTTCCGGTCGCCCTTCTACCTCCTGCCCTTACCCTAATAATTCTCCTCAGGAAACCGCTAACTTCCTCAATAAACACTTCATCGATACTATCAAAAAACTCACACCATACAGCTCTAATACAACTACTCCCCCATCTCCTCACAACCCACTCAATACTAACCTTTTATCCTTACTACCTATTCCTACCTCCTACATTAAATCACTTCTTCTGAAGTTAAAACCTTGCTCCCCCTCCAGTGATAATCTCCCTCCCACCTTCCTCAAACTAGCTGCATAATCTATAGCCTAAATTATATCTATTCCTATTAATAGATCAATTCAAGAAGCTACAGTTTCTACCACAAGGAAATCCTTCTTCACTATCTCTCTGCACAAAGCATGAAACTCAACTGACCCTTCTAATTACCATCCCATAGCCATCCTATCCCCCCTCTCTAAGATACTTGAAAAATGCATTCACTCACAGCTTCTCAATTATCTCCTCCAGCATAACCTTCAAACTTCAACTCAACATGGTTTTCGGCCTAACCATAGTGCAACTACTGCCCTCTTATTTTTCACCAATACTGTTGCCAAGGCCCAAGATAACAATCAACTCATTTCCTGTCTCTTCCTTGACCTTTCCAAAGCTTTTGACACTGTCTCCCACCCCATACTGCTGTCTAAACTTGCTAACCTCAAACTATCTACTACCTCCCTTAACTGGTTCTCAAGCTACCTCTCTTCCAGGCAGCAATCTGTAAAATAGCTCTCATCCTACTCTCCCTTTATTCCAGTCCCAACTGGAATACCTCAAGGCTCCATCTCGGGTCCCTTGTTATTTAACATCTTCACTAATGAGCTCTATAGATCTTGTACACAATCCTCCCTCGTCCGGTACTCTGACTCCACTCTCATCTCCATCTCCAGCAATATTTCTGAACTCCACACCTTATCCCAACATAGTTTTCTTTCTACTGAAAAGTGTTGTCTGACAATACCAATCATCTCATCCTAAACTCTAAAAAGACCAAACTCTTACTCTTTCTTCCTCGCTCACTTTCTCAACATAACTCTACCTTCACTATCACTTCCTCCAACAACACAGTCATAACACCTGAAGCACACACAAAGCTCCTAGGAGTCATCATTGATGGTAAACTCAAATTCAACGTGCACATACTCCAATGTATAAAAAAACCACACCAGAAACTCTTTATTGCAACAACAAATTTCTAACTTCTAATGCAAGACTCCCTCTGGCTCAGGCACTCCTCCTCCCCTCCCTTTTATATAGGGATTTGGGTTTGAGTGATGTCTTTGAAGCACTGTATTTCCATTCCTTTTTGTATATGTATTATTCCCCAGTCTGTTATCCCTTTTCTAGGGTGGATGAAAATGTTTTCTGATCATTTGGTTTCTCTAGGACAGCTGTCATCAGACCCTGCAGTATAAATAAACCAGTTGAAGAGAAAGAATATGGAAGTGTAGTATGTACTGCTGTCAAAAACATGACAGAATACTTAGGATGACTCTCCTGTCTATAGATAGCAGCCTGATGTTATATTTGGAGGCATGCTTTTAAGATTTCCTCAAATGATAAACTTAGACAATATATAGAAAAAAATGAAAAAAAACCCTCTTTGAAAGCCCTGCTGTGAATGCTTCATGACTGGATTTTGGCTGTTCAGTTTCAGTGTCAGAGGGATGATCGTGCACCAGCGATAATGTGATGTTGCAGAAAGATGGTTGCAGTTCAACAAATCATTTGGCAAAGTATAGATTTCGGTACAAAAGGATTTTAGCCAAAATGCTTTGTGCACTCTGACTGTGAGAGAATATAGTTAGAAATAAAGCACCCATTTACAAATATTTTTTTACAGCTGGTGGAGTCTGTGGAGTCTGAGATGTGTATTCATTTCATTATTTATTTATTTAGCAATAATATGTGCCTGGGTATATTGTGCAGTGGTGTAAATATATTGTTTTTGTTGTGTGTTCTTCCATTTTGCTATAGAAAAAAAATATTTACACAAATGCATCCAAATATCAGTATAATAGAATGATGTGAATGCTAATGAAGATTTATTGTATAACAGTATGTAAATCTTTACTGACTAATCATTTTATAGTTAAATAAAACACATAAACATCTCAAAAGATAGTAAGAACAGGACAGAAACACACATTATAATGCAAAGCAGAGGCATTAAAAATATTTTAAAAAGATGCCAACATTCTTAACAATGGCATATTTGTTAGGACTGATATAAAATGTTCTGAGAAGTATGACATTTCTGGAACCTTCTCATGGAGACCTCTTTGTTACATGTCATGATCGAAGAAGGTTGTAGATTCCAAATCTAACACCAATAAGCATGGTATAATTATCCAAAGCATGCAGGTTGGGACTTTATAATAACTAGCAGCCCCTGATCTTATGACTGGGGCTTTTCATGTAAGCAGTGCCGAACCAGGTAAAGGTACATAAATCAATAATAAGATCTTAACAACTGATTTGGAAGTAACTGCAAGCAAATGCAAATCATGCAGAAGAGAACTAAAATGACTGCGATGAGACCTATCCATTAAAACCTCTCTTCAGAATTTTTATGTCTCTATAGTCACACTGTATCACCACTTGATGTAGAGACCATTGCAATAATCTAAGGAAGTAAATACAAGGACATGCATGACAGTAGCAAAGTCCATAGATGGAATGAAGATCCATATTTGTGCAATATTTTTCAGATAGAAATGTAGGTCTTGAAGACATCTGACACATGCCCCTTCAGTATCAGTCTTTAATAATATATAATCCACAGATCATAGAATTGCAATGCATATTCCAGTAGATTCCCTTCATAAAATAGTAAGTGGGGAAGGAGATGAACATAGTGTTACAAACTAGTACTCCTCAGTCTTTGCAGGGCTGAGTTTCAAATCATTCTCCAAAGACGCAGTGGGAACCAACACCAAAGAGTCTTTTAATGGAGTAAAATTTGGCAGAGACTCCTTAGTGGAGAAAGTAAAGCTGAATATCATTAATGTAATATTGATTGGAAATACATGCATCTGCGAAACCCTCCCTCAGAAGCAAAATGTGCTCTGTGAATAACAACATCATCATGACTGAACTCTCCGGAGCCATATATTCTATAGGGTAGATACTAGAGATATTTTATCATGATATAATCCTTTATAAGTGGTCCAGGAGGTAAGAAGCAAGCCAATCATGCACAGTTCCAGAGAAGCCACAGTAGATTGCAAAATTCATCCATTTATCCATCCTCAACCCCTTTTGCACATAGGGTCAGGGTGTCACTTCAACAGTGACAATCATCTCAAGCCAAGGTTTACACTGCTGGGTAGCTAGCTCTACCACAGTATTTCATCCATGCCACTCACACATATGGCCAGCTTAGAGTGTAAAATCCACCTACTGCATGTCTTTGGAATGTAGGAGGAAACCAGAGCACCCAGAGGAAAGCCACACAACCACAAGGAGGACATGCAGACTCCATACAGAAGGCACCCCAGCTGAGAATCAAACCAGATAACCTATTGCAGTGAGATGGCAATGCTAACTGCTGCACCAATGCATTATTGTAAAATATTCATCAAGATTCCTTTATGTCCTCCCCCACAAATGACCGTCAGCTGCCAACAGCTGCTGTCATTATTCACTCTAAAAACTGCCATAGCCTTCCCTGTGCACTACCCTAGTCATGCTTAGGTCCAATGAAGATATCAACAGCAGTTGCAGCATCATACATCTGCCATGGATTGTGCCATAACTCCCCCCCTCAACATTGCAGCAGCCTTCAGAGCTTGACAATTGCTGCTTTTGGGAATTACTTACATGCTTCTCCACATGGGCAACCTCTTGACCTAATGGTATACTGCATGCAGCATTAAGCTCATCAGACTATTAATGCTGCTTTTGCAGTGAGGCTATGTTTCCTCCCATGCCCAGAATGGGTCATCGGTGCAGCAAGGACCCACAAAGATAGGAAACCCAGTGCCCAACAATATACAACAGCCGATGCTGCTGCAGCCAGAGAAGAATCGCAAGGCACTGCCGAGTACCAGCAATGTGTGTTTTTCTGCAATAAAGTTTTTGTTGGATTACCAGTAGTTACTAGTAGTTTTCCATTGCTGGTACTCTGCAGTGCCATGTGATTCATCTCTAGGTGCAGCAAGGGCTTTAGCCCTCTGCACCACTGGTCCACTTCATCAAAGATTCTTTGATCCACTTTATCAGGTGCTGTTGTGAGAACAAGGATGACCAAGACTGAATATAAACATCAGTCTCAAGCCAACATAAAATTATTCCTAACCTGAAGAATGATCTCTCTACCATACTGCAACCTGGCAAATGTGGACCAAAGAGGTTATAAGATGATATATGACTACAGTTGCTTAAATACTACTTACTTAATCACCATAAATGTCAAGGAAGGTTTGAGACTGGACAATAATGCTCCAGAGAGCATTGATTCAAAATTGGCTTTTTTCAGGATGGGGTAATTAAAGCTTACTTATAAACAGTCAGAAACTCCCCATGCTTTAACAACGAATGCACATTCTGAAGAATAATCAGTCTGAGTATCTCCAGGCAGGATTTTACTAGCATAGTTGTACCTGATTCAAGCCTGCAGTAAGTAAAATATAATGATGGAAACTCTTCTCATGACTTCATCATAATCACTGCAACTAAACTTAATCCAGTAAAATACTGGCACCTCAAAGAAAGTCCCACAGCAGTTATTACCTGTTGTAATTTTTATGAAGAAACCCCTGATCTTGGCCACCTTATCTGGAAATCACAGTGCAACATCCTTGCAGTCAAAAGTAGACCAAGTTTTCAAACCATTAAGACTGACTGGGCTGCAGAGCCTACCCATGACTCAAAAGCGTTGCCTGAAGATTGAATGTGGTACAGATCTCACTGGATAGATAAGCTGCCTTCAGATATGAGATTTCTATCAGGCATAGTGCATATGTAGACTAAAAGACTTTATAGCCAATATAAACATAAAAAAACACTTTGGAAGCAGAAAAACGCTGGTAAAAAGCTGTTCAACTTTTTTAATATAACAGGTACCTCGGCTTTTTGCTTTCAATGGATAAAACACAATAGAAACAGCCACTTTTTATATACAGGTTCAAACCTCCACTAATTTCAACCAATTAACTTTTTAACTTTTTTTAAAGTGCCAACACCATATTTTACTACATGTACAAAATACATTAATAAATATATTTTAATTATTTTTAGTTAATAATACATTTTTTCAATATTTTAAACACGTTTTAACTCAATCATTCTACATTTAAAACAAATTTACTAATTTACCAAATTCACTTCAAGGTTGAGGCCCCTGGGATATAAAGTGCTATAATTTAGAATAAATTTGCTCTGTAGTTCATTTAATTTCTTAACAACATCCCCCTTCTATGCAGTATAGGCTGTGATAATAAACTAAAGAAAAAATCAAGGTACCAGTTATATTAAAAAAGTTGAACAGCTTTATACCAGTGTTTTTCTGCTTCTGAAGTGTTTTTTTTAATTTTTTTATTTTCATATGTAAACTAAGTCTGCCATCAAGCAACCATGCAATTTACTAATGTCATTTCTACCTTTCTCCAGCTCTTACATCATTACAAGCACATAACCAAAACATGGCTTATGGCAAGTGATAGACCTTGGACATAGATGATCTAAGACCATATCATCCAATGTGCCAGTCATTTCATTAATGAATTTGGGTTATTGGTACTGTCCATGCTGATGAGCTAGCTGAGTAATGATGATAAGGCATCACTAGTTATATTTTTCATATTTCTACGACTAATCATTTTCATATTGGGTGACATCACTGTTGGATTTTCAAGTCCAAAATAAACCAAGTAATGCTCTGAGCAAGAAACTGGTTTTAACAAGACATTGGCTTCCAGATAAAGTTGGAAGATCATGTCCAAAGAGTCTCCTGCCTTTTTTGTAGCACTAGAAATACATGAGTGAAACTGATACTATTGAACCAACCAAACAAACAAACACAATAACACACACACACACAGATGCATCATTAGCAGTTCACAGGTCTCATCATCAACTCAAGAAACTAAATTCTCAAGGCAAGTGATTTAGGAGTCTCACTGACCAGTAGACAGAGGAGGTCCATGAACACCCAAAGAAAAGCCAACAGATAGCCAATTCATTCCTGCATCAAGAGCATTCTAGAAGGCGATAGTCAGTCCATCATCTATGTCATTTAAGTCTTGACCAGAATAACATTTTATAACTTCCCTGCCAATAATGCCAGACCACTGGTTGTGAATTACATGAAGACCTGGCAGGATAGCTGCCATTAACTGCCTATTGTTACCACTCAGCCAGGTTTTAATGCTTACTGCAAAGTCAACTATGTGGAGTGAGCCAGAGACAGATAATTCCTGGCTCAATTCTAATCAGCTTTGCATTGCTAAAACAGCTTGAATAAATATGATTGCAGGGTAAGTCATGCTTAAAGGTCAGGATGGTAATAACAAAACATTATGGAGAAGCCCTGATAATGTGACATTTCAACCTAGGTCAATGACTGGTAACTTCTTTCCCCATCAAGACCCACAGATCCAGATGTGCAACAAAAGACATCCTGTCATAGACTTGTGTCAATGAGGTCTTGCAGTCCCCAGTTTCCTATATTTAAGAAAGATGCAGACCAGAAACATATAGTCAACTAGATGGAGAGCTAAAATGATATCCCTAGAATAAAAATAAGTCCAGCTATGGCACAAGATGACTATAGCCAGTATGCATTACAAAAGTCGATACTAAGAGATGCCTTGTGCAACAAAAACAATGTGAACAACCCATTACTAAAAAAAGAGCATACAGAATACTGCAAAGCATAAATTTAAAAATGCTGTATTAAACATTTATTAGTGGTGAATTATTTAGTTTGCAAATAAATGTAATTAAAATAATATATTAAAATCAAGACTGTTTATTCAGGGTGAATTTCAGACTATGTTAAACTATCATCTAACACGATTCACAGATCTCACCATTTCATCATTCAACACTAGCTAGTCAGTTGTTGCATCTTTCGGCTTTTCCCGGTTAGGGGTCGCCACAGCGGAACTCTGGTCTGCTAATGATTGGCAGTAAATTTATGCGTGCCGAGTTGCCAGCCCTGACGCACAACCTTCAATGAAGGTACACCCATTTACGCATGTCTCCACACAGAAGATGAACAGGACAATGTCTTACTGTGAGGCGACAATGCTACTGCAGCACCACCACCGCAGTATTATGAAAATTTCTAGATCTCAAAAAAGGACATTCCAGAATAAGCAAACAAAGCAGAGCAGTAGCAATCGGTGAAATTCACTTGAATTTCTAAATCACATCCATATACCACACAAGTCCAATGTTGAACACCTAAGGCCAAAGGAATGGTTTAATGTCAACTAAGTTCAAAGAGGTAATAAAATCAAATAAACGTCCATTCTTTTAAAACCTAGGGCATTGGGCAAACATCTTTGGTGAAAACTGAACAGTACTCAGTGTTAACATGGACAGAATCACTGCACATCAAAACTGTCCACCAAAACTACAAGTAACTAGAGATATTGGACCACCTAGAACACCTATAAGTATTTGTAGTCTTGCTGTGATTAAAGTGAACAGTGGCACACAAGCAAAGACAACTTGATTTACCCTGCTTTAGTAACAGCAATACAAGCCCGGCTGTTCTGAGCATGTGACTGTCCTCACAAAGAGATGGAAGTGACAACAGTTCCTCACAGCAGCACAACACAGAGAGAATAACAGGTGGACAAAGATCTCTGATACACTGAGTTAGGAGGCAACCTTTGAAGCTATGACATTCTTGGTAGAAGAAAAAATGGCAAGCACTTGCATTTCTATACCTCTAGCATAAATGTATAACTTCTCCCTTACTTCTGTCATATTCCCACACCCTTCAAACATGCTACCGTACTTCCTCTGCCTAAAGTCAACTCATACTGAGGCTACAACCTTTCTACCCATTTCAAACCATTGTCTACTTACTCAAACATTTGAAAAATTGCTATACAAGCAAAACTTTGACCATATAAACAAATATGGACTATTGCATGATGAACAACATGTATTCCATAATTAATGTGAAACAATAACAGCTTTTTAAAAAGCATCTGCCACCATTTACTGTAATGTAAACAACTTGCTTACAGCTGGAGCCTTCATAGACATGACTAATACTTCTGAAACTGTCAATCATGATCACTTATTTAAAAAAATCAGTAAATTCAACTTTGGCACTACCACACTAAACATGGTCAAAAGCTACTTCTATGACAGAGCATTAACTACATACTAAAGTAATACTTTCTGAAACTTAAGTAGAAATACTGATATACTTTAGCAATCAGTTCTGGGACCTCTCCTGTTCTATTTTTACTCGTCCTTACTAATTTTCTTTCCACACTCAATATAACCATGTATGCTGATTTTTTTTTCTTATAGAGTCAGACATATTCATAAACATTCTCCAAAACAAATTATATAATATTTCATCATTTTATGATTCAATTGTAAACAACATACAAATAACCAACCCCAAGAAATCAAGAGTTATGCTGTTTGCATCACCGCAAAAATTAACCACCCTTCTGCCTTCCATACGTATAGACAGTTCAACATTATACCTAATGTAACTGAACAAAGATATCTTGGGATTACACTAAATCCATCCCTAACCCTCATACAACACACTGGGAAAGTTATAAGTAAAACACAGATCCCACTAAAACTGTTATAAAATATCCCAACAACTATACCTAGAAGCAAGGAAAATCTTTTGCTAGAGATGTTGTCTTGTCCAAACTGTAATATGGCAGGCCTCTTTTGATTCTTCATTCTGATACCAATGTAAACAATCTACAAGTTGCAGAGAATAAAATCCACAGAGCCATAATGCTAGCAGACTCATACATATCATACACCATTCTGATCTGCTAAAAAAACTTCAACTATTGACCGGTACAAAGTCAATCCAGATTGCTCCTTAGTGTTACATTGTTTAAAATCATTATGTTGGGAAACTGCCCACCACTGAAAACTTTGCCTGACAATTACAAACAAACATATAACCTCTGCAGATGCCAAGATAATATAACTTTATTAGTAAGGCTGCTACTTAAAACTAATATGGGAGAAAATACTCTGAGCAGGCTAGAACCAGTGACTTAGAACCATTTACCCCTCAAAATCAGGAAGCAAAAGAAAAATAATAGCTTTAAAGCTAGGATGAAGGAACATCTAATTAGAAATGCTACGTGTTTTCAGTGTTGCAATAATGCACATTTATGCACTATTTTTCTTATTGTAATATGTAAATGTCTACATTCATGTAAATGTTCAAATTTCTTTATGTTTGTAACGTGTTTTTTTATGTTCCTTGGGGAGCCACATTGTGGTTGAAAAGGGTATAATGACCAGGTGACTAGCCAGTCACAAATATAAGTAAATAAATACAAGTAATTTAGGGATCATCCCCATTTAAATCACAAGAGGATTGAGTTATATCTGAAGGGTAAGAGGGATGTGATTATCACCACTGAGGCAGGCAATTCACCTGCAACTTGTAAGTGGACAAAGCTCATGACATGAAGTCTAGAGAAGGTACAGACATTATAGACAGACTACAAAAAAATCTTGGCATGCTGAGCGTTTGAAGATGAAGCTTTCAACCACAGATGAGAACAGATGGGAATGGAGGCATATTTGAGTACCCTAATGATAGACATCCTCTGTTTCTGCGTGTTTTTTGTTTCTGAAAACTTCTGTTTCAAAGTATGACTTGTCTGACACTAACAATTAAGTTACAAAAATCTTGCAACAACCACAGTGTATTGCTAAAAAGCTAGAAGTATTATAGCATTATTATAAAAAAATGCTTATTTTCAGAGTTAGTTTGGCTAATGAGTTTGAGTTTTCCAACTGTTATCAAACACATATAGCTCCAGATGGGGGTCAGTTCAGACTGTTGTATGGTAAGGAGGAGGGAGGAGGGGGAGATCAAAATCTTTGCTAGACTCTTGCCATTTGATATGGTCAAAGGTAACTAGACTCTACAGAGTATTATATAATTAAACAACATTGACAGAAATTCTCCAAGGAGGTGCTAGATGGTTATCAGTGCACATAGTTAATGCTTATGATACTTTTTTCAGTGTATTCCAAAGTGTTCCTGAATAGATGTACTATTTTCAGCCTTTTTTCTCACAGATACCGTGGTATATGAAAAAGGATGAAGGTCTGGCTCAATTTTGATTCTTCATGAGTGATGCTTAAACAAGATGAACATTTTAATATGTATAGGTAAGATCCCGGTATGTTTGGACTGGCCTGGAGTAGGAAAAATATGGTGACATTTAGAGGAACTAGAGGAGGTGGCAGAGATTCTGAAATAAATCTACCACCCAAGATAATCCATGTTTCAGTAGGGCATATCTTTTTTGTACTGACAAAGACTTTCTGAAGTAACAGGTGTAATCAGAAAAAAATATTAACCACCCTGGAATTCTGAAAATAAATAAATAAAATAGAAGACATTTGCCAAAATGTATAGCTTAATAAAACTGATAGATCTTTCATGTTTTTTAGCAAAAATAATACATTCTAGCATATCTTGTAGCACAGCATGAAATATCTGATTAATAAAATGTATGCCATGGTGTATATCAGGCTACACATATTGTGAGGTCATTGAGGAATAGAGGGAAGGCAGAGAGGTTTCTAAGAATACTGTTTAGCTATCAGTGTTGCTATTCTTAGTTTTGCACTGTTTTTTAACATTTTAGTGTCTTACTGATTACAAAATCTGTGTAGGGATAATGCATATTGAATGGAGATATGTAAAAGTTGCATAAATACCTCTTTTTTTCTAATTTCCACATGCTTTATTACTGTAACTTTCTTTGTATTCACCTGGTCTATTACAGTAGCAGCAATAAAATAAAGTATGTGCAAGATGCTAATCTGGATGCTCTGTAACAGAGAAAAATTAAGCTTTGTGTCTTTCAGAGATGTTCAAGAACTTCTTAATGGTGTATACAGGGAGTCCAGGAAGGCAGAAGCAACCTGATGCAGAGAGAATCTGCAGGGTAATTAGATCAAGAGCATTGCTGAGTTTATGACAGTTTATTACGAGCAACTAGGGAGGTCCAAGAAAGGAGACACCTGTTTTGGGGTTAAGGTACCTTGCACCTGATTTACTGTGATAGCATGCCCAATAATGCATGGTCAGGCTATGTACTTTCATGACAGATTGTAGTATGCAGCTTGTAGAGGAAATGGACATTTTACATCTGGTGTAGGTAAGCTGGAAGGATCAAGGCAGATGGGGGATTGGGGGAAGAGTATAAAAGAGTAACGTGAATGATGATAATCTAGGGGATTAACAATGATTTGGGGGTAAGTACTGATAAGAAAAAATAGTTGTTGGAGTACAGAGGTATAGCTGAGGGAGATGAGAGGGAAGTAAAATACAAGAAGATTGTGTTTTTTTCCCAAGATAGGAGCATTAGGAGGGCTACATGTTTTGGTGGCTTTAGGTGGGACATCATCTTTGGCTGTCTGGATAAAACAGTACAAGTATTTGCTTAAAGAGAAAGCCCAGTTGTGTAAGAACTTACCATAACAGTAGATGTCTTACTGATCACTGTTGCAGTATTCCTGACAAACTGATTGCCACTGGTGAAGACCAGCAGGGATACCGGGTCTATATCAGATAATCAAACTTTCAAAAGTTCGACTGTCATATGGTCAACAGCGTATGATCAAACTTTCAAAAGTTCGACTGTCATATGGTCAACACCGTATGATCAAACTTTTAAAAGTTCAAAAATCTAATAAAAATAAATAAATTACACAAATAACCTACCTGAACATTTTAAGCAGGGGACAAGCCCCCTTGCACCCCCTACATGGGGGGAATTGGGGTGTAAAGATGGAAGTAAGAGTGTGGATCCTCAGATTATCTCCAAGATAGCAGCCTAAAGACTACTAAAAGATAAGACTGGTCAACTAGGAGGGGTATAGTTCAAGTTGGTAAGAAAATTCCTCTATACCCATGTAAGATAGCAAGAGACACAACTGAAGATGGAGGTGAGATACCAAAGAGGGGATGGAGGGAGGGATGGATTACTGCAAAAGTGATCAGTAGGACATCTACTGTTATGGTAAGTGCATACACAACTGTACTATCTCCTGACTGAATCAATGCTGCAGGATTCCTTGCAAATGTGTAATTCCCACAGTTGAAGGAGGTAAGCATGGTTGGCTATTGGGTGAAAGAGTTGTCCAGTAGCCCAGACAGGACTGACCTAGCAAAGGCTGTCCTGGACCTGGAGAAGGAATTGGTTCTGTAGTATTTGGTAAAGGTGTGTACAGAGGACCAAGTAGCTACCTCTGAACAGACTTGGAGTCCACAATTGTGCAAAACCCCTGAGGAGGCAATTGCCCTAGTGGAATGTGCTTTATGGCAAAAAGGTGTGGTCTCACCACAGTATGAGTAGCAGAAAGAGATAGCCTTGGAAATCATGGATGCAATAGTTTGTTTGGACATTTGCTGACCCAGCTTAGAGGGCAAAAAAGATACAAAAAGCTGGTCAGTCCTTCTGAAGGTTTTAGTTCTGTCTAGGTAAAATCTGAATTGTCTATGAATGTCTTGAGAATATAAGAGCCTTTCCTGTCTGTTTTTTATGATTGGGAAAGAACATGGGGATATGAATAATCTGATTGAGAAGATGGCTCGTTCACCACCTTAGGTATGATGAGTTAGCCCTGAGAATCACCCTGTCTATGTGAAAAATAAGAAAGGTAGGAATGACCATGAGAGTTTGCAACTTGGAAATTCTCTTGGCAGGGATGAGGGCAACAGGAGGATTTTCCAAGTACAGAATTTCAAAGAAGTAGAAGTTGGCTCAGAGGGAGGCAGAGTAAGCTTTTCCAGCACAAAATTAAGATCTCCAGGGGAGAGATGAATTTCCTTGGGGGGTTACGGTGTAGAACTCCTCTGAGGAAAAGTTTCAACTCTGGCCTAGTCATAAGTGGGGGATTAAAAAGGAGGCAAGCATTAATGACAGACAAGTAAGCTTTTATGAAAGAGTAGACCAACTCAGATTGAAGAAGTTCACAGAAGTACTGAAAAAAACATTGGGACCTGTGCTAAGAGTGGATGCTGATCCTGTTTGCAGCACCAGAAAGAAAATCTCTTCTACTTTGTAGTGTAAGATTTTTCTAGTAATGGGTCTCCTAGGATAGTCTTCTCTTATAGGATTTATACAATATCTTCAGAGAAAATATGTCTTATCATCCATAGGGTTAAGCTGAGAAATGGAAGATTTGGGTGAAGCAGCAATCCCTTTTGCTGTGGTACAAGGGCCAGCTGTAGAGGAATTCTCCTGTAATTTCCCGTTGCTAGGAGAAAATGCAGGGGGAACCAATATTGCCTTGGCCAAAATGCAGACAGTAGGAGGAGTTTGGGTGCCTTACTTTGTGTCTGGATAAGGATCTTTGGAAGAAGAGGCAAAGGAGGAAACAGATAGAGGAACTGTCCTGTCCATGGGAGGAAGGCATCTGTATACCAGGCTGTGAGAAAAGAGTCTCTGGTGCAGAACAAGGGGAGCTGATAGTTGTCTGATGAAGCAAAGAGGTCTATTTGAGGGGTGCCCTACTGAAGTGTGATGTTGTGGAAGATCTCCCATATCTGAGTCCATTCATGGGGGTCATCCATGGAGTGGATTATGGAGTTTGCTAGTATATTGTTCTTTGAAGGGATGTATGTAGCTGTGAGTCTGATGTCATTTGGGTTGCTAAATTCCATGCCTCCTGTGCCAACCTACATAGTTGGGAAGACCTGGTGTTTCACTGCTTGTTTATGTACCATATGACTGTGATATTTTATGTGAACATTGAAGGAGTCTTGTTTCCAAATGTGGATGAATATCTTAAGGGCTTGCAGCAGAACCCTCATTTCTTTTAAGTTGATGTGTTCTCTCAGGAATTGGTATTGCCATTTTCCATGCACTCTGTGAGATCTTGTCCAGGCCCCCCATGCCTCATATGAGATATTCTTGTGGACTTTTGAGGAGGAAGAGGAGAGGAGAAGTGAAGGGTAATCCTGGGTTGAGGATGACCTGTCTCTTCCACCAGGCTAGCTCCTTTTTGATATAAGGGAGGAGGGGGATCAGAGTGTCTAAGGCGTAGCAGTGCTGATACCACTGGATTTTCCTCAAGTGAAGTCTGGTGAGGGAAAGCATAGGAATGGAGGCTGACATGAATACCAAGGTCCTTAACATTTCCCATGTGGAGCAATGGGATGTGGAAGAAAGGTCTTGGAAGTATTTGGCCAGACTGAGAACCTTTTCCTGGGAAAGTAAGGGTTGCATTTTATTTGTGTCTAGTCTTCATCCAAGAAACACCAGGTCCTATGTAGCAGCCATGTGTAATTTTTTTGTAGTTTATGGTGAATCCCAGATCTGTCAGATGATGACAGATAAAGTGAATATGCTGAATGCAGGTTTATGAAGAAGGAGTCTCGATCAGAAGTTTGTCCGGGTAGGGGAAAATTTGAATTCCTTTTGTGAGATAGAAGGCTACTTCAGATGCTAGGCACTTTGTGAACACTCTTGACACTGTGCAAAGACCAAAAGGAAAAACAGTAAACTGAAAATGCAAGGAGAACAACATGAGGAATCTCCTGCAAGAAGGATGAATGGGAATGTGTAAGTCAGCCTCCTTCATATCTAATGACATTAAAAATGTCTGTGCTAGAAAGAAAGGAAGATGCATCTGAAAGGAGAGCATTGTGAAAGAGGTGCTCAGAGTAGACAGGTTTACAATGGGTCTCTACTGTTCTTCTTTTCTCAGTACTATAAGAATCCTGGAATAAAAGCCTTTTCCCATTAATTGTTTGGGATTTGCTAAATGTCTCCCTGATTGAAGAGGTATTGAATAATGGGGGTCAGAAGGTAAATTTGGTTTTGAGGAGGAGGAGCCATGCCTCTCAGAGAGGGAATGCTTTCCTAAGACATACCATAGCCATCTGTAATGATGGACAGGTCCTATTTGTCTGTACCTATATTTTTCTACCTGGCCAGGGAGAGTGACAGTCTTTGGGAAAGGGGGAAATGAAATTAGGCAGGGGAGGAGGAGTGCTGCAGAGGTAGTTACAGTTTTTTGTCACCAAAGGGTGGCCTCCCGGCTGGAGTTTCCCTTTGTGGTTTTTCAGAATATATTTTACTAGGGCTTTTGCTTTGTTTCTGATTTGCCCTATGGTCTATTCTAACGAAGTAGATATGGCTAGGTAGTTTCTATGGTATTGACGAATAGAGGAGAACAACATCTCCCTGCAGTCTTTCATTGTTTTACCTTGGCCTTGGAGAGTTGTGAACAGATTGGTCACCTGAGACCCAAATAGTAGGTCTTGATCCAAAGGTGAATCTAGAATTTTAGATTTGAAACCCTCAGTCATAGGTTGATTATGAGGCCATGCACATCTGCAGATAAAATATCCAGTGGTAGCTGCACTAGATGAAGTTTCTACAGCATTATAACTACATTTAATGGTATGTCTGGAAATTTGAGTGGCCTATGAAAGTAAGCTCTGCAGCCAGGATAGTTTTATTCAATAAGGCCAGAACAAAGACCAAATGCTTAGTCATTTGAGTCTGGTAATTCATTTCTCTAAAAGCAATGGTAGTAGATGTGTAAATCATCTTTTTCCATCTATCCATAGCCCCACATTCTTTTTCTGAAGGTAAGGTATTAGCACTGGGCAGCAGCATAGAGGGCTTATCTGAAGAGAGCGATAAACTGCCAAAGGGTCTGTCACTGGGTTCTTATATAGAAATATTAGGTCATCAGGGACCTTGTAAAACCTGTTTGGTCTTTTGAGAGCTAGAGGTTGAGAGTCAGACATGGAAAAGGTGGAATGAAAGCATCCTAGAAAACCTGAAGGACAGGAGAAACCAGAGATGGGTCAGGGGTACCCATCTCCAGGAGGGATTTGTGCCTTTTCAGGACATCATATATATAAATATATTGCCAAAGTGTTTCATTATATTCTGTATAGTCTCACCAAAGGAAATTTCCTCAATAGGTGAATTACGTGAGAGGGAGTCCCTTTTGTCAGAGGAGAAGACTTGTCCTGGGGAATGTATCTGACATAAATAATCCAGAGAATGGTCTGAGTCATCATCCTGCTCCTCATCAGAAGAGAAGGAAATCATGGTGGGTTTTATGGGAATAGCTTGTGGTAGGGAAAACTCAAATTAATGAGTTTTAAGGACATAATCACTTTAAATAACCTTGCAAAAAGTTCATCCACTCTTTTTCTCTGCCTGCAGAGGGAAAGAGTACATTTTTAGTCTTGTGTTTTTTTTTTTTCTTTCTAGGATTGACATCCACCTGGATGAGGCACAGAGGTTTGGAATCCTGTCTGACCTCAATTAAAAAGCTTGCGATCTCTTCCCTAATTAGAATTTGTGGGATGCTGTGTGGTCCTTCTGTTATGGAAGGTTATTATGTTTCATTTTTATTTCTCACAGCATGCATATTAACTTGTAGTTTCTTCAAAATGAGTCAAATAAAATGTTTATAATATGTTTATGTCAAAAGAAAAATGAAACATAGATTCATGGATTCATGATTATGCAAGATATAGTTTTACATAAGTAGTAGCTTTATATTTCAAGTGTCTTACAATTGTATTTTTTCTGTTTGTACTGACAGATAGTTGAAGCCAAAGTAAGTGCTGAAGGAGTTAAGGGATGTTATGCTATGTTTGTGTATATAAATAAGTTAATTATGTCAGGTATCCATGGGAACCAGATTAATTAACATTACTCTGGCCTTCTCAGGCTGAAGTAAGAGTCTTTGCCAGGATGTCTATGAGCTAGTATGTACTGGTACTGAATGTTACAAAGTTGCAGGCCAAAAAATCTTAAGCACAGGTCATCTATGTTTTAAAAAGGCATATTTATCAAGAGATAATATGAAGCTCTAAGCAAGGATCACAAGGGCATAAAATATTTAAAAAATGTATTATTTGCTAAAAGCCAGAGTTCTGCATGCATGAAATTGATAAGAAAAGGTACAAAATTGAAGTTTTCTTTATTGTTAGAGACTGATTTGAAAACTTAAGTAGATAGTCTCACAGTACAGTTTATGAAATAAGTGAGTGTTCTGCACATCTTAAAGTGTCATTCTTCACTCAAGACTAAAGGGTAAAACTTTTTATTATATATTTGTGAACTTTAACATTTGGTGCCATGACTCAGATTCTGAAATTTGGTATTGCTACAGGGCAGTGTGCAATCAATTACAGAAGCCCAGCGCAAACATTTCTTCTGTGAATTCCAGGCTGCTTTGTAGGGAAAAGTCAAAGATTCAGATGCCTAACTATTTATGCTGTGCAAACATGCTAGACTAAAAATGGGGAAAATGGATTTATGGAACATGTTTTTCTCTCTTAGATAATTGTAGTTAAAAAAGTGGAATTAATGAATAACTGTTTTATTGAATGACTGTGTTTGCTTGTTAGGCATATGTAAAGTAATAGTGGGAAGACCCCACAGGAAATAAGCAAAAGTTTATTAATTTGTACGCACGTGCAGTAAAACAGAAAATTGACACAAGGATGTTCCTTGTGTCAAGGGCAGTACCCTCAAGACTTAAAGGTAGGAGGCATGAGAGTTATTTTGCACTGTTTAATGTATGAGTGTAAGCAGATAGAGAGAGAGAGAGAGAGAGAAAGATGTTAAAGTTAAATCGAGTTCATAAGCCCATAGAATACAGGGATATAGGAATGTGTGTGTGTGTGTGTGTGTGTGTGTGTGTGTGTGTGTGTGTGTGTGTGTGTGTGTGTGTGTGTGTGTGTGTGTGTGTGTGTGTGCGTGTGTGCATGTGTTGAGCCTATAGCATGTTGGGGCAATAGGTGTTGGTATGTTGGTAATCAAGTTTTAAGACCCCATTGCATGTTTGGACATAGTTGTGACTGTATAAAAGTACATCGATATGATCCAGAAGAGTGATCAGATCTGGACACAGTACCTATCCTCTGCATTGTCCTGATTGCAGTGCTGGCACTGTAAATTTTGAGTTTGCAATGGGATGAAAGCAAGGAGGTGCTGTGGGAAAAGGCTGATTGAAACCTTTCCTTTGTCATTGCACAATGACAGAATCCCTATCCTTTCCTCACTGAATGGTGGGTGAATTGATGTAGTCATTTTTCTTTTCTGAATTACCAGGGTCCTAGATCTACAAGGTAAGTCTCAATAGGGAAAATGGGAGCAAAGTTAAGCAAGCAGGGTTAAATCACTGTAAAGGGAACACCTGCATATTTTATGTATCATCATTATGGAAAGAAAAAGTTTAAGGATTTGAATGAGTGGTTTCAGCTTGCTAAACATTGCCCTGGTAAAGTATTTTCATTAAATGGAACTTATAATAAGAATAAATTAGAAAAGATTAAGCATATTTTGAAGAAAAGAAAATCAAGGTAAGTGGGGAACAATGGGCATTATTTTATTATTGGTATACTGAGGCTGTTAAATGTGAAGAGGAAAAAGCATTAAGGGGATTACAGGATACTAATAAGACATTGCTATGACAGGTGACAGAGGTTAAGAAGGCAGTACAGACCAGTAAAAGGGATCCCTTTATCCTGTCTTGGCAGGTTTGGAAGAAACTGGGGATGACCAAAAAAGCAGAGACTTCAGAAGAGGATGATAATCCTCCAGTAGCTACTGCAACTCCACCCCCATATGTAATAGTATGGGTGGCTCCTGTACAAGATTCTGCTGTTTTTCAGACCCCTGCATTTTGGATAACTGCCCAATGGACACCAGGTCAGCATAGTACTGTTGCATCTTAACCTAGTTCCCCTTTTCAACCCTCATCTTCAGAACAGGCATCCGGAGTCAAGGAGGTTTCTTTTTCTTCTTCTGCATCTTATTTTCCACAAGCTTCGACCTCTCCAACAAGAGCACTAGTATTTGATACATCTATAGCCCACCACACACACTCACATGACAGGGTAGGGCAAGAGGTTGTTGCATCTGGAGAAGATCTTTGGTCACCTCTTAGAGAAATATTGGGGGCTAATAATAAGCAGCTTGTTCACCCTTAGACCCCTGTTGATTTGCATACTATGTTCATAAATTCTCCAAATATTAGAGAGGATCTGTTAAGGTTTAAGGAGAAATTAAAAACTATAATAAAATGTTATAACCCTGCTTTGACAGATTTAAACCAGCTACTTTGGGTAGTTGCTTCAAAAGAAATAAGAAAACAGTTACTTGAAAGGCTAAAATAAGAGATTACTCTCACAGGGGATGCACTAATAGACAAAGGACAATATTGTTAAATAAAATTACAGAAGTGTGTCAAGTTAGGGCAGATTAGTCTAAGATACAGGCATGTAAGCAAAATAAAGGAAAAGCCTCTACAGATTATTTGAGTCATCTTAAATGAGTGCTTGCTAGATATTCAAGAATATCAGATCCAGAATAAGCTAAACCAGATTTTGCAGCTGCTTTTGTGCAGGGTCTGCAAGCCCCTGTACAAAATCAAATAAAGCAAATGTTTATAGACTGGCAGGGATAGGACTTGGAATCCTTACTAAGTGCTGCAAATCACTGTATTGAGTATCAGGTAAAATGGAGAAAGGATACTGAGGATAAGGTGTTGTCTTTGCAAATAAGACAATTAAAAGCCTCAAGGGGATGAAGCAGAGGCAGGAGAAGGAGGAGAGAATCTGCTAGAGGATTTACTAAGAGTGCTGGTCAAGGGGAACAAGGTGCAGCTGGTTGACAACAATGAGCTGGCAGTGCTCCTCCTGCCTCATCCGATGGATCTTGCTTCAGTTTTTGGTGAAGCAGGACATTGGACAGGAGAATGCCCACACAAGTGAATGGCAAGAGTCCAAGATACCTGGTCTAAATGGCAGTCAAATTATTACAATGCTGCATTTCCTCTACCACCTCCTCAAATTGGAAGGAGTCAGAAATCACCATACTATATTAGAATAAAACAGAAATAAATCTTAATCCTCTGCTACCAATAGATCAAAGGGACCTTGTATGAAGGTAGAAATAAATTCAAAAACAATTCCTTTCCTGGTGGACACTAGAGGCACTAAGTCTGTATTAAAATCTACCTCAGATAGTAAGATACCAGTATCAAAACATAGTAAAGGCAGTTTGAGTAACACATGCTACTGTTATGTATTGTGTTTCAGAACCTATATCCATTTCTTTAGGACCAATTGAAGAAAGGCATTCTTTCCTTTAAGTACTACTTCACCAATAAATTTGCTAGGGAGAGATCTGTTATGCAAACTGGGTTGTACTATTTACTGTACACCAGAAGGGTTGCATTTGGATGTTCCAACAGAATCAAAGGGTGCATATTAGCATTCTTAGTAGAAGCTGTGAAACAGCCTTTTAAAGGCATACAGACAGCTGAAAAACTTCTGCAGCAGGTACCTGCTAACTAATGGGCTAAACATGCTAATGAAGTAGGTATATTAAAATCTGCAGAACCAGTAAAAATAAAACTGAATGCATCTAAACCTTTCCCTAGAGTTCCACAGTATCCACTGAAACCAAAAGCAGAACAGGGAATCAAACCTGTAATTCAGTCCTTGATACTGCACCTAATAACAGTGCCAACTAAAAGCTCTTGTAATACTCCTGTTCTCCCTGTGAAAAAGCCATGAAATGATACTTACCAGTGTGTGCAAGATTTGAGGGCTGTAAACAATGCAGTATTGCCAGCTTTTTCTGTGGTTCCAAATCCAGAACAATACTCAGTTGCATTCAGTACCATCTACAGCAGAATATGTTTCTGTGAGAGTCTGTATTCAGCATTCCTTTTTAAACCTATCCACCCTAAAAGTTAGTTTCTGTTCACCTTTACTGATAAGGGACAGCAGTATATATGGGCATGGTTACCACAGGGATACACTGAATCTCCTTCATTATTTTCTCAAATTCTTAATAAAAAAGATTGGTATATGTGACATTTCCAGGAGGATCTATGTTAGTGCAATATGTAGATGATGTACTAATAGCTTCTGTTTCTTTTCAGCAGTGTCAGCAGGATACAATACATCTTTTAACTATCCTTGTAGAAAAGGGACATGCTGAGAGAAAAATTACAGCTATGGTCACCTCAGGCACATTATCTTAGTCATCTGATATGTCAGGGTAGTAGGCAGATCTTACCATCTCATACTGAGGCAATAGCTAAAGCCCCATGTCCAATAACTCAGCATCAGCATAGATCTTTCTTAGGTATGACAGGATATTGCAGAAAGTGGATTTCTAACTGTGCAGAAATTGTTAAACCTTTGACAAATTTCATTTCAAAATTTAAAGCAAGCTTTAGCTACTGCCCCAGCTTTAGGGTTACTGGATTATGAAAATACTTTCATTTTATTTTGTCATCAAAGAAATGGATTTGCTCAGGGAGTACTTGCACAGAAACATTGGGGACAGCCATCATCCATTAGCTTATTATAGTACAGCACATGATTCTGTTGCAAAAGGATTTCCACCATCTTTAAGGGCAGTGGCTGCTGCTGCCATTCTAGTCAATCTTGCGTAATCACTGGTGCTCAGGCATGATCTTACAGTAGCCGCCCCTCATTCTGTATCATCTGTCTTGCATAAAATCTGGCAAATAAAACAGGAAAGATAAACTAATGAAAAAACAAAAAAGCGTTGACGAAACAGGAACCCTTGAATTCAGTTGAACGCAGTTTGTTTATTAATTTTAAAAGACAAGCGTTTTCGCTCCTGCTATTGCAGAAACTTCATCAGAACAGAAAAGCGCCAAACTTCCCAAGTTTTAAATCCTCTTGGATCATGATGTCACTTCCTTGGGATCAAATATTCAAATTTTCAACATAAAATACATGTAAACAAATATATACATAGCTGAAGCATCATTTTAATTAAATTATAAAATTATAAAATCCCTACATTCAATTGTTTAAATCCGATGAATATAATTTCTGCATTTCAAAACACTGCTAAAAAAATCTAAATATGAACCCAATGTATTCTTTCCAAAGGCATTAGGATATAGTTTAAATGTATAAAATTGTGTAAAAAGGAGCAGTTTACTGCTTAAAAAACTTATATACACACCCTACACTGGCAGATACAAGTTAATGCAAGTAACCTATCTCAAATAACTTCTATACTTTAAAATAGAAGCAATATTACAAGACTCATTTAACCCGGGTTCAGAAAAAGCATCAAGTAAAATTTGCCATTCTAACTCCCTTGTAATCTAATTTAACTTGATGCTTTTTCTGAACCCGGGTTAAATGAGTCTTGTAATATTGCTTCTATTTTAAAGTCAAAACGCTTGTCTTTTAAAATTAATAAACAAACTGCGTTCAACTGAATTCAAGGGTTCCTGTTTCGTCAACGCTTTTTTGTTTTTTCATTAGTCTTGCATAAAATGAAAACCCAACCCCTCCCGGTTGCATGTCTATCTGAATGTAGACTTATTCTTCTCACTGATCCATCTATTTCTCTCATATGTTGCTTTGTTTTAAATCCTGTATTTTTGTTACCTACTGCTGAGGATGTTAAAGAGCATGACAGTGTGTGTGTGTGTGTGTGAGTAATTATCTGCTTTCTCCTAGGAATGCATTAAAGGACACTCCTATAGCCAATGCCAAACTGGACCCATTTGTGAATGGTTCCTGTGGAAGATATCAAAATGGGAATCTGGTCACAGGAATATCTGTCTGCACCATTAATGATGTTTTGCTTCAACAAAGACTAGCGGGTGTACATTTTGCCCAGGCAGCTAAGATAGTGGCTCTGCAAAGGGCCTGTGAGTTATCCAAAGACAAAGTTGCCAATGTCTACACTGACAGTTGATATGCTTTTGGTGTAGTACAGGATTCTGGGCAACTATGGAAACAGAAAGGATTTTTAACTTCTGCAGGAAATCAGACCAAAAATTCTGTTTTGTGAATGCTCTCTTAAATTCTCGTGTTACCCAAAAAATTAGCAGTAGTTAAATGTAGTACCCATCAAAAGGGTAAATATACTGTTTCAAAGGTTAATTATTTGGCCAATAAAGCTGCTAAGCAGGTTGTAAAAGGACTTTGTACAAATTTACTTTGGGTGTTATTGCAAGAATCTAACAATGATGATATGTTTGATTTTAAGAGAGTATCAGCTTTCCAATCTGAAGCATCACAGGGAGAAGTTCAGAAATTGCTTAAAGAAGGATGTAGTAAATCCAACGATGGGTTAAGGAATCATCCGGATGGCCGACTGGTGGCACCTGCCTCGTTGCTACCTTACTTGATAAGGGCATATCATTTACCAGCCCATGCAGGTAAGAGCATCATTTAATAAAATTACCCAAAGTTGGTACGCCCCTCATGTCTCCTTTTTGATACTTAAACATGTTTATAATTGTACAGTATGTCTAACGTATAATTTTAGTAAAAACTCAAATGTTAAAGCTGCATGCTTAGCACCACCTTGGAGACCTTTTGTTAATGTACAGCTGGACTTTCTTCAGATGCTAAAGGTCAGTTGTTGTGTCTTTTCGGCTTTTCCCGGTTAGGGGTCGCCACAGCAGAACTCCGGTCCACTAATGAATGGTAGTTGATTTTTATGTGCCGAGTTACCAGCCCTGATGCACAACCTTACACGAAGGTACGCTCATTCATGCATGTCTCTACGCAGAAGACGCTCTAGCTGAGAATCGAACCGGACAGCATCTTACTGTGAGGCGACAATGCTACCGCAGCACCACCACCGCAGGGCAGATGCTAAAGGTCAGTAATTTAGAATTTACATTGGTGTTGATATGCATGTTTTTTGCATGGGTTGAAGCTTACCCATGTCATAAGGCAGATAATGTGACAATTGTTAAGAAATACTTAGCATTATAGTATCATAGGAGATTAATAGTCTATCAAAATGGAGGTCATTTTAAGCCTAGCTGTTTCATTCCAATGTAATATCATTGAAATGTTAGTCAATTCCCAAGATTTCATTTAGTGATGACTGCCCATGTCCACGAAGGTTGTGAGTGCTATTCCCAGTAAGAAATTATGGTGCCCCATCCACTCATCCAGGTTCCTCTTGAACAGTGTCATAGAGGTGTTCTGTTTCTCATGAATTGGTAGCTTGTTCCCAAAATGTGGCTGTAGCAGGGAGATAAACCTATCCTTCCAGTATGTCCTATTTAAGTTGCAGGCTATATTTAGATCCCTGGACTAAGTAGCCTTAGCCCCATTTTATTTACAGATATGGGACATGGATTGCTCTGTAGGCCAGGCAATGGTCTCCCCTAAGAAGTCTATACAATACAGAGTATAGTGACAGGGACTTTAGTCGGTCCGTGTAAGGCACATACTGGAGCCCTTTGATATTCTTTGTTAGAAACCTCTGAGGTCTCTCTAATTGCTGCAGGTGCTTAGTTCGGTGCATGCCAAACAGGGTGTTATACTAAATCATAGGTTGGATAAGTGCAGATTATAGGGGGTTATTTATATTATTTATGTATGTATTTATTTATTTATTCATTTTCATTTGATAACTGGGAAGTGTCCGACTGGGCCAGAAGTCCATTTTCAGTGGAGGCCTGATGAGAAAGGCTCCAAGGATGATTACATAATTATACATTTGTACATATGACAATTAGAGTAGGAGTTCAAATGCAAGTTCCTTGACATTGTATCTAAAAGCATATTGTCAGGTTTGTATAAGACTGTATGGGCATTTAGTAGCTGAGTCAGAGTAAGCAGGTGAGGGAGTTCTAACCAGTTCTGCTGGAGAAGAGCAGTGCAATGTTGTGATCTTTGAGACAGATTAGTGGCAAATTTGGCTATTTTGTTATAGCAAGATTCAAGGCTATTCAGTTCAGATTTGTGAAGACTGGTACATATTTGTGAACAGTAAAGCAGGGAAGATAAGAGATGGGTTCTAACTTTTGCAAGTCTGGCATGGTCAGTAACATACGATGTATGCCCTACAGAGAGAACCCAGTTTGACATGAACCTTTTTAATTCTCAGTGCAAGGTGTTTGTCAAGCAAGTCCACTATAAATTGTGACACCAAGAAGTTTTGTATGTTCAATGGGTTCTATATTTGTGGCATTGGAGGAGGAAATATAGATAGGTGGTGGTTGATTGGTTGTTGTTGAGCTATTACAGAAGTCCACAAGCTTGGTTTTATTGGGGTTAAGTATAAGTTGATGGGCTGTTAAGTAGTTCTCAATATTGTGGAGGGCTGCCTGAGTTTTTTCTTCAAGTTCCTTGATAGAGAGGGTAAAGCAGATAAGGGAGGCATTGTCAGCATATTGTATAATTGAGGCTGGATTTGCTGAGGAGTTTAGGTCATTTGCAAAAAATGTGAATGAAAATAGGCCAATGACAGACCCTTGTGGGACTCCTACACATATGGGGAGTTGTAGGAGAGTTTATTGTCCTATAAAGTGTTTTTTTTCCTATCTGACAGGTAGCTATGAAACTAGTTTAGGGCTTCAGAGCTGCAGTGGTAGAAAGCCATTTTATTGAGAAGTATTTGATCAGATAGAGATAACTGTGAAGGTAGCAGAGACTAGTTGATTTTTGTTTTTGAGTTGATTTATGGTATTAGTAAAGCTAATTAGAGCTGTACTGGTGCTATGCCTATGTCAAAAGCCATGCTGTGCATTAGATAATAGATTATTTGACAGAAAGTGGTCTAAGAACTGTTTGTGTATTCATTTTACTAAGATTTTGGCAAGTGGTGACAAAATGGCTATGGTTCTGTAGTTGGATACATCAGTAGAGGGACCGCCTTTATGTAAGGGTATGACGTGAGATATTTTCCAGAGGAGTGGTACATACTGTTCAGAGACAGAACGATTAATGAGAATAGATATAGGGTAAGTGATAAAAGTAGCAGCTAGTTGTAGAAAGTTACCAGGTAGCTGGTCTGCAGCTAGTATGCAATGTTTTAGTTTAGAAAGGAGATTTTTAACATAACTTGTTTGGATAGGTTTGAGATAGAGAAGGGTAAAATTGTTGCTGGAGGTTTGAGGTATGGACAGAGGCATATTAAGTGTTCTATTTACTAGAGAGGTTATTGAGTTAGTAAAATGGGAGCTAAATTGAGTGGCTATGCAATCATTTGGCTTGGTCAGAGTTGGGGCTGAGGTAGTGGGTTATCCTGGGTTAAGAAGGAGGATTATTATTTGCCAGAATCTTTTGAGATTTTTCTGGTATTTTAGCTGATTTATTTGGAAGTAGGTTTTTTGTCTTATCTAATTAGTTTTTTGGTTTGATTTCGAAGTTGTTAGTAGATAATGAGATTTTGTTTACTTTTATTATTCTAAAAGAGATGACAGGCTCTATCCCTTTGTTTTAGTAGAAGAACTGTGTCTTTGACAACCAGGGAAGCTGTTTGCATTCGGTACAAATTTTTCTAATTGGGGCTAGATCATTAAATATTTGTAGGAAAGCACTATTGAAGTACTGTATGGCACGGTCCAATTGAAGAGTTTTTAGAGGTGCCCAGTCAGATTGTTGAAGAAGAGTATTAAATAAGGTAGGAGAAACGTGTTTTTTATTGTGAATGTAGTGAAATGAAATGTTACGGGACTTCTGTGTATGTTTTCTAATAAGTAGGTTATAACTTCTTTTGGTCTCAAGGCGATGCCTTTACTAATAAAGTGTGCTACATAAAAAGCTTTCCTTACTACAGTAGACACATGATGGTCGAAGTTAAGGTTGCAGTCAACTTGTGATCCCAGGTCCCTTACCACTTCATAGGTACTTAGGGTATTGTTGTTGATTTGATAGATTGAGGGGATGTTATGCCAAAGGGAATGATGATGCATAAATTTGCATTCTGTTTGAGACTGTGACTAATACATCAGTCGTCGGTCTGTGTGAGACCCTCCTAGAGTATACTGACATCATTTGAGATTCAATGATTGCACCTAGTTTGCAGTCATCTGAAAACTTGGTCAGCTACAACCCCTTAGTTTTGACCTGAACTTCTGAGAAGTATAAACCTAACAATAGAGGGTCCAGCACTGACCCTTGTGGCACCTCACTGGTAACAGGTCTTCTAGTTTATGTGGAGTCATCCACTTTGATAGTGTGTGTGTCCAGTTCATGAGCCAGTTGGCAACCCATCTTACAGCAAGGAGGTTTACATCCAGTTTCCTACGTTTATTGGTAATTCCTGAATGTGGAATTGTGTCAAAAGCCTTTGACAGGTCAAGGTATGTTGTGTGCACAGATTTGTCTTTGTCAATGGCCTTGGTCACATTTTCAAAAAAATCCACCATATTTAACAGGGAGGATCTGCCCTTCACAAAGCCGAATTGGGTTGGATCCAGGTTTTGATGCTCTCCTATGTCTTTATTTATGAGGTCCATAATGATACATACCATGGCCTTAGAGATAAGGCTGGTCTGGCTTATGGGTCTGTAATTCTCTGGGTCTGTTGCTAAGCCACCTTTGTGGAGGAGAATAACTGTTGCTGTTCTCCATTCCTCAGGAATAAAGCCTGTGGTTAGGCTATAATTGAAAAGGGTATATAGTGGTGATGCTAGTTCATGTTTTTGCCTGTTTAGAAGACAGCCTGTGATGTCATCTGGTCCCATAGAAGCTGTACCTTTTTGCTTTGGACAAGGCTTTGAAGACTTGCTCTTCAGATATGTAGGGGGGTGGGGGAGTTTGGAGGAAGGTTTGTTGTAAGTTTGGAGTTGATAAGGGAGTGAAATTTTTGCCCAGCCTATCCACTAGCAGGTTTGTTATCTCTGTGTGGTCAGTGTGTGTGATACCATTGGTCACTAGTTCTGCACATGTTTGGGTTCTGCACTTTAGGTTACAAATGTAGCTGTAGAAGACCTTATGGTTATCCTTGGCTGCACATGCTAAGTTTCTTGCAAAGGAGCCCTTGGAGGATTTGACAAGTTGTCTTATTTTCCTGTTGAGGCTGAGGAGGGTGCTTTTACATTTTTTTGGGCCTTGCCTTTGTTTTCTTGGACATCAACTTTTTTGCATTTATTGTAAAGATTGTTGATGCTGGATGTCCACCATGACAGCTTGTTTTTACTTGGGACTCTGGCTTTCATTCTTTCTGGTACAGCCAAATTTATACACTTATACAAGTGATTGTACATGGCTTTAGTGTAAGCTTTGGTGTAGTTACCACTTCTAGCTTGGGGTGTGGATCGGAATGCATTTATACCTTCACCTAGGAGGGTACCGTTTCCCTTGGTGAACTTTTTTAGTCTGATTTCACCCTTTGTGAGTTCTGGTGTTAGTGCCAACTTGAAGGTGAATTATTTGTGGTCAGTTTCAACTAATTAGGGTCCAACATTTGAGGCAGTGCATCTGTTTGACATGTTGGTGAGGACCAGATCCAGAATGTTTGTTCCCCTTGTCAGGGTATGGACAATTTGTTCAAGGATATTTGAATTAACAAAGTCAAGGAACTTTTGCGCTCGCAAGTTAGGGCTACTGTAGGTTTCCCAGTTGATGGTTGGCTAATTGAAATCCCCCATAACCAGTATGTTCAGTAAAATTTGGATTGTCTCCAGTTTGGACAAATAGGTTTTGTGGGTGTCGTGACCCACGGAAGGGGATCTATAATGGGCTATGACTTGAATGGGTGTCTTACTCACTGTAACCTGTACCTGGAGTAACTCCATGGAGTTGTCTAGTTTAAGTAGATGGCAGGTGAATTTATCTCTAATATAGACTGAAACACCACCTCCTTTAGCTTTTACATGTTCATTTTGCAGTCTAAAGGTGTGGAAGGCACTGAAGCCTTGCAAGGCCAGGGTATCACTGATAAATGCTTGAAATTCAAACTGTGGTTTTAAAAAAATCGACTGGCACTTGACATGATGATAGCTGCCGGGGGGGGGGGGTCATGTGTCCTAATAGAAAGTAATTGTTTTTCCTATATTAGTGACTATCATGAACAAGAAAAGTTAGCCAGTTTCATGGAGCAAAGAGCCAAAGATCTGGACAATATAGGTAAACAGTGGACACTTTTTGGATGGTAGGGCATTGCATTTGGTAACCTGGGAACTAATGTATTACAAAGTATCATTAGAATAATTGGTATTTTTCTGTAGTTGTTTTAATATGTTCTGTTCTAAAGACTGTGATTACAACATGCTTAATCTCACCTGCACATGCAATGCCACTTATAAAATCATGTAATAATAAACAAATTATTAAGGATAATGAATATTACCATGCCAAAGCATATTTTATCACATTCAGAAGATGCAAAATATAACTGTGGATGACACTTAAGTGTCAGTGGGTGGACTGTTATGGAAGTTTATTATGTCTCATATTTATTCTTCAAAAAATGGATATTAACTTGTAGTTTCTTCACAAATGAGTCAAATAAAATGTTTATAATATGTTTATGTCAAAAGAAAAATGAAAAATAGATGCATGATTATGAAGGATATAGTTTCTTGGAAGTACTAGCTTTGTATTTAAAGTATCTTAAAATTTTATACTCTCTGTACTGACAGATAGTTGAAAGCAAAGTAAATGCTGATGGAGTTAATGGATGTTTTGTATATAAATTTTTGTGTTTAAAAATGAGTGAATTGTATCAGGTATCTGTGAGAACCAGATTAATTAACATTACTCTGGCCTTAGGCAGGAGGATGTCATTACCAGCATGTCTGTGAGACAGTGTGTATTGGTACCAAATGTTACAAAGTACCAGGCCAATAAATCTTAAGTCTATGTTTTAAAAAGGCATATTTTTCAAGTGTTCACGTGAAGCTCTAAGAAAGGGCCACAAGGGCATAAAATATTTAAAAAATGTTATTATTTGTTAAAAGCTATGTGACAGCAGAGTTCTGCATGCATGAAATTGATAAAAAAAGATATAAAAATTGAAGGTTTTCTTTATTCGTGGATATTGATCTGAAAATTTAAGAAGGAAGTCTCCCAGCACTGTTTATGGAATAAACAAGTAATTTTCACATCCTAAAGCATTATTCTTGACTCAAGGTTCATATGTTCATAGGTGTTACTAGGCTAACGACCACAAGGGCCTTTTTAAGCCTAGCCATGTATCCCAAATCTCTGACAAGTTCTGATACCCTTGATAAGTGTAAGCATCAAGTCAAGACTAAAAGATAAAACTCTTTATTTATTTGTGAACTTTAAGAGTTCCTTAGATGTTTTGACAGTCTTCAAGGCCTCATGAGTGATAATGGCCTCTAACAGGGGTCTTGGTAGTGAGTAACTGAGCAGAAGTCTGACTCACCATGAGTTCTGTAACCTCAGCAGGTACATCATAGTCAGAAACACTGGACTGCTAATCTGTTCAAGGCGTATCAAGTTTTTCTTCAATGGAAGGGAGACATTTGAGGATGCAGAATTAGCCATCTTGGAATGGGCCAGGCATTTGACACTGAGTCTGTAGGAATGTGTTAACAGTAGATAGCCTAGACCTAAAAGTTTTTGGAATGAATGACTGTCAAACAGTGCAGGATCTGTGCTAATGTTATGGCCCTAAAAAAAAAGACACTTGGTATGCAAGCCCTTGTATGGAATCCGCTTACCACACTTACATTTTTCCTTCCTAGCTGGCATCTACAACTTTCAAACAGTAAACGTAAGTTAAAAGGAAGGTTCTCCAATGGGGCATTTATCTGGATGAAACAAATGAAGCAGAGGTACCAACAACCAGACAACTAGAAATCAGATGGATGCATGACCTGTGTTTGGGCTGGTAGCGGAATAGTCGTGTCTATATTACATAATCGAACTTTTAAAAGTTCTAATGTCATATGGTTGACACCATAATGATCAAACTTTCAAAAGTTCGAAAATGTAATAAAAAAAAAAACAAAGAAAAAAAACCTACATGAACGGTTTAAGAAGGGGGGCATGCACCCCTGCATCTCCCACATGGGGGGCTGCACCCCCCACACCCCCTGTCTTTAAATATACCAACTCTGACATCGCACTACAGTGCAGAAAAGGGAAATCCCCTTATTCCACACTGTACGGAGATCTCCATTGAAACGTTCAAACTTTTAAACGTTCGATCATATGGTGTCGACCATATGACATTCGAACTTTTAAGCGTTTGACAATGTGATATAGACCCAGATAGTCTGAGGAGCCATGCTTGTACATCCATATTTATATCCCTATGCATATAAGCTGAGGTCTTACATTCGATGTACGACCTAGGGAAGGTAAAGCTTTGGTTCCCTAGCCAGACGTCAGTGGTGACAATCCATTTGTAAGGAGTGACTTTGTTTAGACATCTGAAAATCTCTGTAACTGTAGGTGGTTGCGGAGGTCTCTAAATGTTCAGTGATGGGACATGGAGGGGAGAGGAGGGTCAGAGCATAGGGAAAGGAGGAGTCAGGATTGAGAGGATCACATTGAATAGTGGTAATGGATTTACTACTTTAATTCAGTTGAGTAAATCATAAGCAACATAAAACGCAAAGAGCATTTGGTTTTGTTTTTATTTGCAATACTGTTGTTAGTATAGGATGGAGGAAAATTACAGTGCATGAGATATGAAAATGAGTAAGTGGATAGTATGCAGAGGGTAACAAAAGGTGATGTCTGCTCTATTTAACAAGAAGGTTGGGTGCAGAGTAAGAAAGTCAGTGTAGTGTGAATATTATTTTGTTGAGATGTGTAAAGTGCTGGGCCTTTCAGTCTTAGATTCATGTTATGGGCTGATTAAACATACGTGAGACATTTCAGACTTTTTTGAAGCTCTGGGAGAAATTAGAAAGAGGGAGGGGAGAGTGAATATCAGCAGCATTTTAATGCATATTTAAATATGGATTCAAACTGTTTATTTGAAACAGTGGCATTCACACAATGTATCATACAGGGTTATGTCATAGGATGAATAGGAACAGTCTTTGATATGCATGGAAGCTGAGATGGGAATAAGAGATTTTTTTTTACATTTTCAAGAGATGAAAAGAAGTAGGTGAGCAGAATGGGTTATTTTGGTGGATAGTAAATCGATTAGGCAGACTTGAAAGAATGGCATTAGCAAGTTTTACCTCTCAGACCATGTGATAGTGGCACTATAATGAAAGTTAGTGGAAGGGGTACCTACTGCGGTAATGGAACTTAAAAAGCTGAGCTGTCAGAAGGCAACATGCCAGCTGCAGAGTACAGTGACAGATGTAATAGGGGAAACAGGCATAGGAGACAAGTTGTCAGCTGGTATGGTGCAATGGATTGTTTAAGAATCAAAGTATAAGGATATGTTATTTTGAGAGCTAGTTTTAAAAATGTCCAGTAATTGTTATTCGAGTTAATCATAATTTAATTGTCTGCATGTGCTTTTAGCCCAGGTCATGGCTGACAAGGATCCCTGGACTAACTATGTTAACTAATTCTCCAAAAAATAAATAGATAAATAAACAAAGTAGTGTGAGAGACTATAATCATTGTTGTATAGGATTATGGACCACCGTGGAAAAAGAAGGAGAAGGAAGGCAAATAAATAGAAGGACTACAGGCAAAAAGGGAATAACAACGGATATGGCAAATTAAGAAGTGAATGTAGTACACTGGCTGAAATATCAATTAAGGGGACTGCTACTGAGTCAAACTGAATTGGAGACAAGCTACAGATAAGAAACACAGCAAAAACAATGTAGACACATACCCACAGATTCAGCAAGCCCTGCACAGTGTGCAGGACTAGTGCAGGAGCTCCAGCAGGCAATATGTCTGGCGTGCAATCCAGGAATCAGCTGTAGGGATGTGCACAAGTGCTCCTGCACTAGTCCTGCACGAACTCAGCCCCTGTATGCAAATTACCCCATTTGCAGGAGAAATCCATGCAAATGAGGTGAATTTGTGATCCAGGAAGATGGAAACCTGCCATGCAGGACTAGTGTAATCTGCAGAAATGTACTCCACCAGTAACAGAGTATATTTCTGCAAACTACAAAACAGAGCCACGACAGCTCCAAATAAAGGGTGGATATTATGTAGAAAGCATGCCAATGGCCAAATATAAGGCCACTGGCATGGAAAACAGTTGCAAAAATAAAAATATCAATTTTTATTTTTTTTTAGCCGAGGGGCAGTGGCACGCAAATGGGATCGGGCGGAAAATAAGAAAAAAACTAAAATAAGCATGCTAACCAAAATCATTATTTTGCCAGTATACTGAATGGCAGGCAGAAGACAACATAGCCAGTGAATAGTGATTGCTAAGAGGGGAGGCTCAGTGTGGGAAATGTAACTATGCATCAGCAGGCAATCCTATGCAAATGAGGGGAATGATACTGAATCCCAGATTTTCCCTGCAGGCCAGTCAGCACCCACCAGTGTAAGAGCAGGAATAGCTTTGGTGCAAGCCTAGGAGTTAGCTGAAATCATAGGGGTGTGTGTCAGGCATACTGTAAGTGGATTGGAGCCCTGTGGCTCAGGTTTGCCCTTAGCTTAGCAGAGCTAAGCAAGGGGGTGTGTCTGAGGCTGCCTAGCACTCTTTACATTGCCTAAGCGGGTGTGCGCGCCGTGGACTGGGTTTTAAAGGGGAAAAAAAAGTAAACCAGGAAATAGCAGCTCTGTGCACATTTGAGCACTGTGTTTGCGCGGCACACCCCGGGCTTAAACAGGAAGGCAATGGGAAGGGAAACCAGCAGTAGGAAGGTAATCTAGGAGAACTAGCATAGCTGCCATGCGAAATGTATCAGAATCAGCCAATTACACAGGCAGAAGCCCAGCACAGAACACTACTATAAACTATGCAAACTCCTTTCCCTCTGGTTTTTCCCACATACTCTACACCACCGGTGTATACAAGCGGGCAACTTTTAACAACCAAAAACAACAAAATGATAGGGCTGCAGCAGCTATCAGATATCAACATGTGGAAGAGGCTGAGGGTGGTGAGCATGAAAATGTTGTTGACCAACCCACAGTGAGGAGACAGAGAAGGGTGTACAGACCCAGGGTAATCTACGGGGAACTACATGAGCTGGAGATGGTGGAGCACTATAGGGTGGACAGGGACCTCCTACAACAAATTGTTGAGCTGTGCTAGCCACTCCTGACACACAGAACTAACAGAGGGGAACCCATCCTAATGGATAACAAGGTATGTGTAGGCCTAGGAATACTAGCTACATGTACCCCCTAAAGCCCAACTGGGGATATCATGGGGATCTCACAGGCATCACCATCCAGGGTATTCCACCAGTTCCTGGATGCCATGTCAGCACATGCCGGTGGACACTTATATTTTCTCAACACCCATGAGGTGTTGGTCAGCAATATGCATTTCTTCCACCAAATAGCAGAATACCCTGAGGTGGTGGGTGCTATAGACTACATGCACATATGCATCAAAGCACCAACCGGTGAGCGGAGTAGGGTCTACATCAACTGCAAGGGCTTCCCCTCCACCAACCGCCAGGTCGTATGCGATGCCCAGGGCATTATAATGAATGTGTGTGATGGCTGCCCTGGAAGCTATCACAATTCCCACATCTGGAATCTGATGCAGCTGTACCAGAGATTTGCCGATAGGGGACATTCCTTACAGTCATCTAGTGGGGATGCTGGTTACGCACTGGAGCCATGGCTAATAACACCCATCAGAAACGCATACACACCTGAACAAGAACTCCATAATGAGGCACACACACTGACCAGTATCATAATAGCGCATGTGTTTGGTTTGCTCAAGTCACGGTTCCAGTGCCTGGACACATCTGGTGGAGCCTTGCAGTACTCACCAGCTACATGTACCCAAATTGTTATTGTATGTGCCATGCTACACAATATGATCCTGTGGAAACAGCTGCAGCAGGAACAGCACGGGGTAGGGCCACACAGCCCCCCACCAATGCCAAGACCTGCACAGGTACAGAGTGACTTGGAGGAGAAACAACCTGAGCCTGCCCCAGTAGGCAGATGGAGTCATGCCCAGTATGCCCTGGCCTTGGAAAACAGGCAACACATAGCACATACACTGACACAGTAGGGACCCAGGGAATGACACCTCTCTCTGACTCGCACATACAGTAAAAGGGAAGCTGAACATGACACTACCTGCCCTCAACCATGTATAGGGAGTGTACTATGTGCATCCAACATTGGCAGCCCCCAACACCATCCCCAGTACCGGCACACCCACAAGGTAAGTCACTCTCCTTACTAATTGCCGATTGTAGTAGTATGTGTTGTTACTTGTATCTATGGTATGGATGTGAGCATGCAAGGGAATCAGGTAGCTGAATGGTATGCCAGCAGATAGTAGACACCTACAGTGGCACCATGTGATCTGTAACAAATACTGGTGTCACCACAGTAGCCAGTACTACACATGGTGACAAAACTCACTGCAGGAAATGTGCTGGGCCACATGTGTGTCCATATGACTCACACACGCCAGTCAGGGAGATTCACTTACCCAACAACAGTCTCAGCCAGCAGGACAGATGTAGACAAACACAAACATAGGCTGTGCTAAGGCCTTTGAATGATGGCTATGGGTAAGCCTCCCCCTCCCAAGGCCTACACAGACAGACTACATCAGGTCAAGCAGTGGGATGTTAGTTCTGAAGGGTAGGAAGTCAGAAACTAAAATATAGGTAAATAAAATCTAAGACTTGTAGTACACCGATATTCCTCTAGTCAGTATGATAGGTTAGAATACAGAATGAAATGGAGTACCTGACATGCCAGTACAGTCATAGCAAATGTGTACAAGTGTCAGGTGTCCCCCCCAGTCCTATGTAGAAATGTAGAAACAGTCAGGTGTGCCCCCCAATCCTGTGTAGAAATGCAGAAATATTCAGGTGTGCCCCCCAATCCTTTGTAGAAATGTAGAAACAGTCAGGTGTGCCCCCATCCTATGTAGAAATGTTGTAACAGTCAGGTGTACTCCCCAATCCTGTGTAGAACTGTATAAAAAGTTGTGCCCCCTCCCCAATCCAGCATAGAAATGTAGTAACAGTCAGGTATGCCCCCCCCAATTCTGTGTAGAAATTTAGAAACAGTCAGGTGTGCCGCCTCCTCCAATCCTGCGTAGAAATGTAGTAACAGTCAGATATGCCCCCCTCCCCCAATCCTGTGTAGAAATGTAGAAACAGTCAGGTGTGTCCCCCACCCTACTTAGAAATATAGTAACAGTCAGGCATGCCCCCAATCCTATTTAGAAATGTAATAATGGTCTGGTGTGCCTCCCCCCCAACCCGATGTACACACATTGTAACAGTCAGGTGTGCCCCCCCCAAATCCTATGTAGAAATGCAGTAACATGTATGTGTAGGTATAATACCAGTGGAGCACAGATGCCCAGAGGTGGCCAAGGTAGCAGGATAGATTGTAGCATTTGTACAATATTCAGGTATGTCTGTGTTAGGTTGGTTTGTGTTTCGTATTGTGTGAGAGTGGTCAGTATGTATGCATGTTGAGGTATGACCTGGTGGCCATAGCCCAGTACTGCTGATGACCGGGCCAAGTCCTCACAACTGCAGTGCCAAAGACAATTCCCACCAGTATAACACATGCTAGGAGTAAGCCATTGTAAATGTATGGTGGTAATATGTGTCACCATTTGAAAGATTGACATGGCATGGCTGTTGGGCTAGACATACAAGCAGTACACATGGGAAAGTACCCCAGACATACAGTATATAATTTGTAACTGTGAAATGGACACACCCTTGGAATTGTACATACAGGTATGTATCACATTATCTGGGCCTGTAGTAGGGTATACCGGTTTCGTCTGCCCGAACACTTGCAGATCACAAAGGTGGTAGGACTGATGTATTGGGAAACAGCTGATGTACCTGCACATGCCAGCATAACTGGAATGTCCCATGCATATCTGTGTGTCAGAAGCAAGTAGAGTACATAACACACATGCACCCAGCTTACCCAAACACCACCCACAGGTATCTCTCTGGTCGTATCCCTGCTGTTGGGAATGGGTACAATATGACCCCCACCTGTATATGGCAATCGCAAAAGAATGCAGCATGCAGTGCAGGTGTCCCATGCAGGTGTGTCCCTAGCTGTAGGTAGCACCCTGCCAGCATCCACACCACCTAATCAATACTGATAGAAAGTATTGGCATGAACACCTAGCACACCTACCCTGTCACCCCAGGGGAATATACTGTATGGTGGTCTGGGACTGCAGGACTGACAGAATGCAATGGCCTGCCACAGCTGTCCCGTATCACCACCAAGTGGCCTACAGGCCTCTGCCAAAGGCCTGTGTCTCACATGTACTGCCAATGCATGTTATGTCATGGACACCCAAATAACATAACACACTCCCCATAAGCCATATGCAAGGCCATGTAAACAAACCACAGTAACATGTCCCCCATGTCCCACTGCATGAACTGTGGACCCACACCAAAACACAGCTGTGATGAGGTGATAACCTTAGGGAAAGTATCAGAGAACGTATGTACAATATATGGAAGAGGACAGAATAATGGGGTGGGGGGGTGGGAGCATGGGCAGCATGGAATGTGCAAGGTCCGGCACATAGCTGTGTGAACACACACAATCCCTGGCTGCAAATACATAAATGGGTGGCTACAAACCTGCCCGTATTCCACAATAGGGGTAATGTCCTGTCTCATGGCCCCTGCCACTGGGTAACCTGTGTGAATCTGTACAGCTGTGAGGTATTGCCACAGCAAGGTAAGGCTATACTGTCATGTTGATGGATGTACAAGTATGGGATCCTCTGCCAGCACTGTACCAAGGTGCTGAACTGGATACACAGAACCAGCAGCAAGTGTCTACAGCTCCCCCTCCAGATTGGCATAACCTACCATGAATATGTAAGCATCTGCCCACAATACTGGACACAGCTGCATTCTCCCTTTTCCCCAGGACATTACTGTTAGCAAGAATGTCCACCTGGCAGTACTTGAGGACATAAAACATCACAGTGTATAACAGTACACATGTCTGAATATCTCTGCTAACACCAGTACCATGTAGAAGAAGCAGCACAGACACAATCACATACAGTACGCACTATCCCTTGCACAGTTTGTCCCCATATTGCCTAATGATCTGCAGATGCCCTGCAGAAACAGTTTGCTACATGTAGGTGTACAACTCAAAGGTCTGAACTGGAGTATAAAATACCTGGAATGGAGCCATACATTCAATACAGAAGGACATACTGGGCATGCTCACACACTTAAACAAATGAAGGCCATGTCTGCAAACAACAGTGGACCATGCATATCTGACAGTTGCAAATGTTATTGCATGCACACCTCAGTATGCACCAGTCATGCTTTGCACACACATTGGATAGGAATACCAACATATATCCAAGGACAACACACTATAATAAGCCAAAAGCAGACATACATAGATGTGTGGAAGAGAGTGACTGTGACAAAGAGCCATCCATCATGAGGCCTGTCCCACCCAGCCCACAGCCAAATGGCTACAACCACAGGATGTGTAAATGTCACTCACTGTAGAAATTAACCACTGGTATCCATCAGCATTACAGTCTATATGGTGCAAGTACTAGCTGTGCAGCATGACTGTACAAGGAAGTCATCATCTAGCAGCTGTATACATGTACCTGAAGAATATAACACTGTGTGTGCTTGCACATGGTGTGTCAACCTCTAGATGAATGGCGTATGGCCCTTGCACACACACTGCCCTTCCCATAGTCCTACTATGACAAGCCTGCTGATGTCATCCACTTTGAAATACACCTTTGGGAATAAAGTAGGCCATTAATCTCTGTGGCACATTCTAAAACTGCATAATGCTATAGTGTGATAAACAAGTTAGGTAGAAGATCTAATCACAGACATGGCAACTGTGCGTGCTTATGTGTGTGTCTCTGTCTGTGTAGGGATCAATGCCTTTTTAAGCTAGTCACGCTCACTACAATTCAAATGCCCTACTTTGGCAAGGCTGCTGTCATTCATTGTGAAATATACCTTTGAGAAAGGTGTAACCCAGTAATCTCTGTGCCGTGTTTTATAACTGTGTAATGCTGTAGTATGAATAGGTTAGGTAGGAGTTCTAATCCCAGACATGGCAACTGTGTGTATGTGTCTCTGTCGGGGTAGGGAGCAATGTTTTGTAGGCTAATCACACTCACTAAAATTCAAATGCCCTACTTTGGCAAGGCTGCTGATGTCATCCACTGTCAAATACACCTTTGGGAAATATGTATCCCAGTAATCTCCATGGCACGTCCTATAACTGCATAATGCTGTAGTGTGATAAACTAGTTAGGTAGGACTTCTAATCCCAGACATGGCAGCTATGTTTGTCTTTGTCTGTGTAGGGAGCAATGCTTTTTAGGCTAGTCACACTCCTTACAATTCAAATGCCCTTCTTTGGCAAGGCTGTTGATGTCATCCACTGTGAAATACACTTTTGGGAAAGGTATATCCCAGTAATCTTCATGGTGTGTCCTATAACAGCATAATGCTGTAGTGTGATATAGTACTCTGGTGGGGGTTTTAATCCCACTGATGGCAAGTGTGGATGTTTGTGTGTGTGTTTCTGTGTGTAGGGAGCAATGCATTTTAGGCTAGTCACACTCACTACAGCTCAAATGCCCTACATTGGCAAGGCTGCTGATGTCATTCACTGTGAAATACACCTTTGGGAAAGGTGTAGCCCAGTAACGTCTGTGGTGTGTCCAATAACAGCATAATGCTGTAGTGTGATATGGTACTCTGGTAGGGGTTCTAGCCCCACACAAGGCAGGTGTGTGTGTGTGTTTGTCATTTGTATCCTGTGTGGAGGTGGCTGTGAGTGCATAACAACTGGACTCATTGTGAAGTGGGTTTTTCAAATTTCTTATATGGTGGCCCTATTATATGTCAGAATGTCTACCTTACAAGGATAACAGATGTAAAATAGCTGAGAGGCTGGGGTGCCAATCCAAACCCCTACATGTGACACCAAGGCCTGTTGAGCAACGTTAGTAACCCTTGTATTACTCAGAGAACACTGTCAACCCATGTCTCATACACAAATACACTTGCCTAGGCAAGAACTGTTATGTCGGTAGTACCCTACATATTCCAAACAGATAGTAACCATGGTGTGATTGCAGTGGACTACAAAGAGCATGGCATTCTGTCCATCAGTACAATCGGCATGTACATACAGACAGTGTGCCTTCACTATGTTCCCCACTGGACAACTCCAACACCTGTGGTCCCATCAAATGTGACCTACAAAGGACATACCATGCCTTAAACACATGCCCTGTATAGACAGATGCCACTGACACCAGGGAATACCTGAATCATGCTATCAATGTAGGTGCAGGGTCAACCTGCTGTCCATTACCAGTCCCACCACATGAGGCCAGGACTGGCACATCTGATGACAACAATCTGTGTACACAACATGAGCCAGACATCCCAGGTACAGTTCCATATGTCACTGTACATGCATGTGGGATGCATGCACATCCCAGACACCACCCATGTCATGGACTAAAGAAATACATGGCAAGCAATGCACAGCAATGGCCACACACAATAGCTGCCCAGGTGACTGCATGGTGAATACAATACCCACCTGTGTGGGCCAGTCAAGACACTACACCCCTGAGCCACACTGCAGATCATTGTCATCTGGCATGATGCCAAGTTATACCCATCATCTAGCCTTGTATAGCCTCCTGGCACAGTCAACCACTACACACCCATGAAGCAAAGCACCCATGCATGTCAGTACTGGCACCCTGTGTCTGTGTGTGTGGTGTATGATGCTGTTGACCACATTCACACTCAATACAACCCTCATTGGCATACTGAAGCATGCTGCCTGATGTCAGACACCTCCACATACCCTTTGCCCATATAACCTCTGGATAAACCCTGTGGTGCATGCAATACCTGTACAATACTGTATTGTAGCACACTAACTAGTGTGGAGGTGTATTTTTGACCCTGCCAAGTGTGTCAATGTATGTGGGCCCCTGAGAGAGTGTGGCTGTGCTGACACTGACACCTGTTCATGCAGACAGGCACGTGTACTACACCTACAATATCACTACCATATCACTGTTGCAGATGTCACTCACCATCACATATACATTTGGAGAGCTCCTCAACATGTAAGCTATGTGGAGCATCCAATAACTGCATAGACATGTGATGGCAATACATAGTCAGTCAGGGATTTTATACCCTGTACTGGTAGGTGTGTGACACAAACATGCTTAGGTTTTACTCTCCCATGCCCTCCCTGACCTATCTTTGCCTCTGTCTGCCTCTCTCACTTCCTTTCTGGTGGATGTGGAGGCATACACCTGCTTTGCTTAGGCAGCAGCATGTGATTTGTAAGTGATGCTCATGATCAGCTGATGGCCTCTGCATGAATTGCAGCCCTTCTCTAGCTGATTGCATGTGTAAGAGCTGTGGTAACATTCCCATAGCCAGTTGCATGGAAACACACTCCAATATCTAGGAACATCATGTTGGTGTTGGGTGTTTGCATTCACTGTGTGCAGGACCTAGATCTGTTGTTTGGCAAACAGCATCACAGATGGATTGGGGATTTACCTCTAAAAACATACACTGTGGAAACAGGCCAGCACACAGGAAGGGGATGTGCCTGACATGACTACAGAATGTAAGTGTTGTTATTCTGCATTTAGAGTAATGTTGGTTTAACAGGGTGTGTGTGGATATGACTGGTCTACATGTCTTAATACCTGTCATGACAGTGCTATGTTTCAGAAGAAAACACAATCTGTAGGGTCATCTGCAGATTGGGCAGTGTGTGGTGCCATTTGTTTCTTGTGTTACTCACAGAGCACCTATCTGTGAACTGCAGAAGCATAGTCTGAAGAGTGCAGTCAGTACATGGTGACAGACATGAGAGTTACTGACTTCATACCCCTCATATGACATATGTCACAACAAACCCTGTTACAACAGTAAATGTATGAGGTTATCACAGTAACATGTCAATATTGGCCCTGTGTTTGTGCCTCCAGCCACAGCTCTGTCAACCTTTGTACATATGTCATGCAGTAAGAGGTGCATATTTTCTGTACACCATAATTTATTGACATCATATCTGATAACAAGCCAGGGAGATATCAGACTGTTACTGAAGAGCTGGGTAACTACAGCAGAGCTAGTAAGAGAGATGGCTAGAAAGGTGCTTGGTGTGACATCTGGAAAGAGGAAGGAGGACAAGGAGACCTGGTGGTGGAATGAAGAAGTACAGGAGAGTATACAGAGAAAGAGGTTGGTGAAGAAGAAGTGGGATTGTCAGAGAGATGAAGAAAGCAGACAAGAGTATAAGGAGATGAGGTGCATGGCAAAGAGAGAGGTGGCAAAGGCTAAGGATAAGGCATATGAAGAGTTGTATGAAAGGTTGGACACTAAGGAGGGAGAAAAGGACCTGTACCGATTGATTAGACAGAGGGACCGAGCTAGTAAAGATGTGCAGCAGGTAAGGGTGATAAAGGATAATGAGGGAAACATACTCACAGGAGAAGAGAGTGTGTTGAGCAGATGGAAAGAGTACTTTGAGGGGCTGAAGAATGGAAAGAATGAGAGTGAGAGAAGGTTGGATGATGTGCGGATAGTGAATCATGAAGTGGGTTCATGTCATTTGATCGACAGTTCATTTCACTGACAGTTCATTTCACTGACAGTTCATTACATCGACAAGCATTTTAGGTGGGGGGCTTCACACCCAATAATGGGGGCTGTGCCCCCCCCAACTATATATATCAACTCCAGGGTCGCACAACATTGGGGAAGGGGGCAAATGCTTGTCGATGTAATGAACTCTCAGTGAAATGAACTGTCAGTGAAATGAACTGTCGATCAAATTACATGAACCCATCTATATATACATACACACACACACACACACACACATATATATATATATATATATATATATATATATATATATATATACACACACACACATACGGAGATATGTGCACATGGCCATATATATGTTGCACTATACAGATGTGTATACAGACATATGTGTGAATATACATGTGTATGTATATGTAGACATACATCAACCTATTATATGTATATATCCATATTCCTGCCATTTGTAAACCTCAAGGTTGTGTATACTCTCCCAGATGTATCTCACCGCATGTATCTGCTATGTGCACATTATGTTAAAGCAACATATGTGATGCAACAGTCATATTAATAACAAGTACTACACAATTGTGGAATTAAAGACAATTGTTCAATACTACTCAATATGTGTATTGACAGATATCTTGGAAAAACAGCTGCTGTCTTCACAGTGGTCATGGTGTAGTGGTTAAGTGTTGTGCTTTAGTGTACAGGGTCCTGGGTTCAAGACCTGCAAGGGCTGTTCCTTTTGTTGCTGGGCAGAACAAGGGCTGTCAGATACAGAGTGGTTAAGGTAGTTTTGCGTGGGTTTGTGTGAAGCTAAGCAGTGCTAACGTATGGTTAAACATATGGGCGCTTACACTGTGTGGGCTTTGCTTACCAGTGCGCAAATCTGCATAGCTTTTATATTGCAGCAATGTTGATACCTGATAAACATGGCTTAGTCCTGGTAACCAGTTCACTCTACCCAGTCTGATAACATAGCAGGGTAATGACGTCTGTAATAAATGTATGTGATGCCATGTACAATACATGCGCCAATGTGCTGTCATTACAACCGCAAGGTGTGTGAGTGTTACGTCTGGGACACAGACATACATGAGGCCTGTACTGCACTGTTATCCATATGACTTTGTTACATACAGGAGTAGTAGCCCATGGTACATTTTGTCACACTGGCATGTAGTGTATCATGGTGGTACTACTGTTGACACTGCCTACCCATGCAAGAGTAGAGTCCTAAATGTAGTACTGACAACAGGCACACCTGCAGGCATAGCTGGACTCTGAGGCCTCCCTGTAGTATCCCTGGTGTGTGAGCTGTGTCACAGTATATAACCCCTACTGTGTAATGATCCGACATGTGGAATGTCACTGTAGACTACCGTCTGTACAGCACATGATAGTGAGGGCTTCTGACATGTAGTTATGGCATACATATTGTTGTCAAACATCTATCTGTCAACACGTTCATCATACAGCATAGCTACTTGCCAAGCTAATGGCTGTCAGTCCCTGTACAGATGTGCAGATGGCAGGTATCCCACTGGGATATGTACAGGCATCCTAAGCTTGATTGACACTGACATGTCTGCCCAACTGTGTAAGAACTGGCACATATTGGAGATAACACCTTGTACGCACCAAATGGTACAGATACCTCCACTACACTACCACAGTCAACTGAACATGCTTGGGTACAAGTCTCCATCACAGACACTAACCATGTGTTATAGTGCATGTTGCATGCACGTCAACTTGATCACCTCAGTGACCATGTGCAGGAGACACCTGTACGATTGGCTGATGCATGTCACTTCCACCCTGAGGGTCACCACAGTAGTGTCTGTCGATAGCTTGCCTGCTGCCACATGGCAGGTGGCAGGATATCACTGTACACACAACCCCTACACAACCCATCACTCCTTGGACTATAGCTAGGCACACAGCTATGACCACCTGCAGAGATGCACCCCAGTACTGACACATGTGTACATGTGCATGACTGAGTATAGCAGTGTCGGTGTGTTAGCACACCTGTAAGTGGGAATTCGATGAGGACCTTCAAAACCACCACAGCACCCATTTCCTTAGCCAGTTGTGGCTGCTGCTTTATGGGACATTACATGTACCCTGTTAAGTTCCACTCCATACCGGCTACACGAGCCTTGCAGTACCATCACAACAATGTTGTACAAATGGGTTGATAGGCATGAGATACCCATTGTGTTCTGGCAAGTGTGTGTATGTGTACATGTCAGTTTATCTGTAGGGCACAGCATTCCAAGGCCACATACTCCTATTACAATATCCATTGCCACACAGTAGGACAGATAGTGTTGTTGTTCCCCATAGGTAAGGCTTGACAATGCAACACCCTGCTATGTGTGTGGCATGTGCATTAGATGCATATCTCTGTAGTACCACTGTTGGGATCTACAATGGGGTGTTTCACAGTCATGGCCAATGTGTGATGGTGGGTGTATCAGAGTGTCATCATGGGTTTCAGGGAGTACAATATTCACTGGAGGATGTGGGTGCTGTGTACACTGTCATTACACCAAGGTACACCTGGTATATGTCCCATGTAACTGATACCACAATATAAGCCAGTTATGCATGTGCTGTGTGCAGCCTTCCTGTAACACATTGGACACATGGTCAAGTTAGTTAGCAGCAATAGGGCCTGGTCTCTTGGATGTGAGTCTGCCTTTTATGTGTCTGTTAATATGTATATGAAGGTATGTCACACTATGTATTGTCCATACACACTCATTCCATCCCCAATTAGCATACTGTACATGTCTGGGGATGTTATGCATGTAACATGTAACCTGGTACACATCTCACCCTAAACGCTATATGGTGTGTGCAATGGAAGCCAAACACTTCAGTATCACTACTTAACTAGGTAGATATTAAGGGTATACCTGGTGTCTACCTTCCCTCTCAATGCCTGTTCCATGCTACAGACCTTATTATACTATCAACTGTCCTGTGATTACATACATGACAGGTATTCCTGGTGTGTAATGTGGCAGTCCATATCCATCTACTGCACAATCCCATAGGGAGGTACTGCTGTATGAACACCCCACAATCACACATGTGCGTACATGGCCACCCACCCAAACACACACACATGCACACATGCATTCTACATGCATCAACCTCCCTCCACTTCACCAGAGTGACCCTACAGACAAACTAACTACCCACCAGGATGCATACACACACATACAGGTGAGGTTGCACAATGATAGCACACACAGTCCTCCTATTACCCATCTGTCAACATGCATAACATATGGTACACAACAGGATGCAGTGCAGCTACAGTCAATCCATACTAGCAACAGTATACATGTGTGTGATGCATGTGCTGTGTCACTAGGTGATGCACCTTCCCCTGGATACCACTGCACTCATGTACACAGTATTGCTGTGCACCTGTTCTACACCCTGTCATGTACTGTGCACCACACCTCACAGGTGTACAACCCTTTGCTGAATGTGTAGTATGGTGTCAGCTACATCAGCTTTAATGCTCACAGCCCCTATGTTTTTCAGCAACATATACCTGGGATGATATGTGGACAGATGTCATTTATGAATGTCTGATGTCTGATTTATAGCTCTCAACATCAGAGGACCATGTATGACCAATCCAATACTCTTACACTGACAACAATCAGAGCATACCATGTCTATGGGTGGTGTACACTCCCTTATTCATATGATGCATCCATCCTTGATCTGCCATGGGACCACATCACCGCATATCGTAACAGTACATAATCCCGATATATGACATATGTCCTGTACTTTTATATGCAGTGTCTATGGAATGTGTTAGGTGTGCGGATGCTGACCATGATGCATGCACTCCGTATGGGTATATGTGTGCACACCCTTATCATGATGGTTTGCCACACCTATTGTTATGTGTACTACAGTAGTCTAACTACTCCTGGCAGGGGTATACTAGCATGGGCCACCAGCATTTGCCAGTGTATGTTCAGCCTGCCTACATATGGCTCCATAATCTGCATGATTGCAAGGTCTACACATGTGCACATCCCTTGGTGTTCACACCCTGCCATCACTATTGCTGTAGGGGTAGGGTTACATCTGCCACAGTTCCTGAACCTGACAATTTGCAGATACAACCATTCTTAGCATCTTTAGGATCCCTGCTGCAGTGCACTGGTCTGTCATGCTGACACCCCCCTCCTTTAGCCTTTTTGCAGATGCATGACAAATAAGGCCTACACATGTGTGCCACTTTGCAGTGTCCCATACACTGAACACCACATGTTACAGCCTAGTCCCAGCTGATAATGTGGACCAGAGTAATGCCTTATGCCATAGTGTAACTCTGCAACAGTTGTCCTACAGGTATATACACTGGTGTTGCACTGTATATGGGTATTGTTCCAAACATGTCCCTACTGTAGGCCATGTCTCCCACCATTATGTTACTCCCTGTGGACACTTTCCACAATGACAGGATGTTAGTTATCATGCAGGTGTCTGACATACCCTTCCAATACCCCATCATGGTTACCCCTGTGATGCTGTGCATTTAACAGCAACAATGCGTGCACATGTACAGCATGCATTCTGGGTAGGTGTGTTAGAAGTGCCCATGGAATATACCATTGCCATTACATGCATGGTGCATTGGCAAGAATCTACATAAACCATACCCACCAGCTACAGGCTGCTGCCTTGGTGGTACATCGGAGGGACCTAGATAAGAGGGTGAGAGATGCAAAGTCAGTGGCCACACCTGTGGCATTTCTACAGGGTGGGTGCAGCATTACAATATATTAACAGTACATGTCCACAATACTACCACATATGCACATTTGTTTATCACTACTATGCAGCAAGAAAATATATCTATGACATGTCAGATATGCATGATCTACCTGTACCCATGTGGATGTATATGCAACAGTAGTCCACTGATGTGCCCTGTGGCCTTACCTGCATGCTTCTCTGCCGGTGTGTGGGTGGCATCCACCTCCACAAAGCTGGCCAGCGGACGGTGGCTGTGCAGATGGGCAGGTGCCACGAGGCTGGCTAAGAGCTCCTCCACATGTGTCAGGGGGAGTCGGATGGCATGCCCCCCCCTGTGGTGAGGTGATCCCTCTGGACTGCAGCAGCACGCCAATGGGAATTGCGAAGCAGGTCAGAACAATGATGCCAGACCTGCTCATAACTGTGGTTGTGCAGTCCGACATCATTGACCCTGTGGACTAGGTCATTCCACAGGGCAGTCCACTCCTGCTGATCATGGGCAGCCCGGCCAAACAAGACTGTGTAGTGCTGTATGAGGTCATTCAGCAGAATGTCATTTTCAGCTGTGTACACTGGCAGCCTTGTTACCACAGTTCTTAATACCCATCACTGTCACCCCCCACCATATCAGTGACAACAAACTGTACACTCAACTCAATATGTATGGCTACAGCATACCTACCAGTGGGGCAGATATTGTACTGCACCACGCTTTGTGCAATGTGTTTGTAGCCATGTTCCCTGTGTGAACACTATCATTGCTGGCCTGTTACAGACTATTCACCTGCATGCCACTGTCAGGGCCACAATGGTTCCATATATGCCTGTGGTATGCTTGCTATGTGTTTGCTGCACATCTGACATTCTGTGTTACTGGGGTTGAACATGTTCCGGGATTGTGTAGACTATTACTACTGACATATGTTCTATAACAGTGACACAATAGTATGTATATATACTATTGGCCAGCAGAACCACCTGTCCAAACTCATCTGCCCATGTTACCAGGCCACATCACATGTGTTACCCACCCTGAGGCCTCCTCATGTACCAGTCCAGCAATACAGTCAGGTGGAACCAACTCAGGGGATGTTGCCCCCCCCCGGGGACACACACCGACATGTTTCTGTCCCCTGAGGTCTGGTCCAGGGTCTGTTCCATAACAGGATCCACAGACACATGTGGGATGTGCTACACCACCTTGAGGCACCCAGTACACATTCACAGGGGCCACATGCTCCTCCTGCTCAGCCTCCAGGTCAGGCATCTTCAGGACATGGACTGCTGTTGTGAGTAGCGGTGGGTGTGGGGCTTGTTCCCATTGTGTCCATATTGGGGCCCATGGGGCATCCACATCACAGACCACACACACCATCCAGGGCGTTTACCCACCACATGTGTCACACATCACACCTGTAGGCTGTCCTCTATATCTACTAATCCTGACCACCTCCCTAACTATACCTGCCATACTTCCCCATATTCCCATTCCATATTTCACAGACAAGGGCAATATGGTCCCAACAAGGAGTTCACATGTGACATACCCATCCATGTTGCACACACTAACAGCTGTAGATATCTGTGTGTATGTATTGCTATATGTGCTGTTTCCATGCATATAGCATACAGCACTGCCATAGTAATATAGGGGACATGTATTTACATACATATATGTTTGTGTGTGTGTGTTTGTATATATGTAGACATGTGCATATAGGTATATATCTATATATGTGTAGATATATATGATGTTGTATATATGTGTTCCTCTATATATGTCTACACATGGGTATCTGTATATTTGTGGATATACATGTATATATATATATATATATATATATATATATATATATATATATATATGTGTGTGTGTGTGTGTGTGTACACATTTGCATTCCTATATGTGGGGTACATTCAGACATCAAGTCCACAATCTCACAACACCTTCCTGCACAGCTGCACTGTTCTACCTTGTTACAACACAGACAGGTGCCACATATGGACACAGCCTGACATTAGGGGATATATGTAGGGCCATAATGCAGGTAACCCTATTACACACCTATAGCATTCCTGCATGCTACAATACAGATTCACCTGAGTACCCTGCAAGGGGTGGGTTTTGGAACCCACGTGTCCATCATTATGGCATCACTTCCATCACCAGCTATTGGCTACATAATATACATATTTCCCATTACACAACGCACACTATAATGGCTAACATCTTATTAGTCAGTGCTGCTCTGCACGGTTGACAGGTATGGTCCACTACTCACAGGGACAGACTCTATTGTCCTTAGCAGTTGTTCAGCTGAACATCATTACAACAACAACACCTGAAGGCACATATAAATCATTCCACATCATCTATCCCATTATTATGGACCAAGTACTATGGTCAATTGCATACATACATACTTGACATACAGAGATATATAGAGCTGAGTATATTTTTCTGGCACTTCAGAGTTGCGTACTGGTAATTGTTGTTTGACTAATTTTATATCATTGCTGGCTGCCTTCAGAGTTGTGCACTGTTATTTCTGCTTCACTGCATAGTTTTTCAGATCTCTGCTGAAGGTGTTGGTTTTCCCATACCCATCCTCCCTATTCCTGTGTTGTTGTTTAAATTTGGAGGTTTTTGCAGTTGCCCGCCCCCAATGTAGATTTGATCTGGGACACTCCCCCCAGTCCCATCTCTTTACCTCATTCTACCTAATAGACTCCTTCTGCATTGTTTTTAGTCATTTTAATTTAATTGCATTTTTTAAACTGTTTGGTCTAACATGATACATACTCAAGTGTGCTAGCTTGCACTGTATTTGAATTGTTTTGACTGCTGTTTTAGCTACCTTTCTGTATATATAAAAAAAAAAAAAAAAACCTTTCCTGTAACTAGTGTAGTCCAGATTCAGATTTGCTGTATCCAGAACTGTATGTAAGCTTCTGAGCCCCCCAAAGCTTTCTGTGTTGGAGGGAAGCCTTCTAGCTTATCAGTGGGAGTAGTAAGCACTAGGTAACCTATCTACCACATAAGGAATGGTTCTGGCCCAGAAATTGTAGTTACTGGCCGTTTGGGCAGTTTTTCCATCACTCTCAACTTTCTGAATTAAAAGCCCACATTTGCACTTGTTTCCCCTCTTTCCTGTAACTAGTTTAGTCCAGATACAGATTCTCACTTTTAGCACTTGAATTTGCTTATTCGTGATCAGCACTTGTTCAGAACTTGTAAGCACTAAATAACCTATTAATTACTACAGCACTCAACCTTCCTCATCACCTAGAGGAAAACAGTTTTGGTACATACTTTCCTCACTTGCTTAGAGAAAAACAGCTCTTGTACTCACTTTCCTCACTTATCTAGAGGAAAATAGTTTTTTTTATTCAGGCATGTCCAAGGGTCAGCTCCCAATGTTCTCTCCTGTCTATCTGATGAATCTGGGCATCTTGGAGCAATGTAGAAATTGCCTCATGTACACAGACAACCTTCTCCTCCTACCACCCAACACTACAACCTGTGAGAGATGCACTTATCTAGCCAAACTGGAGGTAAAGCTCTCTCCAATCAAGACTGAACTTGACAGTCAAGAGGAGAAGGTAAACACTTGCACCACACCACACTCATCACATAGTCTCACTAAATCTACACCACCGAAATCCACACATAGGAATACAAAAACATTCGCGGAGGCTCTCAATAATAATCTGCTCAAGCAACAGAGACCTCCAAAGCAGAAATGCAAGCAACTTCCTCCCCCCAACACAACCCAAATGACACATAGCCCACAGAATCAGTGTGCCACTCAACCACAGCTAATAAGGCAAAACAAAGTACCCAACACACTAGTCATAGGTGACTCTATAGTCAAGCACACTGATGTACCACTCACCAGGCTAAACAAGGAGAAGGTTACTGTCAGCTGCCTGTCGGGTGCCAGGATCTGCCACATTACCCACACACTCAGGTCACTCCACAACAAGTACAAATATGACTCTGTCATTATCCATGTTGGTGTGAATGACCAGAGATGTACCTCCCTGGACTACATGAAAAGAGACATGGAAGAGCTCTCCGATCTTGTAGCCCAGGCAGGTATGACCCTAGCCCTGAGCAGCATTCTGCCATCACCCAGAATGATGCCGCATTACAAGGACAAAATGATTGACTTCAACAATTGGCTAAGCTTCTGGTGCCATTCTAATGGGATCCAGTATCTGTCTGCCTGGGATGACATGGTCAACAGACCACGATAATTTGCCAGAGATGGCCTGCACCTGTCACCCCTGGGATTCCGGATACTGGCTAAGTTTCTTGCCACCCCTATAGTGCCTTTTTTAGGCAAGGATCAAATGGCAAATTCACCACCGTAACAGGAACAGGCAAGCAAAAACTGAGGGCGATGCTACTCAATGCCAGAAGTCTAAATCTCAAAATGCACTCACTTGAGGCACTCCTTAAAATGGAGAACATCGATATCTGTGCAGTGACTGAGACCTGGTTCAAGGCCTCCAGAGAGCACCCCTGCACTACCAGGCTATAACTCATACCACACTTTTCGGCCATGTAACCTGGACTGGAACACCAAAGGCGGAGGTGTATCCATATTCATTAAGGATATCCACACCTCCAGGCTAGTAGTTCAGCATAATGCAGCCAAGGTTATCCAAGTGCAACTAACTCTGGGCAAAACTGCAATCCAAATTGTAGCTTACTGCAGATCACCCACCATGCCCCAGAATTTCCACTCCCCTTTTCTTGATGTACTGGAAAATATTAGGGTTCAACCAAACTCCCTAATAATGGGCAATTTCAACTACCCCACCATTAACTGGGAAAACTACTCATGTACCAACTCCTTCACTCAATGCTTTCTGGAATTCATAAACTCCAATGCCCTGGATCAACTTATCCACACCCCCACCAGGGGCAACAATATCCTAGATCTAGTCATTACCAATATGAGTGACCGGTGTTCCACACGTGAAGTCAATGCCTCATTGGTCTGATCCGACCATAAGCTAATTACCCTAGATATCCACATCCTTCCTCCAACCCCCATTAAGGAAACCATGGTAAAAAATTTCTCCAAAGCCAACTTCATGCTTCTTAAGACAGAAGTGGTGAACGTCATGACACCCATGCAGATGGACAATGCAATCACAACTACTGAATACTACACAATTGCACTTTATAAGCGCTTAAATGAGTGCCTGGATCATGCTATCCCAAACAGAAGTAAGACGCTATCCTCCAAAAAACAGAAGCCAATCTGGTGTCCCCTGCCATAAACAAACTGTACAACAGAAGGAAGAAACTCTTGCAAAAGAGAGTAAAATCCCACGAGTGGAGGAGCTCCCTGGTCAGCCTCAGTAAGAAGCTGCGATCCCTGATAAAATCCTCCAAAGCTAGTTATGAAAATAAAATTGCCACTGATTCTAAAGAGAACCACAAAGCATTCTATAGCTATGTCAAGAATCTGAGTTACAGCACAATGGCACTAAATATACAGACCCAACTGATATTGCCAACATCCTGGCAGATAGGTTCAGTGCTAACTTTACCCCACTCTTACCCCCTAAAGAGCCCATCTCTATACCAGAAAAATGCAAAGTTCCTGTAATCACGGATGCACAGGTAAAAACCACATTCTCCAAAGCCAAGAACACAGTATCCATGGGACCAGACAACATCCCAGGCTGCGTTCTACACGAAGTACAGAACGAACTGGCACCCCACCTAAGTTCCATGTTCAATCATAGCCTCACTTCAGGCTTTGTGCCTGCTGAATGGCGCACAGCAACGGTTACCCTTGAAACTCGTAACAATGTGGACATCCTACAAAAGGGTCTCACTGAGACAGATGCCTGGTGTCAAAGCCATGGCCTCAAGCTTAATGCCAAAAAGTGCATTGTCATCCCCTTTGGTAAAAACTCTGTACCCATGAACTACAGCATAGCCGGCAGTATACTTAACACCGAAAGTGTGATAAGAGACCTAGGGACGGTTAGTTAGTCGTTCACCCGACTAACTACACATCCTATACCCTACTAGTCTCACTTCCTCCTAGCATGTTCTCCTATTCAGACCTTAATATCACTCAGTTCTAATCTCAATGATGTTCTTTCCCTGAGCTTGTCTATCTTACACCCCATGTGAAATTAATACCATGCTTAACCACCAGCTTGTACTGTATCCTATATAACTACTAAGTCATTGTTTCATCTTGTAAATATCACTTTTACTCTCTTATTGTAGCATTATTTTGTGTCTATCTGTAACATGTATTAATATTTTGTTTGTTTGTTTGGAGCTTTTCTCCTCGGGCCTCTACTGAAAACGGATATGTATCCAGCTAGACTAGCCCGGTTAACAAATGTAAAATAACAAATGTAAAATAAATAAAATAAAATTATCCCACTCCACAAAGGTGGAGCCACCACGGACCCCGGGATCTACCTCCCCATTAGCCTGACGAGTCTGGTCTGCAAGGCCATGGAATGTTTCTTCATGGAACTTATAAACAAAGACATTAGTAATCTCCAAACTCTGGATCCCACCCAGTTCGGGTTTGTAAAAGGCAGATCATGTCTCCTAAACTTGATAGACTTCTTTGAAGCAGTCACCAAAGCCGTAGACAAGGGTAAGGTGGTTCACACAGCCTATCTAGATCTTGCCAAGGCTTTTGGCACCATCCCCCACTCTGGAATTATAGATAAACTCACTAAACTAGGTATAAATCCCTATTTCACAAGTTGGGTTGCCAAATGGCTCACTGACAGAACCCACATTGTGAAAGTAGCAGACTCCAAATCCGACTTCAGACCAGTGACAAGTGGAGTACCACAGGGTTCAGTCCTGGGTCCTCTCCTGTTTGGTATCTACTTCTCTGAAGTATAGGCTAACTCAGAAGGTCTTTGGCTAATGAAGTTCTCAGATGACTGCAAACTAGGAGCTATAATTGAAACTCGTAACAATGTGGACATCCTACAAAAGGGTCTCACTGAGACAGATGCCTGGTGTCAAAGCCATGGCCTCAAGCTTAATGCCAAAAAGTGCATTGTCATCCCCTTTGGTAAAAACTCTGTACCCATGAACTACAGCATAGCCGGCAGTATACTTAACACCGAAAGTGTGATAAGAGACCTTGGGACACAGGTGGACAGTAGTCTCTCCTTTGATAATCACATCATCACAGTTGTCAGGAAATCCTTCTACGTGGCACACCTCATCACAAAAGCTTTCTCATCCAGAAAAAAAGAGGTCATTGTTCCCCTCTACTCATCACTCATTAGACCCATTATAGAGTACAATGCCCCTTTTGGTATGTGCCTCACAAGTCATCTACAACAACTGGAAAGGCCGCAGAAATACCTCACAAAGAGGATTACTGGCCTCAAACAGATGCCCTACGCAGACCATCTCAAAAAACTCCAGCTTTACTCCATCGCATATCGCCTACTCAGAGGTGATCTCTGCCTAACATACAAAGCTATGTCAAACCCAGAGCTGTTGGACATGCTCCACTTAAAGAAATCCCAATCCCTGCGAGCTACACACTCTAGGGACCTAAACTTTGTCACCACAATAAACAGAACATGCCAGAGGGATAGATTCCTGTCCCAGAGACTTTCCATACTCTGGAATAAACTACCTATCTATATCAAACAAAGCTCCTCATTAGCACTCTTCAAGAAAAATCTTGATGATTGGATGGGAAATAGGAAATTCACCCCGGGGATCACCTCTGTGGCTCTGCTCGACAGTAGCACAGGAAAATAATTTTCTTGGGTGGCAAAAGCCAGGGTACCTTTTTGGCTGGGCTTGTATAGGCCCCAGAGCCGATAGCCAAGTACCTACCTATGAACTTATTATCCTATGAACCTGTTCTGAGAATGAAGTCTCTTCTGGATGGTTTGCTTGATTTTTTTTTTTTGTGCCTTACACACTCTCTCTCTCTCTCTCTCTCCAGTAAATGGAGTGAGCTGCTTTGCATAGACTGCAGCATGGAATTTGTAGGTGATACACATGATCAGGTGATGGCCTCTTCACCAATCAGTGTCCACTTGCTACCTGCATGCAGCATGCTGTGTAGTACTTCCAATTACCACTGTCATGGCAACTAGCTACTATAAATCCCTGCATCATGTAGGCGTGCTCCCTTTACATTTCCTATATGATGGACATCCTTCCTATGTGTGGGCAACATTGTTACAGACAGCAAGTAGCAATACCTCTTACAGGAGAACCTGCACACTCAGGCCAGCTACATATTTGTAGGAGGTTCCAGAATTACAGCCAGAATGTGAGTAGTGTTGTTGTATGCATTGCATAGCACAGGTGTACAGGGTTTTATGTGTACATACTATTTTAACTTGGAATGCAGTCTATCTGCATAGCTCTTAACTGTGGGCCTATCCACTTGATGGCCAGAGGTCTGCCTATTATATTTTTTCTGTCCAGCACACAGGTCTTGTATCAGATATATCACCGCCAGTGTATGTGTTGAGTGCTATCAGTAGATGGCTACATCCATTTCTGTTTCTAACTTCATATTCCTGACTAAGGGTATGTTGCAGATTATCCTGTAACACCACACCAGCGACTTGCTTAGTGTATGACAGTTTTACACATATGGGCCTGTGTTCCAGCCTCTGTCCTCCACCTACATACCAGGCTTTGTACGTATGACATGCTGTCAGGGGTTGTTATGTAGTGAGCTGTGAATATGTCATGCTACCATTCCTGCCATCAGTCCACTGCTGTTGTGTCCCCCACATATACTGTGGGGCTGGGTACATATATGTGTGTGTGTGGGCTTCACCTACATAACACATGTGTGCCCTTCTGTACTCCAGAGGCCAGTGTATGTATCAGTAGTATAAGGCCCTGTATTATTGAGTTGGGGGGGTGTACCATAACTAACCTAGGCTGTTACAACATGTGGGGGTATCAGGGGTAAGCTGCCTTAAGGTATCTGGATGTACACTACCTTACAATTCACCTTGAGTAAATGCAGGCCAACTGCTCCTGCCATACAAACTGTTCTGTTTGTCAGTGTGATTGTAATGGTGTCAGTTATGCCTTGTTATGTAACAGATACATCCCATTGTATCAGATGAGGTCTTTACCCCCTAGGGATTGTGTACAGAGTGTAGATAGAGGCTTCTGGACTATACATCTGCATTATTTACTGTTGCCTGATTGGTATCCTGTGGCCCAGTCTGTCTTTACTATTGTACTACTTGAAGGCCTCGGCCTGGACAAGAACATATGTAAACCTTTCCAGACTACTGTATTAATATAACTGTTTCACAGTTGCATTACTCTGTTTATATGTATGTCAGTGTCTAAACAGCTATATGACATGGCATATACAACTGTAATGGTACACAAATAAAGCTTTCCCATGTATGCAAGCCTGTGTGTGGTGTTATATCCTTTGACCTCTCTGTGGGTATATGTTGCAGGCAACAATTATCATTTGTATGGGTGACTTATAAAGTGTCCAGTTGGTAAGGTGGCAAATGTAGGCATAGTGGCTGTTCCATATTGTGTGCACCTTCTACATATGTATCTTCCTATACATATCTTTGTGTGTAGTTACATATATATCAATATATATATATATATATATATATATATATATATATATATACATATATATCTGTACATATGTGTCTGTGTATATGTATCCTAGGAATGTTGATTGCTTCCACATTGTATATTCCCTATGGTAGCCAGACTGTACTGCATGATATGTTATTGATACCAGCCTGACATTATACAGGTGTGATGGAGTACTGTTAACATCTTGTGCCCATGTTGTGTCGGGTCCTGGTTATGGGATCCGCAGCAGTTGGTATTGTTCTGCAGGGCAGATGTGTTTGGGTGTAGGGGGGAATATCTACACGTACAAGACGTATGTTGTTTGGGCCCTCTCTACCCCATTAACGGTGCATGTGGACATATATGTTTTGTTATGTTGCCTTTTATATCTACAGATGTATGTCTGTATATACCTATATAGATATTTATGCTTACATATGTATATATATATATATATATATATATACATATAGATGGAGACATATATATCTATAGATGTATGCATATGTATGTATATATATATATATATATATATATATATATATATATATATATATATATATATATATATATATATATATATATATATATATACATGTATATATATATATATGTATATATATGTATATATGTATATATATATATATATCTACATATATAGATATGTTATATATATTTAGATATTAATATATATACACTCACACACACACACACACACACACACACACACACACACACACACACGCACACACACACACACACACACACACACACACACACACACACACACACACACACACACACACACACACACACATACATCTACATATTGAAATGCATTTCCTGTACTGTTGAATGACTGGGCTGGATGATATGTTTGTGAAAACATCAGGGTTATGTGTATCTGACATGGCTTAGTGGTAAATCAGTTTGGCTATGGTGTGCCAAGCCCTGGGTTCGAGCATTGCAAAGGCTGTTTATTTTGTTGCTGGGCAGAACAATGGCCGTTGTATTCAGAGTGATTAAGGCACTTTTAAGCAGTTGTAAGCGGGTTTGCGTGAAGGTAAGCATTGCTAACTTCCAGTTATAGTTTCATATACTCAGTTAGCTTCTCAATTGCTTCACCTGTGTAGTCATTGTTTACCCCCGTGCAAACAAGCTTAAACCCACTTACTGCTGCTTAAAAGTGCTTACTCCTGCTTACCCCTGTGTTAATTTCTTTAAAAGAAAAGAAAAAAGGGTTGATAGGAAAGTGGTGAAAATGGGGCACAAAGAGGGAAATACAGTGGTGAAAATAGCTAGGGATGTGCAGGAGGGTGTAGGGAAGGGCCATAGCTGCCCATTTCTTCTACAGCCACAGTTGTGCATATAGACTGGTTTTGGAGGTCGATTTGGACACAAACCATGAGAGAGGGGTGAGGACAACAGTAATATGTTGTGATGTCAATTAGACCAGATTACATGTGTCCAGTGAACACATGTTACAAAATGGACAGCTATGTATGGGACAAGATTTTTTTTTGTCAAAAGATTTCCCTTTTTTTCAGGTGAGAGTGGGATGTTGGGGAGGGATAGTAGGTATATTTGGGGAGATAGGTTAACAGATGAGGCAAACAAGATGCATAAAGGGGCGGTATATGACACGTGGGGGGAAACACCTTGATGGGGAGGGGTGTTGGGTAATTGGAAGCCCATGAGTCCCTTAGTGGAAACAGTGGGGCTGAGATCCTCTCCCATGGACAGTCATCACTGCTCCTTCACAGCCCCAAAGGTGGCTGTGCTGGGGGCTGAGTCGGAGAGTCAGGCTGACCCTCTAGTTGCAACATGCAACCCTCGAGCTGGCATAGAAGATCTCCAAACTGCTGCTTGAGCTCTCCACACACCACAACCCAGACTTGGTGACAGATGACAGCTTTCTGTCCATGCCCGCTCCTGGGGGGGTGAGCCCCATCCCCTGAGCTGGTTCCACCAGAAGGTGGTGCAGGACCAACGGACAAGGATGTCCTGGCTTGGACCCCAGACGTGTTGGTGCCCAGTGCCACGACCAGCTGAGGTGGGACAGGTGGGTCCGCTGGGACCCGCATTCCCATACGTGCTATGGTATTTATGGTGTATCAACATATGTGGGTTAGTAATAGTCCATTCCAGGGTTAGGTATAACAGCATGCATAGATATTCCCATTAACCCAGACACCAGATATGGACCAGTTGCATAGCAAATGGAAAACATGCATATATGGGACCACTGTGGTAATAACAGCATGCAGGTACATTGATGGCACCATGCCACCAATGCTGGATTATTTCAACATAGCACATGCATAGAAACAGATTTAAATAATTACATAACAGTGGAGTCATCACGTACAAGTTGAGGTGGGTATTTAGTGTATTGTTGGAGACATGGTGAGGGGAGAGAAAGATGTCAATTAACAACTAGTATATTCCTGTAGTTTGCATTACTTTCCTAGTCAGTGCTGTTATCTGTACCTTACAAGTATTACTACACTACCCTATTGACTTAGTTTGGACAGTGATATGGCTGTTGACATCTTTATACATGAACTGGTTTTACCTGCAGTATACACCTCTTACCTGGAATACCTGTGGAGGCATTGTTTGTTAACACTAACTAACTGTTTCTACACATACTCCTAGATTCCAGGTTGATGTTATTCACATACCTATCCATCTCTTTTTGCACAGACTCTGGCCATGTCTTGACCACATGCAGGTGAACTGGGACATATGTAGACTATTGCCCTCTTCAACATTTAGTTACTTACAACACTCTTATAGAGGATATCCTACACAGTTATATTATGTACCACATTATGGGTGACAGTGATTAGTGATGCCTTATTATTCAGAGCAACTGCAACACTCACAATTACATACAATACCAGAGTAAACAGTACCAGTAGAGAGTATCAAGCTTTTATTTCTTGGCACAGTGTTCATATCCAACGTACCTGTGGGAGCAATGTTTGTTAGCACTACCTGAATGTTGCCACGCAAAGCACTAGATTTCACATACATCTCCCTCTGTTACTGTACACACTCTGGTCACAGCTTGACAACATGGGTATAGATAGGACATACTTGGCTTATTACTCTCATAACAGTTTGGGGAGTTGCAGGAGTGGCAGGTTTGTTCTTGTAGATGTGTGACAATCAGCTGTATTTCTTGTTTTCTGTCTATATGTCTGGGATCATCCCACTGATTTCCCAGATGGACAGAGTGACAGGCAGCAGATATGGGTCAATTTACTGCATATTCTGGTCATATCTCTACATTTGTGGGGTATGATTCTGCATGCAGACTACTACCACAACCAGGATTCGAACCATGACTGTGTGTGCTAAAAAATACAACAGCTCATGTTTCAGTTGTGTGTGCTACTCGGATTTTGTTGTCTGTCATCTCTCGCAGTTGTTCTAACTGATCTCTGGGGATTACACCAGTCATATACAGGCATTCCTACACATTCTATTTATGTTGCACAGTGTGGGTAACAGTGTTTAATACAATAGTACTATTAAGTGATTGCAAATCTACATTACCATATGATACCAGAGTATACACATGCAGTCCAGCAGTTAGACCTTTATTATCAGGCTATTATGCTTTTATTTACATACAAACTATATGAGACTCTTCCTGCCATATTCTCAGGTGTATGCAGTACTTGACTTAAACAATACAGGTTTTATACTGGCAATTAACTTACTAATGCTTTTAGATTTATTTCCTATGACAGTACATGCAAGATTATTACTAACCTGCCTTGCGTCATAACCTCTGCTGGCAACATCCATGGGCCTCCTGGTTCATGGCCTGCTCACTTGCCACTGTGAAGGACATAAGAGGAATATTTAGCCATACCTATCCATAATATACATGAGCTGGCAATTATTAAATAGGTAGTGGATTGATACTTACACACAGCTAGGACAAACACTGCTATCCTAGCCTCTTGGATCCACTGATTCAAGAGATCCCTCTTACGCCACTTCAGGTCAGCTTAGTGATGCCTGACCTGCTCACCAGTTTGGGGTATGCCAGTGGCACTGGTGAGGTCACGGGCTTGATGGTACCAGGCTTCTGCCTTATATTGTGAACCCTGGTACTGGCCCTGTAGCAGTCTCTGCTCATGGTCTTTGACAAGGAGTCCTGCCATGACTCTGGACTTCTGGATGCCCCAGTGCTGTGCTCAAAAGCAGACTCCCTCTCCCCCCTTCTGCCATGGTGCCTGCAAAGGGAAGCTACAACCAGTTATGAGATATATTCCAGCCTGTTGGGTTTAAGTAGGGCTGAATTCCCACACTTTGTCATGATTGGCTAGTTTTGAAAAGGCTAAGCTATGGACAAACCTGCTTACCTAAGGTTGGCATTATTTAAAGGGGTATACCACTGGCCAAATTGAGTTAGCTGGCCTAAATATTGCTTACACCAGCTAAGCTGGCCTGTGCAATGCTAAGCATTGCTTAATATTTACTTAGCATTATATTTGCTTTTTGGCATTGATTTATTATTCATTACATCTTATATATATATATGTCTGGTATCCATGATTCATGTGTATGTACACTGTATGGGGTGTGTGTAATAGGGGACTTCAACACTCTCTTACAATTACACCTCATATCTGGGTTTACTTCTGTACTCCAGTTCACATATTTATGTTATGTAGTAGGTTATAGAACATATGAATGTATACTGATTCCTTTCACATGTTCAGTTTGATTTTACTATTGTGAGGATTTGTTTGGTGATACCTCATTCTTATGTATTGTTGTGATGGCTTGGTGGTTAACAACTGTGATTATAGTGTATAGCACCCTGGGTTCAAGACCTGCAAGGCTGTTTATTTTGTTGCTGGACAGAACAAGGGCCATTGGATACAGAGTGATCAAGGCACTTTTAAGCAGTTGTAATTGGGTTTGCATGGGTGTGCACGAGGGTAAGAACTGCTAACATCTGGTTAATGATGCTTACAGAGAGTTAGCTTCAATATTGCTTAACCTGTGCGTGCATTGCTTACCCCCATGCAAACGGGCTTAAACCCGCTTTCTAGTGTTTACATATGCTTACTCTCGCTTACTACTGCTTAATAGTGCTTACACTTGCGTACTAGTGCTTACTCCCTCTCACCACTGCACTAATTTAGACAGCAATGTGTAATGGTTCTTGGGAAGGTGGGGGATTTGGAAGCTGTATGGAGTTATCATTCATTGCACATTTTACCTTCCATTTGTATCCCTGATTCCTGTGTACATATACTGTATGGGGCATATGTGATTATCTGTGAACTTTGCAACATTATGACACTGACACCTCACATCTGCATTTAATGCAGTACTCCAGTTTACAAATATATGTTATTTAGTAGGTTATACAATTAAAAATATTGGTCATGATGTGATTTGACATGGAAAATGGAATGTTCTCCAGTGGGACTCAAACCGGGAATACTGCTCGTAAGGCGAATGTTTTGCCCACTACACTATTGCTATACTGCTTCATTTGCATATATCTTCCTTTTTATCCTCTTCTGGGATTTAAGCTGCATTACCTGTAGCTAAGTGATGGGCAAACCTGTGCACCTACAGTTAAATTTACTCTGTTTCTAAAAAAAAAAAAAAGATCTTATATTGCCGGTACATGTACTTTTTTACATGCTGTTGTACACATGGGGGGATGTTGCTGGGGGTATGCAGACACCTATGAGTGGTCTTGCTCATTCTTTTAGGGCTTTCTCCTGTTCTTCATTGCAGGGGCGCATATATTCTAGGAGCTCTGCTATCAGGCACCCCCCCCTGAACTCTTACAAAATTAGTAGCTCAGGTAGCACACCTTCATTAACATGCATGGTGCACTGCCGTTCTGCTCCGAAATGGCCGCTTTTGTGCAGCACTAAGCTAGTCCTGCATGGAAGATTAGTAAATCTTACTTTCTGTCAAAGAGGATAAGGGGCCAAAGGGTGGAATGGAAGGTGCTGGCCGTAAGCTATATTTACATGTTATGCAAAACAGTTTGGCACCACAAAAGGAATGATACGTTGTCCTAGTGAAATCCAGGTAACATTAGATACTGAAATCAAATTAGGTTATATTGAAAAAGAACTATGCAAACTGTACCCAAATAAAACAACAGGGTGGTGACAGAATTAGTTATAATGACCTGACAATACTTCAACAAGAACTTACAGTACCAATATATTTATTATTTGGGTAGTATAAGTATTTGGAGATTCCTCAAGATTGAAAACATGTACTTATTAAACTCAAATTTAAGGGAAAGGGAAGTAGGATAAACCCAAAGTCAGACTATTCAATCTACTTTCATTTTGTAGAAACATAATGGAACAGGTAATATTGAATAAGTTATCAGAATCATAAATGTTGGAATTTGAAACTATAAATCAGTATGCATATGTTGACAATAGATCTATTACCACCTGTAACATGATGTCCTATTGCAATTTAATAACAGCTATGAGTGAAAAATTGTGATGTGATGTGATTTATATAGATTTAAATTCAGCATTTGACAGGGTCATACACAAAACACTGATCAATAAATTAGAGCAACTAAAAATTGATGTACCCTTTAAAAGATGGATAGTTGAATGGCTTACAAATAGGACATGGCAAGTATCATACAGTAATTGGGCAGGTGAAATTCTTGGTTACAGACAGAGTGCCCCACAGAGCTCTGTCCTAGGCCCTTACTTGTTTAGATTGTATTGATCTACCTTTTTCATCTGAGGTGTTATACAGTCTGTATGCAGATGATTTGATACTGGGTAATCTGAGGCATATATATCACAGATAGGGCATATCTGCAAAATAACTTGATTAAACTGACAATTTGGACATAGGAAAATGACACAGCAAAAACAAAACATATGACATTTGGGATACATAAATGAAAAGGTGAATATTTAATACAAAGTACAGTGACTGAAACTGTAGATTCATTTAAGGACCTGGGTATATGGGTACATCCAACTTTGAGTTTTTCTAATCATATCAACCAATTGCTTAAGCATAGATTTAGAACTACAGGTTGTATAAAAAAGATGTATAAAGTCTAGGAAATCAGAAATTATGAAGTCACTGTTAGTTACATTACACCCAAACATAAGTACAGAATACAAGCATGAGTAAACTGGAAAGTAAGTGGAAATATACCAAGGGCATTCATGGATGGAAAATGTAACTTGTTATGAAAGGCTAAAATATATGAACTTGTACAGTGTCTCCTATAGATATCTAAGAGGAGACCTGATTCAGGTATGTAGGGCATTTAGAGGCAACTACCTCTGGGAATGTTTGGGGTTATCAAAAAAGTACTAGTGGATCATTAGACAACCTATGTAGACTAATCTGTAGGAATGGAAGTGTACTAATTAGTTCTCTGACAGAGTAGCTGATGTGTGGAACAAACTACCAAATTACATTAAAGCAAGTACTAGTTTAGATATTTTTAAGAATAGCCTGGACATTTATTATGGGAACAAGTGTTTTGTATATTGGCAAGTTAGAAGGGCATTAATGCCCATGTTTGAAATATTTGTATGTATTTATGTATGTATGTATGTATGCATGTATGTATGTATGTATGTATTCATGTATGTATGTATATATAAGGGGAGGTTACTAAAAGGTCATATGAGGTGATTATGAAGGTGTTCACATCCTTTTATGAGTCATCATAAGAGAGGTGGAAGTCACTAAGAAAACAAAATGAGATGAGGTGGGTAGCTGACATAGTAGATGTCAAAGAACAACATGATAGATGACCTAGTGACAGAAGAATAAATATTTAATTCTACTCCGCTGTTGAATGTTGGAAAGGCAACTGGGCCAGATGGGTATTTGTGGAAGTTTTGAAATATAATAGAGTAAGTTACAGGAAAGTGGCAGAGCTTATGGATAAGGCTTTGTATGGGAACAGAGTTCCAACTCCATGAAAAGAGTCAGTATTTGTTGCACTACCAAATAAGAAAGAATGACATGATGATACCCACAAATTCAAGGTCTATTTCATTAATAAAAGTTGATACATTGCTGAGATAATAGGAGATGTTAATGGTTCCACTGGTTTGGGAAAACTGACTGCATTTTATGAATGAGACAAAATCAGATGATCAGTAGAGAAGCTTACTATAATTTTCAGAATGGGTACAGGACAGGGGAAGACAGCAATGGTGGGGGTGCCCTTTGATGTAAGTAAAGTATTTGGCTGAGCAGATTGGGATATTTTAAGTATAAGCTGCTGGAGGATGGAGGCTATGCGAATGGCTTGTAACTTAATTTAAAGATCTATATGAAAACCACATTAAGGGCAGTTTCGAATGAAATTCTGTCAGAGAGGATGGAAGCTGAAAAAGTGATGAGGCAGTGATACCAGGAGCATGTCAATTTGTTGAAGGCAATTTCACTGAACGCAAAGAAACTGAAGCCAGTTCGATGAAACCACCTTCGATCCTTCAGATTTGTGGACAGCCTCTCTCAAACAGCTTCCATGAAACTTGTCCACAGATCCTGTCTACTTAAAGACCTCTGGAATCCAGACTTACCTGCTTCTCTGGTAATATCTATTATGTTCCTCTCAACATGCATCTATTCTCTGTTGAGGTTTGTCTGCCTGTTGTGTCCCTCTCTTAAAGGCACAGTGCTCAGAATGCTTCGTAAGCTCAGCAGTCAGCACTATGTGGGACTATATAAAAATATAAAATAAAGGAGGAGGTTATAGTATTTCAGCATCTTGAAATCCAGTAATTTATAGGCCTGATATTTAACCCATGAGATTATGAGACTGGAGCAATAGCATTGAAGTATACAGTACAATATGAGGTTCATGTAATTGCATGGTAAGTGCTTAAGTATAGGTACTCAGATTTTCCTTTGTACATGTACCAGCCATTAGTAAGTGTAGTAATTCTTCAGTATACATAAATATTTGTGAAAACCCAAACAATCTGGTCACAGCTGAGCTTTTAAGTATTTCGTCAGAAATCAGAAGAATAATACATGATCCCAGTAATACTTTTAGAGAGGAGTCAGATAAAAGTCTCCAAGTTATACACTCAAAGTAAGACAAGGGATGAAACAGAATACCATTTTAAATCATTAACAGACTGACAGCAAAGCAGGATCTCTGATTAAGTTACATCATGTTCATAATGGATGAAAGAAAGCTCTCTGTTAATTCAGTAGCAAAATTACAGCAAGGCAAGGCATCAGAATAAATGCAATCAAGTTTTCAACAGGCATGACTGGTCCTCGAAAATGATGCATCTGGTTTCTGCAGACACAAGTTAATATTATAGTTCATGTTCATGTCTTCCTTCCACAGCTTACATTATGTATGAGCGTAGGACTTAGATAAAAAACCTTATTATAACATGCACTGCCAGGGAAAGGATAGAAATATATTCTATAATTATATATATATATTCATAGATATTCTATAATTCCGTATTTTGAATGTAAATGCACTGCCAGTACTTGATATGAAGCCATGTTTAGTCAAAAACTCAATGAAGTTAATTCTGAGAATCAGATATGAACTAAAAAAAGACAGTAGCACTTTAGAGATTTCTCATCAAGGTATTGGACAATTTTGTGGTGATTGCACCATACATATCAATATAACTGGTACATCTGTAGTCTGTCAACTGATAATAATTTCCTAAGTGTTGTGTAGTCACATAAAGAAATAACCAAGACAAAAGTGAGGCTGGGTGCCTGAAGATACTAGCAACCACCAAAAACACAGTAACAGGCACCACCAAGAGGCTGACAAAATACTGGTATAGGCAATGATTCGAAAGGAACAGCCGTTTATTCAGTTACATGAACACAACACTCACCTCACAGCGTTTTCGTCAAACAAGACTTCTTCAGATGTACAAATGAATCACAAGCTGTTGTTCTCCTTATATACCCCCATAATCCCTTGAAAAATAATTAATTAATTGTTTAATGAGTTAATAACATACATAATTTAAAGGCACAGTTTAAAACACTATAAAGCCAACCTCAAAATGACTAAAACGTTTAAGATTCCTATACATATGCTAATACACTAATAATATATGTAGATATGGGTGTATAAAATTGCATTAATACCCTAGTTGAATATATATATATATATATATATATATATATATATATATATATATATAAAAACAAATATATATATATATATATATATATATATATATATATATATATATATATATAAATGTATTATAAAATTCTTTCAAATGTAAGGATATAAATAATATCTGTATACTTCTATTCATGAAATCACACTTGTATAAATACATAAAATACAAAATAATACATACTATTTTATAAAATCAAAATTCATTAATTAAAGTGCATTTCAACATTGCCATAAGGTGGTGGGAAACCCACCCACAATTACAGTTTTGCAGCCCTCATTCAAAGTATAGGGGCAATGGATAAATATTCATTAATCCCCGGTGTCCTGTTTGCCTCTGATAAGAGTTGCCAGTATAACTCTCTTACCTCAATCCTAGTTTCCCAGGCCCCCCCCCCTCACATCCTGATCAACCTTCTCAAGGACAAAAAAGCCCCATTTGGCCTGTGTACATTGTAAAGTGTGTTTATAAAGTGCATTATTGTTATCTTGTGTTCTTATAGCATTAAGATGCTCATAAATTCTTCTTTTTAATTTACATATAGTTTTTCCAACATACAATGCTGTAAACTGTTTACACAAAGCTAAGTAAGTCACACCCTCACTGCAGCAGTTGGAAAAGCTGTCACCCTTGACCATGTAAAGCCTGTCCATGATATACACAGATTCCTGATTTAAAATGAATGGACACTGGGCACATGATCCACACTTATATGTACCTAGTCTTTTTCTAGGGACTGGTTTATGATTTCTTTCCAGAAGTTCCTTTAGGTTCCTGCCTTTCTTGTATGTGAACCTTAAAGGCATTTTGAACAACACTTCCAATTTGGAATAGCAACCAAACTTATCCCAGTGCTTGGAAATAATGTCTCTAATGTCAGGGGTGTCCTGATTATAAAAAATGACAAAGTTTCCCCTAAAAGTCACTTCCCGTTGCCCACGTGTGTGTGGTTCTGTATAACATTTGAGTCCATCAAAGAACTCAAAATGCCGCTTATCAGTGGGAGTGGTAAGCATTAGGTAGCCTATCTACCACAAGAGGAGTGGATCCTGGCCCAGAAATTGTAGCTACTGGCCATTTGGGCAGTTTTTCCCCATCTCTTTCAACTTTCTGGTTTAAAAGCCACACTTGTGCTGTTTCCCACCTTCCCTGTTACTAGCCTAGTCCAGATACAGAGTTGCTGTATTCAGGACTGTTCGTAAGCTTCTTAGCCCCGCAAGCCTTTCTGTGTTGGAGGGAAGCCTTCTAGGTTATCAGTGGGAGTGGTAAGCACTAGGTAGCCTATCTACCACAAGATGAGTGATTCTGGCCCAGAAACTGCAGTTTATTAGCCGTTTGAGCAGTTTTTTCCATCTCTCTCAACTTTCTGGTTTTAAAGCCCATGTTTGCGCTTGATCCCCACCTGTTATAACTTGTTGATACTTGTGAACCACTGCTTTCTTTAAAAAAAACAAAAAAACAAAAAAATCTTATTTTTTTCCCACTTTTCTGAGATTTAAAAAAAGTTCAGTTACAGGCTTGCTGTTCTGAACTGTTTGTAAGTTTCTTGGAGGCCATTTTTTGCTTGGGCTAAAGGGAAGTCCCTCTGTTCATCAGTGGCAGTGATAAACATTGAGCAGCCTGCCTGCCCCTGTGGGAGTGGTTACTGCCTTGAAACTGCAGTTTTATTGGCCATTTTGGGTCAATTCCAAACTCCTTGAGCTTCCTCTCTTAAAACCTGATTGCCTCGTGGTTTTGGCGTCTTTTCAGACTTGTTGGCTGTTGGTGAAGCACCCACCAAGAGGAGAAAACGCTGAGAGAAGAAAGGAGCCACTTTTGAGATTTTAAGTATTTTCTTCAGATTATTTTGCTAAGTTTTTCTGCATAGCCGCCTACTTTGAGCATTGTCTGGCTTGCTAAACTTGATTTCTGCATTGGTAACTGTATTTAGAACACAACCTAGAGCTGTTTACTGAATTTCCTGTTTGCACTTATTTTTAAAATTGTTTTTTTTTCTTAAAACTTACATTTTATCTGTCTCTGGCCTAGCACTCAAGTGTGGGGTCATTTACTGCACTGTTATAACTTGTTGATACTTGTGAACCTCTGCTATCTTTAAAAAAAACAAAAAACAAAAAAATCTTACTTTTTTCCCACTTTTCTGAGATTTAAAAAAAGTTCAGTTACAGGCTTGCTGTTCTGAACTGTTTGTAAGTTTCTTGGAGGCCATTTTTTGCTTGGGCTAAAGGGAAGTCTCTCTGTTCATCAGTGGCAGTGATGAACATTGAGCAGCCTGCCTATCCCTGTGGGAGTGGTTACTGCCTTTAAACTGTAGTTTTATTGGCCATTTTGGGTCAATTCCAAACTCCTTGAGCTTCCTCTCTTAAAACCCTCTTTTGCGCGGTTTTGCGCGTTTTTGTGCATAGCGCAATAACGGGCAGCGCTTCCTAATTGGGTTTAAACTATTCCTGGCTCCACAAAGTCTGCTCTTCACTTTTTCCTTTAGAACTGCCCTATCTCTCAAATTAAACACCATATTCTCATCCTAAGGCCCTTCACTGGTCCAATTAAGTAATCTTACAAGTTAGCACTATTAAACCATAAGCACTACTTACTCTTACACTCTCTACGATTACCTTGTCCCCTATTGGACCATCTTAATTCAGTTCCCTATATTACTCTAGCATGTCCAAAGGTCAGTCAATGGTTTCCTCTCCAGCCCAGCTGGTGAATCTGGGAATTTTGAGGCAATGTTACAACTGTCTCATGTACACGGACAACCCTCTCCTCCTCCAAACAGGTTCAAATATATGTGAGAGATGCAACCATATAGGCAAACTGGAGGCTGAGCTCTCTCATCTCAAAACTGGTATAACCAGTCAGGAGGAGAAGGTAACCTCACACAACACAATTCCAGTATCACATAGTCCCACCACATCAGCGAACCAAACACATAAATACCCTAAAACATCTCAGAGGCTCTTAATAAAAATCTACCTAAGCAACAGAGACCTCCAAAGAAGACGTCCAAGCAAACACCACCCCAAAACAAAACACGCACAACACATAGCCCACAAAGTCAGTGTGCCAAGCAGCCACAGCCCTTAAGGCTGAATAACGCACCCGATACTCTTGTAATATGTGACTCTATTGTCAGACACACTGACGTCCCACTCACCAGGCTGAACAAGGAGAAGGTCACAGTGAGCTGCCTGCCGGGTGCTAGGATCTGCCACATACACAAGCACTCAGGTCACTCCAAAGCAAATACAAATATGACTCAGTCATTGTACATGCTGGTGTGAATGACCTGAGACGTACCTCCCTGGACTACATGAAAAGAGACATAGAGGAGCTATCTGATCATGTAGCCCAGGCCGGTATGACCCTGATCTTGAGCAGCATCTTACCCTCACCTAGAATGATGCCACAGTACAAAGACAAAATGATCGATTTTAACAATTGGCTAAAATTTTGGTGTCATTCAAAGGGGATCCAGTGTCTATCAGCCTGGGATGACATGCTCGCCAAGCCACGTTGCTTCACTAGGGATGGCTTGCACCTGTCACCACTTGGCTTTCGGATACTGACAAAAGCTCTGGCCACCCCCATAGTGCCTTTTTTAGGCAAGGCTCAAAAGTCAAACCCACCTCCATAGACAGCACAAGGTACAAGAAACTAAGGGTAATGCTGCTAAATGCCGGAAGTCTTAACCTCAAAATGCACGCACTTGAAGCTCTCCTCAGTATGGAGAACATCGATATCTGTGCAGTGACAGAAACCTGGTTCAAGGCTCCAAAGAACACCCCAGCACTACCAGGTTATACCTCATATCATGCTTTTCGGCCTCAAAACCCAGACCGAACCGCAAAAGGAGGGGGAGTTTCCATATTTATCAAGGATATCCACACCTCCAGGTTAGTGGCATTGCATGAAGTATCGGAGACCATCCATGTGCAGCTAACAGTGGGCAAAACTGCTTTTCAGTTTATAGCATCCTACAGACCACCCTCTCAAAGTCAAGAATCCCACTCGGCTTTCCTGAAAACATTGGAGAACATGAAGATCTCTCCGAACACCATTATATTGGGTGACTTCAACTACCCAAACATAGACTGGGAGCACTACTCTATCCCCAGCACCTTAGCCCAAAGGTTCCTGGAAATTATAAACTTAAATGCTATGGAACAACTAGTCACCACTTCCACAAGATGGGATAACATACTATACCTGATCATTACCAACATGGGGACTCTATGCTCCATACCAGAAGTATATCCTTCATTGGTAAGATCAGACCATAAATTAATTTCACTGGATATCCACATTCTGACCCCACCCCCAGCCCAGAAAACTACAGTGAAAAACTTCTCAAAAGCGAACTTCTCACTTCTCAAAACCAAAGTGAAATCTTTCAAGGCCCCAGGGCCAGTGGAAACTACGGCCCAAACTGCAGAATCCTATATAAACGCATTCTACGGACATCTCCAGGAATGCATGGATCAAGCTATCCCAAACAAAACCAAGACCCAATCATCCAAAGGCAGGTGTCCAGTCTGGTGGACCCCAGCCGTAAATAGACTGTACAACAGAAGGAGGAAGATACTACATGATAGAGCAAAATCCCTAATAGGGAAGGCATCTCTGATTAGTATTAGCAAAAAATTACGATCCCTCATAAAATCCTCCAAGGCCAGCTTTGAGAGAAAAATTGCACAGGACACTAAAGACAATCATAAGGCTTTTTTCAGTTATGTTAGGAACCTGGGATGCAACTCCCAGACTTGTTCTGAGTTGATTCTAAATGACAAAAAATACACTGAACCCACAGACATCGCCAATATCCTGGCAGACAGGTTCAGTGCAAACTTCTCCACCCCCTCCCCTCCCCCCCAAAAGAGCAAGTGTCTATCCCGGCAGGGCGCTGCCTCTCAAACATCTCTGATGCTCAGGTGAAGGCTGCCCTCTCCAAAGCAAAAAACACTGCTTCCATGGGACCAGATGGCGTCCCGAGTTGCATCCTACATGAACCCCAAGAAGAACTAATCCCTCAAATAAAACAGCTGTACAATCTCAGCCTCACTACAGGATATGTGCCCACAGAATGGCGTACAGCAACAGTGGTCCCACTCCACAAAGTTGGAGCCTCCACGGACCCTGGAAACGATCGCCCCATAAGCCTGACTAGCTTAGTCTGCAAGGCTATGGAGAGGATCATCATGGAGCTCATAAACAAAGACATCGGGGACCTACAGACACTAGATCCTACCCAATTCGGCTTCGTCAAGGGCAGATCCTGCCTTTTGAACCTGGTTGACTTCTTTGAAACAGTCACCAAAGCCATAGATGAAGGGAAGATAGTCCACACAGCCTATCTAGACCTAGCAAAGGCATTTGACACAATACCCCACGTGGGCATCATAGATAAGCTATCCAGCTTAAATATAAACCCCTATGTCACAAGATGGGTCACAAACTGGCTCAAAGACAGAACCCACAGAGTGAGAGTTGCTGGAGCCATGTCAGACTCGAAATCAGTCACAAGTGGTGTCCCACAAGGTTCTGTCCTGGGACCGCTCTTGTTCAGTATATACTTTTCCGAGGTACAGGCCAACGTGGGAGGACTATGGCTCACCAAGTTCGCAGATGACTGCAAACTGGGCGCCATAATCGACTCTCCAGCTGACACAAACATCCTTCAAAAAGGTCTCACAGAGATGGATAACTGGTGCCAGAGCCATGGTCTAAAGCTAAATGCCAAAAAGTGTATAGTCATACCCTTTGGCAAAAACAATGTGCCCACAAACTACCACATAGACGGTAAACCATTAAGTACAGAAAAAGTAATTAGGGATCTGGGGACCAAAGTTGATAGCAATCTCTCCTTTGACAACCACATTGCCAAAGTGGTTAGAAAGACCTTCTACATGGCCCACCTCATCATGAAAGGATTCACATCTAGATCAAGAGAGGTAATCGTGCCCCTTTATTCATCCCTCATCAGGTCCATCATAGAATACAATGCCCCTTTTGGGATGTACCTTACCTGACACCTGCAGCAATTAGAAAGACCCCAAAAGTACCTCACCAAGAGGATCAAGGGACTCAAACAGATGCCATATGCTGCTCGGTTAAAAAAACTCCAGCTCTACTCAGTTGCATACCGCCTACTTTGAGGCGATCTATGCCTGACATATAAAGCTATGTCCAATCCAGAATTAATGGACATGCTCCACCTCAGTAAATCTAAATCCCATAGAGCCACATGCTCGAGGGACTTGAACCTCAGCACAGAAATAAATAGGACTTGCTGGAGGGACAGATTCATAACCCAGAGGCTCCCTTCGCTCTGGAATAGAATTCCAATTCATGTTAGGCAGAGCACCTCATTGAATCTCTTCAAGAAGAATCTTGATGAGTGGATGGGGGATCGTAGGTTTGTTCCGGGGATTACTTCCGTGTCACTATTAGACAGAGGCACAGTAAACTAAACCGTAAAAAGGGCACAGTATACTCAAATCAAGGGGTGGCGTAAGCCAAACAAAATCGGGCTAGGCTTATAATTGCCCCAGGGCAGATAGCCTAGTATGAACCTATGAACCTTTCCTGTAACTAGTCTAGTCCAGGTACGGATTTGCTGTATCCAGGACTGTTTGTAAGCTTCTGAGCCCCCCAAGCCTTTGTGTTGGAGTGCAGCCTTCTAGCTTTTCAGTGGGAGTGGTAAGTACTAGGTAGCCTGTTTACCACAAGAGGAGTGGTTCTTGGCCCAGAAATTGTAGTTTATTGATCATTCGGGAAGTTGTCCATCTCTTTCAACTTTCTGGTTTAAAAGACCGCATCTGCGTTTGTTTCCCATCTTTCCTGTAACAACCTACTGGAAAGCACTAGAAAGCCGTAAATTGATACAAGCTTTCTAGCTTAAAAGTGAGACTTTGGAGTGATTGAGTATCAGTTTTCTGCATTTTATTGCTGTACTTAACTGTTTTCCGCCTAAACGCTGATTTTTCCAGCACTTATTGTGATTTAAAAGCTTGTTTTTTTCTCATATTGTACTTATTTGACTGCCTGCACTTTTAAAAGTTGTTTTTTGTTTAAATAAATTGTTTAACTGTTGTAGGCTACACACCAAAGTGCGATAGCCTTTTCTGATTGCTTGTAGTCATTTAAAGCTGTTTTCAGTGTACTTTTTACTGTTTTTGCCTTATATTTTCAAAAAAAAAATTTTTCTTGTTTCCTGCCTTTCTAAACTAGTATAGTCCAGTTTTCAAGCTAGTGCTGAATTCTGGGCTGTGTTACAAGTTTCTGAGTTGCCCATACCTTACTTGGATAGAGGGAAGTTTCTCTATTCACCTGTGAGAGACGGGAAGTTTGAGCAGCCATCTGTCCCTGGAGGAGTGGTTCCAGCCCAAAAGTTAGTAGTTTAAAAACCACATTTGCACGGTTTTGTGTGCTGGGCAGAACTGGTTAGCTAGGGTTAAATTAGTCCTGGCTCCACTAAGTCTCCTCTTCAGTTTTTCACTTGAAACTAGTCTAACTCTCAACCTAAGCATTCAAAAAGCATCCTACAGTCCAGCACTTGCTCAGACCTAATAGCAAGCACTAATATACGCCGACACTTGACTGCCCAGCAGGGCAAGGCTCTTTATCCACCCCTCACCAACCAAGCGACTAAGCAGCTCACCCTACTGTTCAGGCATGACCAAAGTGCAACTTCAGGTGTACTCTCCAGTCCAGCTGGTGAATCTGGGTATCCTGAGGCAATGTTACAACTGCCTCATGTACACAGACAGCCATCTCCTCCTACCACAAAACACTAACATATGCGAGAGATGCAATTATACAGCCAAACTGGAGGCTAAGGTCTCTCCACCTAAGACTGGAACAGACAGCCATGAGGAGAAGGTTAACACTTGCACCACACCTCCAGCCTCACATTGACCTACTAAACCAGCACTGGCAAAAAATACACATAAATACACTAAATCATACTCGGAGGCTCTAAATAAAAACCTGCAAAAGCATCAGAGAGCTCCAAAGCAGACACTCACAAAACCCGCACCTCCTGTCACAAGCCAGACAACACATAAAACACAAAATCAATGTGTCGCACAATCACAGCCCTTAAGGTGAAATAACATACCTAACACACTAGTAATAGGTGACTCAATAGTCAGGCACACTGATGCCCCACTCACTAGGCTGGACAAGGAGAAGGTTACTGTTAGCTGCCTATCGGGAGCCAGAATCCGCCACATAACACAAACACTCAGGTCACTCCAGAACAAGTACAAATATGACTCTGTCATTGTTCATGTTGGTGTTAATGACCTGAAATGTACCTCCCTGGACTACATGAAAAGAAACACAGAAGAGCTTTCTGATCATGTAGCCCAGGCGGGTATGACCCTGACCCTGAGTAGCATCCTGCCCTCACCAAGAATGATATCTCAGCATAAAGAAAAAATGATCAATTACAATAATTGGCTAAGCTTCTGGTGTCATTCAAAGGGGATCCAGTGTCTGTCAGCCTGGGATGACATGCTCTACAAGCCACGTTGCTTCGCAAGAGACAGCTTGCATATGTCACCCCTTGGTTTTCGAATACTGGCCAAGGCTCTTGCTGCCCCCATAGTGCCTTTTTTAGGCAAGGCTCAAAATTCAAACCCACCACCGTAAACAGCACAAGTAAAAAAAATGAGGGTTATGCTACTCAACGCCAGGAGTTTAAATCTCAAAATGCTTGCGCTCGGAGCCCTCCTAAGTATGGAGAACGTCGACATCTGTGCAGTAACTGAAACCTGGTTCAAGGCTCCAGAGAGCACTCCAGCACTACTGGGCTACAACTCATACCACACATTTTGGCCACAGAACACGGACTGAAACACAAAAGGAGAGGGTGTATCCATATTCATCAAGGATACTCACACCTCCAGGTTAGTGGCGCAGCATGATACCTCTGAGATCATCCATGTGCAACTAACATCGGGCAAATCTGTAATGCAAATTGTGGCCTGCTACAGATCACCCTCCATGACCCAGGACCACCACTCCACCTGTCTGGAGACAATGGAAAACATGAAGGTCCTACTGAAAACCCTGATATTGGGCGATTTCAATTACCCTACCATTAATTGGGAAAACTACTCGAGTACAAACTCCCAGGCTCAGCGCTTCCTGGAAGTTATCAGCTCAAATGCCCTGGATCAGCTGGTAAACTCCCCTACCAGAGGCCACAACATATTGGACCTGGTCATCACCAACATGGGTGACAGGTGTTCCGTACTGGAGGTCAACCCGTCACTGGTGAGATCAGACCATAAACTAATCAACCTGGATGTCCACACCCCACCACCACCCCCAACCAAGGAAACCACAGTGAAAAACTTTTCTAAAGCAAACTTGACCTTACCTAAGGCAGAGGTGGTAAGTTTCACAGCCCCCACACTAAAGGATAACACTGCCCAAGATGCAGAATCCTTTACAATTGCACTCTATGAGCACCTACAAGGATGCATGGATTGTGCCATCCCTAGCAAGACCAAGACTCACTCTCCTAAAAGAAGGAAACCAGTCTGGTGGACCCCTGCCATAAACAGGTTATACAACAGAAGGAGGAAACTAGTTCAGAAAAAAAGCAAATCCCAAGAAGGAAAGACATCCCTGATCAGTATCAGTAAGAAACTAAGGTCCCTCATAAAATCATCCAAGGCTAACTTCGAAAGAAAAATAGCCAAGGATTTGAAAGATAGCCACAAAGCCTTCTTTAGCTCTGTCAAGAATCTAAGTGGCAACTCGCAGATATGCTCTGAGTTAGTGCAAAATAGCACAAAATATACTGAACCTACTGATATTGCCAACATCCTGGAAGATAGATTCAGTGCAAACTTCACCTCCCTCTCACCTTCAAAAGGGCCCACAACAATACCGGAAAAGTGTAGTGTCCCAGAAATCACAGAAACACAGGTGAAAACAGCCCTTTCAAAAGCCAAAAACACAGCATCAATGGGGCCAGATGGTGTCCCAGGCTGCGTCTTGCATGAACTACAGAACGAACTAACCCCCCACCTAAACATGCTGTTCAACCTCAGTCTCTCCACAGGCTAGATGCCCATAGAATGGCACACAGCAACAGTTATTCTGATCCACAAAGGAGGGGCCACAACTGTCCCTGGTAACTATTGCCCCATAAGCCTGACTAGCCTGGTCCGCAAGGCTATGGAACGCATCATCATGGAACTCATTAACAAAGACATTGGGAACCTCCAAACACTTGACCCAACGCAGTTCGGCTTTATTAAGGGCAGATCATGCCTACTAAACCTGGTTGACTTCTTTGAGACAGTCACCAAGGCCATAGACTAGGGAAAGGTGGCTCACACAGCCTACCTTCCTCACTCGGGTATTATAAAACAACTCACCAGCCTGAACATAAACCCCTACATCACAAGACGGGTTGCCAACTGGCTTACAGACAGAACTCACATGGTAAGAATAGCAGGCTCCAGGTCCAACTCTAAACCAGTCACAGGTGGTGTCCCACAAGGCTTGGTTCTGGGACCCCTACTGTTCAGCATATATTTCAAAGAAGTACAGGCAAACACAGGAGTACTATGGCTAACCAAGTTCGCTGATGACTGCAAACTGGGAGCCATAACTGACTCTCCGGCTGACATGGACATCCTTCAAAAGGCCTTACTGAGACAGACACCTGGTGTCAAAGTCATGGCCTCAAGCTAAATGCCAAAAAATGCATAGTCGTCCCGTTTGAGAAAAACAAAACACTCACGAATTACCACATAGGTGGCAGCCCCCAAGAGGTAGTAAGAGATCTGGGGACCCAGGTAGATAGTAATCTCTTCTTTGACAATCATATTGCCAAAGTAGTTAGGAAATCCTTCTATGTGGTCCATCTAATTACTAAGGGGTTCACATCTAGAAATAAAGAGGTTATAGTGCCCCTCTACTCCTCACTCATCAGACCCATCATAGAGTACAATGCCCCATTTGGGATGTACCTCACAAGACACTTCTAACAGCTGGAAAGACCACAAAATCACCTCACCAAGAAGATTACTGGCTGTAAACATATGTCCTATGCAGCCTGACTGAAAAAACTCCAGCTTACTCAGAGGTGATCTCTGCCTGACTTACAAAGCCATGTCCAACTCAGAATTGATAGACATGCTCCACCTAAAGAAATCCAAGTCACTGCGAGCCACAAGCTCTAGTGAGCTAAACCTTGCCACAACAATAAATAGAACATGCTGGAGGGATAGATTCCTGCCACAGAGACTCCCCATGCTTTGGAACAAAATTCCTAACTACATTAGGTAGAGCTGCTCGCTAACACTCTTCAAGAGAAGCCTTGACAAGTGGATGGGTAACAGAAAATACACCCCTAGGATCACTTCATTGGCTCTGCTTGACAGAGGCCCAGTTAATTAATCAATGGGGTGGCGAAAGCCGACACACTCTGGCTAGGCTTAAAAATGCCCTTGGGCAGATAGCCTAGTACCTACCTATGAACCTATGAAATTGCTAGAAGAGAGGGATCTATGCCTGATTTTTAAATTGAGGTAGTTTGCATTCAGAATTCTGAGTTATTGACTTAGGCATTGGTGACGATCTCAAAACAGGCATGCTTTGAATATGTCAAGATCATAGAAACATTAAAAAATGTCTGCTGAAGTAGTTGGTTTGACCACAAAACTGCTTACTTCTGTTTTTACTTTGCAGTAAAAGACGTTTTATATTATTTGCTGCCAGCGTTTACCTTCCAGGTTGGGATTTTTCATTCTGATTAAAAAAAAGTTATTCAAAAGCCACAATATCCTACATTTGATAATGCTACATCTAAGTTTGTAGATAGAAAGGTCTTCATTATAGTAGATGCTTGTGTAGGAAATTGGGCTCTCATATTGTCAACAGTTATCCCACTCCACAAAGGGGGAACCACCACTGATCCTGGGAACTATCGACCTATTGATGAGCCTGGTCTGCAAGCCCATGGAAAGTATCATCATGGAACTCATAAACAAAGACATTGGCAACCTCCAAACTCTGGATCCCACCCAATTTGTGTTTGTGAAAGGCAGAACATGCCTCCTGAACCTGATCGACTTCTTTGAGGCAGTCACTAAAGCTGAAGATGAGGGTAAGGTGGTTCACACAGCCTAGGCTTTCAACATCATCCCCCATTCTGGAATTATAGCTAAACTCACTAAACTAGGTATAAATCCCTACCTCACAAGATGGTTTGCCAACTGGCTCACTGACAGAACCCACACTGTAAAAGTTGCAGACGCCAAATCTGACTTCAAAGCACTCTGACCTCAAAGCAGTGACAAGTGGAGTACCACAGGGATCCGTCCTGGGACCTCTCCTGTTTGGTATCTACTTCTCTGAAGTACAGGCTAACACAGAAGGCCACTGGCTAATGAAGTTTGCAGATGACTGCAAAGTAGGAGCCATAGTCAAGTCCCCATATAATGTGGACATCCTACAGAAGGGCCTCACTGAGACAGATGCCTGGTGTCAGAGCCATGGCCTCAAGCTCAATGCCAAAAAGTGCAGTGTCATCCCCTTTGGTAAAAACTCTGTACCCATGAACTACCACATAGGCAGCAATCTACTTGACTTGTGTGATAAGAGACCTTGGGACCCAGGTGGACATTAGTCTCTCCTTTGATAGTCACATCACCACAGTAGTAAGGAAGTCCTTCTACGTGGCATATCTCATCATAAAAAGGTTCTCATCCAGGAAAAAAGAGGTCATTGTTCCCCTCTACTCAACACTCATTAGACCCATTATAGAGTACAATGCCCCTTTTGGAATGTACCTCACAAGACATCTGCAGCAGCTGGAAAAGCCACAGACGTACCTCATAAAGAGGATTACTGGCCTCAAACAAATGCCCTACACTGACTGCCTCAAAGAACTCCAGCTTTACTCCATAGCATATCGCCTACTCTGAGGTCATCTCTGCCTAACATATAAAGTCAAATAATGTCAAACCCAGAGCTGTTGGACATGCTACACCTAAAAAAATCCCAATCCCTTCAAGCTATGTGCTCTAGGGACCTAAACCTTGTCACCACAATAAACAGGACATGCTGGAGGGATAGATTCCTGTCCCAGAGACTTCCCATACTCTGGAACAGGCTACCCATCTATGTCAAGCAAAGTTCTTCATTAGCACTCTTCAAGAAAAATCTTGATGAGTGGATGGGAAATAGGAAATTCACCCTGGGGATCACTTCTGCATCTCTGCTCAACAGTGGCACAGGAAAATAACTTTCTTGGGTGGCGTAAGCCAAGGAACCTTGTTGGCTAGGCTTACGTAGGCCCTTGGGCCGATAGCTTAGTACCTACCTATGAACCTATGAGTCAAACAGCTTTATACAACCATTACCATTCTTGGGAGATTTGCTAACAAGTATGATTTTAAAACAAGATGAGTTTGAGAGAAAATAGTTTATGTATATCAATATTTGTGAGGTTGAGGTAACCATACTATAAGTAATACTGATTTTTGGTCACACTAATGAGGACATGATGTTTATTTTCCTGTAGTACTAAAAAGAAATTAAGAGAAGTATATAATCACGTTATTTAGAAAAAGTGTTAATGATGTTAATTATTTTGAGTATATTTTCTTGCCTGGAGGCATGAAGTCAGATGTCAGGGCCATAGCCATTAGGGAAATCAAAGTACGCAGCAATAAAGCTGATCCAAATGTAATTTTTTTCAAAGTCAGCTTTTTAGCCTTATTTTCAAAATGTCTGAGGGAAGGAAATGTACCATTGACAGAGATATAAAAGCAAAGATGCAAGTTTGCAAGAGATTGCATTGCATTCATAATATACTTTTTCAGTAACAAAAACAAAACAAAAACAGCTCACAAGTTGAATGCTATGTTCAGCTATTGCATGGTCTACAAGACAGACCCTTTCCCTTAATCTCTAGGCTTTCTCAATCTAAACCCCCAAAGTGTCCAGCTCATAAGTTACAATCCCTCCTCAGCCTCTGGGATGAATCCTGGCATGACATTCCTGGAAATCTATTTCCATTTCAAAAAATAGGGAAAAGTATTCAAATGTAAGAAATCTTACAAAAAAAAAAAACATTAGAAAACACAAAAGGCATTCCTTAATATACCTCAAAAACTCTCTGAAATACAGCCTCTGAATTTTTGGAAACAAGTCAGTAACCTCATGGGACATAACCTGCCTCACACTTCTACAATCATTTCCTTCAAGTTGTCTGCTGATGCTTTCAAAGACACTTTAACAACATCTCCAAATATGTTGCAATCACTCCCACAAATGCTTCCTCATTTTCTATACAATATCTTTCACTGTTATATTTCCATTGTCTACTAAAATCTCATTTAGTTAAACAAGTAGAATGTACTTTTTACCCTGCAGCTCACATCACTTGTTTACTTTTATTTTTCTTCACTTTAACTCAGTGGCTAAGATCCTTTGCTACTTTTCAAATCTCTAATTTATTTTCCTGTTATTTTTTAATGTTTTGAAACTTGTGCACATATTTTAAAATAAAATGTTGGATTAGCGATGCATCGTTAAGTGTTATGCTGCCATTGAACTGTGTTATTACCAGTTCTGTATTACTGTACTCATTCATTTTATATGTCTTGTCAGTTTTTGACACAGAGCTGAGACTGAAATTGCTGAGAACTGATCGATGCTCTACTTTGGTAAACAAATTCAAATAAAGAAAGAAAGAAATGCATTTGCAGAAAATGTTCTAGCCACTGTCATTTTTCAACCGAACAGCAAGTATCTATAAAATGAATCTGATGACGTATACCTTTACCCCCACTCACTCTCTACAGACACACACACACACACACACACACACACACACACACACACACACACACACACACACACGCGCGCACACACACATGCACACACACACACACGCACACACACGCACACGCACACACGCACACACGCACACACACACACACACACACACACACACACACACACACACACACACACACACACACACACTCACAAAGAGATGAGTTATGTAACAGAACCAGCTTTTCATCTGGGGATAGTCTGCTACTGATTTGAAGGTAAATCATCCAAGAGCAGAGTCTGAAACAACAACCTCTGAAAGATAAATTGTAGCTCTGAATTGCATTGAGACAGTCAGCTTTTAGAGAGTTCCTGTAAATTCAGGAAGAAGGATCAGGAATGTTCATAAACATCATTGTCCCACCTCCGTCTCTTGTGTTACTGGATGGTTTGCCAATAACCTCTTTAAAGCAATTCAAAAGTTATTTCCACAGGCTTTCCAAATCCCCTTCCAAACCCTAGACTTCACTTTTTGACTTCCAAAGTTGGTACTTTACTGTTTTCTAGTATGTATCCATCATGTCTGAGGACATCCTGCTAGTATTATATTGATGAGCTCTTTCTTTCTTTAACCGGACTGCTGCCCTCACAACTCATGCCCATCAAAGTGGGTCCTAAGGTAGACACCAGGTACCATGTTAATGCATCCTGTTCCTAGCTGAAGTTTGATTGGCATTGCACCATGCCCTGTACTGCCTTCATCTTGTGAGTGATAAGACATGGTGGTAGCTTCATGCAGCTTTTACCACTTGATCCTTGAATGGCTACATGGATCACTGGCTCATGAGGCAGTCACAGGAGAACATTACCTCTCTGTATCAGATACATTCTCAGCTACTTTAATTGAACTGTCAAGGAAATATTCTCGATCACCATTTTCTAGTCTTTCTTCTTAAACCAATTTACCAAGGTTCGCCTTACTTCGAGCTTAAAGGTCCAAATGCCATATCACTGTTAAGCTCAGGGGCACACAGGCCACTTTGCCATGATATTGTCACAAACCTGTGAGAGAGTCATGGACAAGATAATGTCACAATCCCGTGAGATAGTCATGGACAAGAGTAATGGAACAGCTCTTTGGCTTTGCCAATGCTATCTACATATGTTTAGTTGACCTGTAGAAGGTACGCTGGAATGTATTATGGAAAACTGTAAAGCGGCACAGGGACCTATGGATACTCTTATGTGCCATTCAGCCCTTGGCCTGGAGGAGTGAGAGTCATATCCTCATTTTCTTCATTAAGTTGAATATACTCACAAAGAAAGCGTAAGACTCTACCAAGGGTGTGTCTTGTCTATCATCCTCATTCTGAGTTTTACAAACATAACATCAAGGTGCAGCTAAGGTCTGTGGGTATGCAGTTTGGTGATATGTCGGTTACATCTCTGTTGTTCTCAAGTGATATTTTCTAACTGAATTTAATATCTGCTATATTTTAAAACAATTCACTGCTGACTGTGACATGGGTTAGTGGATAACCAGTTTCTCCAAATCAGACTTTTGTAGTTCTCACCAAGGGAATAATGAACTATTTAATACTGATAAGAAGACAGCAGCTACTTGGCTAGAGGAGTTTCTGTATTATGCTTTCTTGTTCAAGATGAAAAGTAGAGGGGATCTGGAGATTAACTAGTGGACAGGTGAAGCAGTGGCAGTACAGCATGTATTGTGCAGGAATGTATTGGTGAAGGAAGAGCTGAGTCACAGGGCAAAGTTCTTATTGGACAAGTCAGTCTATGAATCCTATGTTATAATCATGAGTATTAGGTGCTGAGTGAAAGGACAGTCCTCTGTTATAATCATGAGTTTTAGGAATTGACTGAAAGGACAATCCTTTGCTATAATCATGAGTATTAGGTGCTGAGTGAAAGGACAGTCCTCTGCTATAATCATAAGTATTAGGTAGTGACTGAAAAGATAAGATCCCTGATACAAGGCCAGCAATGAAGTTTCTTCACAAAGCTTTTGTCAATAGTGTAAGAAGTATGGCATCTTGAAAGATCTCAGTACTTAGATAATGCTCATCCATGATGTGACTAAACAGTTAAGTTGATATGAGCAGCTTGTGTGGATGCTCCTGGGTTCACACTCCATGTGTAGGAGGCCCTGAACCAGGATACTGACACACTTATGTGATCATATCATCAGCTTGCTTGGGAATAGCAGGGTATCTAATAGGATGAGTTTGAGATTGTCGCTGAGGAAAGGAAATCTATCCTTCTCTGCCCGTCTTTCCACAATTGTAATCACCATTAAGACGATCAAACCAGAAAATGGATGGTTGGACAGATGGAAGGATGACTAGATGTATGTGTACAACCGCATGTTATGAACACATGTTCAACATTACTCAATTATTGGTCCATATCGCACTCAGTGTATTTCAGAATAGGTTCTGTGACCATAAATTGGAAAGAGTGGCTACAAAAAAAAAGGAATATATAAAGGAATGTTTCTCAGGCTTTTCATAACTCTTACAAGTCATGTTTGCATTCTCTTTTTGAAAAATTGTATGCAGTTTTAACAGTTGTCATTCCTCTGTGCACCTTCCCAGATAAGATGAAGTAATTTTACTTGTACTAATGACATCAATGGCTACTCTTAACATTAAATGCACTCCATATAGTGGTTTGCTTCTTAAAGGCTTATTACAAATACATACAGTTTTATCATTTACTGACTCATAATATTACAAACCAACATTTTCAGCTTGCCTCCTTAATTCAGTACAATAGGTTTCAATTCTGTTTAAACATTGTGTAGTCCTGAAAATCAAGGGAAGGCAAACAACAGCTTTCCTTCTTTGTTCACAGCAGCTTTGAAAAATTTGCCTCATCATTGCAATGCTCTCCTTCCTCTTTCTCAAAGCCCAAATGTGTTAAAACAGCTATGGCATCTTCCACCATGTCATGCAGGAAAGCACAGCACTGTAAATGTTGTGTTGTCTTAAATATTCTGCTGACACAAAGGAATATATTAACAAGCAAGATTCACAATGCCCACTTCTTGGACTATCTCTCATGGAGAGGTGAAGATCTCCTGGGGATATATCTATACCATTCTCAAATAAATGGCAAACCAATTAATCCCATTTTATTTCTGATTAACTTGATACCATGTAAAAGATTATGTTTAAAAATCTGAAATAAAAGGATGAGGCATGATATGTAGAGCTGCTTTATCGACCTTTTCAGAAATAGTAGTACTGTCCAGGAAAGCAGGCCATGTAGAAAACATACATACTTATCTTTCTTTCTTAATATCTATCTACCTATACATATATATATATACATATGAGTGTGGGTAGATATTTACACACACATATATATATATATATATATATATATATATATATATATATATATATATATATATATATATATATATATATATATATATATATATATATATATACCCACACACACACACACACACACACACACACACACATATATATATATATGTGTGTGTGTTTGTGTGTATGTGTGCTTGATTGTCTCTGTGTGCGTCTTACCTCACAAACACACACTCTTTTATTGTGTGCATGTTTTTTATAGGTAGGTAGTTATGTACAACACAGTGCACTTTTTTCATTTAGTCAGTCCATTGCTTCATTCTTCCTGTTATTTACTGCTTAACACCTGCACTTACTTATATGGAGAGAAAAAAAAATTGCACAGAAGCTCCTTATCTGCATGAGCAGAGGGGTCGCTCTTCTCCTTAGCGGCATATTTTGGAAAATTAGTTCAAACATGCTATGAATTACATGCCATGTTTTCAAAAGTACAAGAAAGTACCTACATCGTGTAGCCTGGCTTCTGCTGACCATTTCCTAAAGTGTCCCTTAAGACAGTTGTTGAAATAATTACTGCCTAACCATGCATACACTACACCATTTAATTGTATGAAGTCTGACATACGTTGTTTCCCAGCCTCCTCTCAATATAATATGAAACAGCTTGAAAGTAATTCTTCTGTTAGAAAACAAGTAATGAGCATATGCCCAGTGGGTGATATTTGAACATATGTAAAAGAATACAAGCTGCAGGACTGGAATCTCTGAGATTACCCCCCCTGCTCTACAAAGATGCTGTTTTTTGTCAAACCTGACATAAAAACAAACAACAAAGAAAGATATTCACTTTCTGTCTTAAGCTAGTCACATTCTCATCCATTTTACTGGGCCAAAATTATTACTGCAGAAACTGTTTTCATTTTATGAGCTATTCAGGAGATCTGAGTTTAATAGAATTTCCCTTGTAGGCTTGCAGGATGTTAAGCAAAATGTGCATGCCTGTCTGTGATGGAAATGTTTGAAAGCTGAAGATTTACAATGGACTTCACCATCTGAAAATATGTGACTCTTCATTAACTCAAAACACCACACTGTTGTTGTGTTGACTTACAGCAAAAACTACTTCTTTATTAAATGTTTTTATTATTAAATTCAACAAAAATCAACAAGTGAACAAAACAGGTGAGCCCTTTTAAAACTCAACCAGATAAATTATTAGACTGCAAGATAATACTATTTGACTCTATAGTATACAAGTGATATGTATAGTACAATTTACAATACTACAAATGGTTTAAAAAATATTGCTAGTATCTTCAGCTTTTTCCCTTTGTCTCCCTCATGGATGGCCCCTTTCTTTCTTATGTTTTCTTTTTCCTCCTTTGTCTATTCCACCCCTTGTTGCTCCTACTAATAGATTTACGTCTCCTTTTATATTCTATCTCATCTAGGTTCACCCTGAATGCACTCCTAGAACCCACTGAAATCCCTTCTAGTAATATTGATCGTGTTTCTCCTGTCAAAGAGAGATGACACAACATCCCAATGCCATGTAGAAAATGGGAAAAGGGGGGATGGGGTGATGATGATGACTGATTCTGCCAAGGACATAAAAGAAAAAAATGCCTTTCTATACCTTCCTTTTGCCTTTTTTACCTAGCCTATTCTATGATGCAAAAGATCTTTCTGCCCTGAGCTGACTGCTTCTACTATGGAGACTATCAACATGATCCTTTACATCACAAATGCGCACCCGTGAAATCCTGAAATCTGTCCATTATACATAGTAATGTGACAGCTGGGAATAAGAGGTATTTTGCTAGGACAAGGCTTCCTACACCCCCTACGGAGAGGGGCAAGTCTTTCATACTCCCCAAACTTGTATATACCAACCACAATTACACAGCACTGGGGAAGATAGAAGTACCCCCCCCCCAACACACACACACACACACACACACACACACACACACACACACACACACACACACACACACACACACACACACACACACATACACACAAAACAGTACATAGCAGTCGGGGGCAATCATTTGTGTCACTCTAACATGACTAATAGTGTAATTTCTGTGGCTGAATGATTGTAGACACATGAGGAAGCACTCCTCATCTGGTGACTTAGTTCTGTGACCCGAATTCTTCATGCTTCAGCTTGCCATCTTCTCCTGATCAATAGCCCTTCTGCTCTCTAACATTTATGTCCCCTTATACACTGTAAAAAATCTTAACTACCTTCCTGCCCTGAAAAATGTTATACTTATTTTATATCTAACTTACCACTTGCAATGATTCTATTTATCTGCGCTAAAAAAATCTTTCTTCATTGTCTCCTCTATTTACATTTCTGGTTCTGCCTAACAATCTAGTCCTTCTATAAAGCTTTTCTTCCTCCATTACTTGCAGAGTTTCTAATCGTGTGCCTCTGAATGGATTAGTGTGCAAACTGTTGCAGCCAACTTAATTTAAATTGTACTGATTCTCTCTATGAACATTAATACCTGTACTACCTCACTTATCATTTGCTAAGCAACCCTATATTTATTTTATGCAACTCATTTCCACAGTATGCACCAGATTAATACATGCCTTTAGTCTGAGATACTTTGCTTCCACTTTTTCTGTTATACAATCAGTGTCTACTTTTGCTATTTATTGAAAATCATTCCATCACAGTTTTTCTACATTTCTATATTCTGAGTATATTTTCTTGCCTGGAGGCATGAAGTCAGATGTCAGGGCCATAGCCATTAGGGAAATATTGCAATTCTGAAATTTCAAGAAATTCCAAATACATCTCTAATACTCCCCTTATTATATTTGGCATCATATCATTTATGAGCTGAAAACCATCTGCAGACATGAAAAACATCCCCATTAACCCCTTATGTCTCATGCAATTGAATGACTTCCCATACTTCTCTAATTCCTCTACCAGTATTGTAAATAATAAACAGGAAGTGGCCAGCCTTGTACCACACTGCATTGGTGCAGCTGCTGACACAGCCCAATTGACTACTAGTTCAATACCTGACACTTTAAACATTGCAGCTACCTATGTTAAAAATCTGTATTCAAAATATATTCTCATTAAGCTATTATAAAATGAAGGCTACTCCACAAAGCTGAAATATTTCTGTATATAGAATATTACAAATCTATCTTCCTTCCTTCCTGCTTTGTGGTTTTGTTTCATTATATCATCCAAAACCAACAATCAATCAATCAATATTTTGCCACCCTCTCACAATCCTAGCATGGTATCTTTCTTTATATTCCATGATGATGCTCATTGTTTTTACAGCTTAAAGGATATTTAACAGTGATTACAGACTTTACATAAAGCTAATATTGTGACTTTAGACTGAGAAACTCAGGCAGCAAAAACAAAGAAACGTGTATGAAGAAATGAAAATATCATCAATTCATCATACTTTCGATAACAGAAAAGTTTTCAGAAGGAGGCCCTCAACAAACTGAAGAAATTCTATCCTAAATTTTTGACCTTGGCTGACTGACTCCATGATCACCTAATCTGAACAATCTCCTGAACAGGGGATGATCAGCTCATCACATCGACACCATTAGTTGAACTGCTGTAAAAAAACTTCACCTGTGTTGGTATGAACTTTGACATCACTATTTTTTCAGTTAGAGATATTCATTTAAAAGTCAGAAATATAACAGATAGATTGGAACAGACTTGGTAATACATTTCACACTGAGAAGATACTCTCTCCATCAATGAAGCATTGATCAGGAGACTGAAAACACAACATCTCTATTAAAACGTCAGCCACTAACCTGGAAGCAAGATCAAGAGGGACAACTCCAAGAGCTATTCCACAGTATATTACCCCAGAACAGTTGGACCCTTCCATGCAAGATTGTTTCAACTTCCTGACAGGTCCAAACTTCTTTCAAAGTGCAACACTGACAATGCCCTCCAGAGCATTCTAAAGTCCATTGTCTAATGATAAACCTCTAAGTCAAGTTAGTCTCCTGAGACAGAGGGAGACTAGTCACATTCTTAGGGTTACCTGATCTAAGAAACCCATAACCTGGAATAATTTTGCTATAATTTAAAATGATGATCATTCATTGTAGCTGAGAAAGGTAAGGCAAAAAATGTCTCCTGTGGTCAGAGAAGTAACAAGCTACATATCATTTTTTCTATACTCTGTCATTTAAGTGGAAGCTGTTGCAATGTGCTGGACAGTTTATAAGCATCTGATCTGTCTCTCAATTTATTTTAACACGACATAAAGTGCTATAATAACTATGATGGTTCTGTGTTGTCATACTTGTGTGATGATGTTCTGTTATACTGCATTAGCTGTAGCTACTCCAGCAAGCTGCTAACACTTTCACAAGAGTCCTTTTGAATTTACTCCTTGGTTCCCTTTAAAATGCTAATAAGTACCTGGTGTTTACATAGCCAAGGCAGCTGGTGAGAAGCCATTACTTGAGAATGAATTATAATTTACCTTTGGTAGCCTGTATATTCCTACTGTTATGTGTTAAATTATATTACCTTTTTCTCTTTTTTTCCTCTTTGTATATCTATTGCAACTCTTTTTGATATTTCTAATCTTGAGACAGCATTTGTACTTGGGGTGTCTATACGTTGTGTCCAGCAACTGCATGATGACTGCTGTGTATATGGATAGTTACATTTATGTGACTTACTAAAAATGGTAGATCTTCAAGAATTTCATTTAAACTTCCTTGCTTAATTCTGAAGTTGAGAGATAATGTTTCATGTTCAAGTTTAGAATTTAATGACAATTTTCTGGAGCACTGCTTTTATGATGTGCTTCTAATCTAAATTTTAAAATATAGTATATATGTTATACTGATTTTGAGAGTTGTCAAAGTCTTAGCACATTGGACCCATCTTTATCACAGGTACTCTATTCTGGTGTAATATTATGTAAGTCAGAGAAGAGGAACATGATAAGTTTATTTTATTTTTATATATTTAACTGTTTTCTAAGCTTATGAAACCTCTCTCTCCCCTCCTCCTTCTCTCTCTCTCTCTCTATATATATATATATATATATATTTATGATGTGGGTGCACAGTCCCCAGGATGCCAACACTTGCAAAAATATGTTCTTTTTGTTTTATATTTGACATGATTTATAACTTTTTGACATTATTAGGTATTTTATATTATATATAGGATGTTTTGTACCTTAACTAAGAAACAGATATCTGATATCTGATACTCATGACATACAGGCATTTGCTATTAGGAACAGTTAAACATTTTTCTTGAGCCTAACTACTGAGATAGTATGACAGCTTTATACTTACTGATACTTGCATGCGACTTGATTTTATTATGGAAGAGATTAAGCTTATGCTTTATGAGCAGATCATATTTGAGATTCAATTTCAAAATACTTCCCTAACAAAAAAAGTAGTTCATGTTTTAATGGGGTTCATTACGGCTATGTATGAACAGGTTATACAGTACATCAAATAGGTACCAAGTAGAAATGTCTGCCTTACAGTATATGTTGAACAGGCACATTGTGATCCATTTTCCTTTACCATTGCATTGCTTCATTTGTCTTATTTCCTCCAACAGAGGTGATAAATCAAAAAGGTAGCTGATGATTTGATTGAGACTTATTATTTAGACACTTTCTTGGGGATTCATAAAGAACTCTACCACTTATGTTGAAGGCTGCTGTAAAAAAATGCCCTGATTCAGAGACATTAGGCATTACGAGGAAAGACTTCACTATTGGTTAATTTGCATAAATGTGAATCACTGTTGACTATGTGAGTGCAGATCAGCAATATCCTGCAGTAGTTAATATTGACAGTCACATTGTGCTGGCACAGGCATCTCCTAAGTCTCACTCTCCCATACACAAATACATAGTAAAGTGCATACACTGACACACCACATACCTAGTAACTATCCCTATTGTCAGAATGTCCTCAATGCCTCCTTTTTTACCCTGCCCTGGTAATTCAGTGATGATTACAGTCAGTCGTTTGTAACAGACATTTGAATTTCACACGTTATATCCATCAGTAAATGCATGCTGCTGGAAAATATGTTATCCTAGTGACTTTCTACATTTATAGGAAGAATAATTCAAACCCTTCCTTGATATTTTCCTGTCATTAATTTTGTTTTTGTCCTGATGTCTTGCACTATGAGGTTGATAGATATGCTTAATGTATCTTATTGCTGCCCTTTGTAAGTTACAAGTTGTAGCAGGCATTGCATAATGTCCAAGATCCTCAATATACATTAAAAAAAGTCTGCAATCACTCATCCGTTAGAGCAGTGGGATAATGCTGGAGTTTTGAGTACCAAAGGAACAGGGTTCAAATCACTGTGTTTGATTTTTTTCTCACTTATATCAGTTTTAAAACTAACGTCCTTCATGTCTAGTAGTAGTGCAGAGGACTAATATTTTATGTCAGAAATGGCAGCAGATAGGCTTGGAATTCCTTTAGGGCCTTTTAAGACACAATAGGTTCATAGGTTCATAGGTAGGTACTAGGCTATCAGCCCAAGGGCCTACACAAGCCTAGCCAGCAAGGTTCCCTGGCTTACGCCACCCAAGAAAGTTATTTTCCTGTGCCACTGTCGAGCAGAGACACAGAAGTGATCCCCGGGGTGTATTTCCTATTTCCCATCCACTCATCAAGATTTTTCTTGAAGAGTGCTAATGAAGAACTTTGCTTGACATAGATGGGTAGCCTGTTCCAGAGTATGGGAAGTCTCTGGGATAGGAATCTATCCCTCCAGCATGTCCTGTTTATTGTGGTGACAAGGTTTAGGTCCCTAGAGCGTGTAGCTTGGAGGGATTGGGATTTCTTTAGGTGTAGCATGTCCAACAGCTCTGGGTTTGACATAGCTTTATTTTTTAGGCAGAGGTCACCTCTGAGTAGGCGATATGCTACGGAGTAAAGCTGGAGTTTTTTGAGGCGGTCAGTGTAGGGCATTTGTTTGAGTCCAGTAATCCTCTTTGTGAGTTACTTATGTGGCCTTTCCAGCTGCTGCAGATGTCTTGTGAGGTACATTCCAAAAGGGGCGTTGTTCTCTATAGTGGGTCTAATGAGTGTTGAGTAGAGGGGAACGATGACGTCTTTTTTCCTGGATGAGAACCCTTTTATGATGAGGTATGCCACATAGAAGGACTTCCTGACTACTGTGGCGATGTGACTATCAAAGGAGAGACTACTGTCCACCTGGGTTCCAAGGTCTCTTATCACACATTTGGTGTTAAGTAGATTGCTGCCTATGTGGTAGTTTATGGGTACAGAGTTTTTACCAAAGGGGATGACACTGTACTTTTCGGCATTGAGCTTGAGGCCATGGCTCTGACACTAGGCATCTGTCTCCGAGAGGCCCTTCTGTAGGATGTTCACATCATTTGGGGACTTGACTATGGCTCCTAGTTTGCAGTCGTCTGTGAACTTCATTAGCCAGAGGCCTTCTGTGTTAGCCTGTACTTCAGAGAAGTAGATACCAAACAGGAGCGGTCCCAGGACGGAACCCTGTGGTACTCCACTTGTCACTGGTTTGAGGTCAGATTTGGAGTCTGCAACTTTTACAGAGTGGGTTCTGTCAGTGAGCCAGTTGGCAACCCATCTTGTGACGTAGGGATTTATGCCTAGTTTATTGAGTTTAGCTATAATTCCAGAATGGGGGATGGTGTCGAAAGCCTTGGCGAGGTCAAGATAGGCTGTGTGAACCACCTTACCCTCATCTACGGCTTTGGTGACTGCCTCAAAGAAGTCTATCAGGTTCAGGAGGCATGATCTGCCTTTCACAAACCCGAACTGGGTGGGATCCAAAGTTTGGAGGTTACCAATGTCTTTGTTTATGAGTTCCATGATGATACGTTCCATGGCTTTGCAGACCAGGCTCGTCAGGCTAATAGGTCTATAATTCCCAGGATCAATGGTGGCTCCCCCTTTGTGGAGTGGAATAACTGTTGCTGTGTGCCATTCAGTGGGCACAAATCCTGATGCAAGGCTATTATTGAACATGGTGCTTAAGTGAGGAGCCAGTTCATTCTGAAGTTCGTGTAAAACGCAGCCTGGGATGTTGTCCGGTCCCATGGATGCTGTGTTTTTGGCTTTAGAGAGTGCAGCTTTCATTTGTGTAGTTGTGATTGCAGGGACTCTGCATTCTTCCTGTATAGATATGGGCCCTTTAGGGGGTGGGGGGGGGGGGGAGTTAGCACTGAACCTATCTGCCAGGATGTTGGCAATATCAGTTGGTTCTGTAATTTTCGTACCTTTGTGCTGTAACTCAGAGCAGATCTGGGTGTTGCCATTGAGATTCTTGACATAGCTATAGAATGCTTTGTGGTTGCCCTTGGAATTAGTGGCAATTTTATTTTCATAGCTAGCTATGGAGGATCTTATAAGGGATCTCAGCTTCTTACTGAGGCTGACCAGGGAGCTCCTCCACTCATGGGATTTTACTCCCTTTTGCAACAGTTTCTTCCTTGTGTTGTACAGTTTGTTTATGGCACGGGACAACAAGATTGGCTTCCTTTTTTGGAGGATAGCATCTGGGTTCTGTTTGGGATAGCACGATCCATGCACTCATGTAAGTGCTTATAGAGTGCATTTGTGTAGGATTCAGCACTTGTAACTGTATTGTCCATCTGCATGGGTGTCATGAAGTTCACTACTTCTGTCTTAAGAAGCATGAAGTTGGCCTTGGAGAATTTTTTTGCTGTGGTTTCCTTAATGGGGGGTGGGGATGGGGTGTGGATATGAAGCGTGATTAGCTTATGGTCGGATTGGACCAACAAGGAGTTGACTTCAGGTGTGGAACACCAGTCACTCATGTTGGTAATGACTAGGTCTAGGATATTGTTGCCCCTGGTGGGGGTGTGGATAAGTTGATCTAGGCCATTGGAGTTTATGAATTCCAGAAAGCGTTGCGCTAAGGAGTTGGTACATGAGTAGTGTTCCCAGATAATGGTGGGGTAGTTGAAGTCACCCATTATTAGGGTGTTTGGTTGAACCCTAATATTTTCCAGTACATCAAGAAAAGAGGAGTGGGAATCCTGGGGCATGGTGGGGGATTTGTAGCAAGCTACAATTTGGATTGCAGTTTTGCCAAGAGTTAGTTGCACTTGGATAACCTTGTGTGCATTATGCTGAGCAACCATCCTGGAGGTGTGGATATCCTTAATGAATATGGACACACCCCAACCTTTGGTTTTTCGGTCCAGGTTACATGGTCGAAAAGTGTGGTATGAGTTATAGCCTGGTAGTGCAGGGGTGCTCTCTGGAGCCTTGAACCAGGTCTCAGTCACTGCACAGATATCGATGTTCTCCATTTTAAGGAGTGCCTCGAGTGAGTGCATTTTGAAATTTAGACTTCTAGCATTGAGTAGCATTACCCTCAGTTTTTGCTTGCCTGTTCCTGTTATGGTGATGAATGTGTTACTTGAACCCTGCCTAAAAAAGGCACTATAGGGGCAGCAAGAGCCTTAGCCAGTATCCAGAATCCTAGGGGCAACAGGTACAGGCCATCTGTGGCAAAGCATCGTGGTCTGTCGACCATGTCATCCCAAGCAGACAGATACTGGATCCCCTTAGAATGACACCAGAAGCTTAGCCAATTATTGAAGTCA